>NC_089493.1:261319199-261621117 GCF_036850765.1 Saccopteryx bilineata
TTTTTTTGGAAAAAGGATGTCCATAATGGAAATTTCTTAGAGACTATCTAGTGATTGGATTCTTCTACAGTCCCCATATTTCTCTTATGAAGAACTGAGTTTGAGAAAGGTTCTTTGACCTTTGGTCAGAACCAATGATGGGTAGAGACAGAATAAGTCATTTGCTTAAGTCAGAGCTTTGCATCTTCATTATGAGAATCACTTGGAGTGTTTAATTAAAAAAACCTTTTTTTTTTCCTGAATGCATCTCAGAAATGACATAATTAGAATGTTTAAGAGAGAAATCCAGTGTATAGAGGTTCTCCAGAGAAACAAAACTAATAGGATATACAGTGGGGTTGGAGGGGAGGGCATATATATATATATATATATATATGAATTTATTATGAGAAATTGACTCAGATGACTATTGAGGCCCAAAATTCCCAGTCTCACATCTGCAAGCTGGAGAGCCAGGCAAGCTGCTGGTGTGATTTAGTTGGAGTCTGAAGGCATGAGAGCCAGAGCAGCTGAGGCTCTAAATCCCAGTCTGAGGCTCAGAGAAGATGAGATGCAAAGTCCCAGCTCAACCGGAGAGGAAGAAAAATGGGACAAACTCCTTCCTTTGCCTTTTGTTCAACCAACTGGATGATGCCCACCTACATTGGAGAGGCCAGTTTACTTCATTGATTTCACTGATTCATATGCTGATTTCAGCTGGAAACATTCTCACAGACTCTCCCAGAAATAATTTTAACCTAAACACCCCTGGCTCACTCAAGTTGACACAGAAAATTAACCATCACAAGCCCACCTGTTGTCAATTTGGTACCCATCCACGTCTCCTTAAATCATACTTAACCTCTAAATAAAGACAATAACAGAGTCATAATTCTGCCAATCAAGAGACAGCTATGCTGTGCACAACCAAAAATGCACTAAATCTTTCCTAGATGAGCTAAAGTCCTTAAGTGATGTTACTCCTCTCTATGATATCCTATAACTTCGTGCTAGTGGCTGGCCCTGCTGGGGCATGGTCTGGGACCTCCAGGCTCTTGACTGCATAGGAAAGAATTCAGGAACTAGTGTGACTGAGAACGCAAGCAAGTTTCATTCAGGTAGAGAAAAAGAGGCTAGGACGCAGGGAATGCACTGCCAGCTGCCCACTGGTTGCAAGTTTCACAGGGCTCTGTGGTGAAGAAAAATGGAAGGACACCCCTGGGTAGATGTGGGCAAACTTGCAAGAAAGTTGCCTGTCAGGTCAGTCAGTTCTTGCGATTTTATCTTTCCAAGGGTGGTTTGTTTCCGTATTTTGCGGTGCCAAATTCAGCCTCCACCTTCTGGTTGGAAGGGGTCTTGTCCCTAATATTGTCTATTCAGGAAAAGTCATGGCATTTACCCCTCCTCGGCCCCCCTTCTACTTATAGTGTCAGTTTTCATTATAATGGTGGTATAATGGACTTTGGGGTTGGTCTCTGGTCAATTTTTCCTCCATCTTGGATTGATCAGGTATTAGCTAGTCCTTATGGTTGACTTCTGTGACCACTGCAGGAGTTTCCGGCTGTAGCTGTTTTCCTTTTGATTGTGTGGGGAGGTGGGGGCTCTGATGTGAGGACCTAGCAGTTTATTGGTCTGTGATGTCCACTCCTTCTTTCTTATGCCACTTTTCAGGGGTTTCTCCTAACTTCTAGCTACCCTAATGCAATACTAGGAGATTAACTGACAATACTAAAATACTATAATGTAAAATCATACATCTTATGTTATGTAATAAGGAAATGAGAAGGGAAAAAATAACTATGTGTGTGTAATCTACTGAGTCCTCTGATTCAAATGCTAATCTCATCTGGAAACAACCTCACAGACACCCCCAGAAACAACATTTATCTGGGTACTCCATGGCTCACTCAAGTTGACACATAAAATTGACCTTGACACCTAGAAATGTATAGTTTTAAGTAACCTCACCAGATGAGTCTTCTGTGCACACAAAATTGGGGATTTCTGGTTTATGTTATCAGTAGGCACCAAATTTGATACCATATTATATAAAAGTTCAGTAAAATGTTATCCCAAATATACACATTCTAGAAAGAAAAATAATGTAATTATAAATTCTTGAGAAAAGAAATAATTAGACATTTAATACTGAAATATTATATAAAGGAGATACTTGATAAAGGAGACAATGGGAAAAACAATTAGAGAATGTAGTAGATAAAAGGAAATCTAATTTATTATTACAACTACATTTTTTTGCCATATTAAGATTTGTTATGATGTCAATTATTAAAAAACTTACCAGCAGGTGGTAGCACTATTTAACAAATATACTTTTAGATTACAAAACAATCAATTGTGAATAAATTATTGGCTGCAGGTACAGCAACATTCAAATGTCAGAATATAGGATTATGATTCAGAAAACCTGACTTCTGGTGCCACTAGTATTACTTCTTGGACTCATCACTTTGCAAAAATAATTTAATTTCATAGTATTTAAATAACATTGTAAGTAAAGTTGGGATAATAACTATCCTAACTCGTATATTTTAAGGGAAGAAACAAAGACTGAAATCATGGGAAGTGTAAAATGCTGTGTAAATACAGATATCAATTCTCCTTTTTTTCTCTTTATTTCTTACTCTCCAAGCATTTATTTTAAGATGTTATTTTTTATCTTCTTCTTAATGTTTTTTAAAAGATTTTATTTATTGATTTTAGAGAGGCAGGGACAAGAGAAGTGGGAAACATCAATGCATAGTAGTAGTTGCTTCTTGTATGTGCCTTGACCAGGAAAAAACCCAGTCTTCGAACCCATGACCTCAGCATTCCAGGTCAATACTTTATCCACCGCACCACCATAGGCTAGGCTATTTTAAGATTTTTTTTTTTTACTAGCAACAATAGTTATCATGTTGGACCTTAAAAGGATGATACTAGTATGTTAAATGATTTTCCATTGTCCATATGTTTAACTTGTTGTTTGACCATTTTCAATTCTATTTTATTTCCACATGGTGTAAGATGCCAAAACCCTTCATTTGTTGCATCTGAGAAAAAGTAGTGCCACCTTCTGAATACTTTTCCATGCATAACCATTGCCTAATCTTTGCATGGTCATGGGCTAAATAGAAGTCCAAGAGAAACCTGATAACTTCAAAAATTATTTTAAAGGAAACAGTATCTATATATACTGGCAAATTTAAAGTATAAGGAGTATGGGGAACCAGTAGTGTACTGACTATTTACTGTATGCTGAGAAGTATACTAACCACTGAAAAGTTTCAAATATTTAGAACCCAGATGCTTTTAACAATGAATTCCCATTCATTGTTTTAGTTTTGTTTTTTTCACTTGACAGATATTTATTGATCATTTTCAATAGACCAAGCACTTTACTAGGTGCTGGGAATACAAGACATATGTAACATTTAAAGTTGCCGACCACCTTTAAACAAGAGTAAACAGATATAGTGCAGAAGGCCAGAGATAAAGCCATGAAAGGAAATGCATAGTCAATCTGGAGAAGATTAAAGAGAAGAGAGATTCCAGAAGGAGGAAACACCTATGAAAGAAGGTATTTGATATGGAGTCAGTAGAGTTAAATAAAGAGTATGGGCGTCGGAGCCAGAATGATCTGGAATAAAGTAATAACTCTACCATTACAAACTCAGTGACCTTTGGCAAATTACTTTGATTTTTATTCTTGGTTTCCTTATCTATAACATGGGGAGGGATGATCATAGTATTTACTTTACAGGTTTACTGTGAAAATCATATGTAAAAATTAGTGGCTCTTAATGGGAAAAGCAACCAGGTTTTCTTGAGGTATAGATACAATATACAGGGACACAGCTGATACCAGGCACAGAATACTGAACACTGGAAAGTATAGCTTCTTGTACAGAAAGAGGTGCCAGTGAGAAGATACTTAAGAGATGTTACAACAATGTGGACAGGGTGTTTTAGAACAGGGAATGACTGGAGGCAAGGGAAGCAAGGTCATCTCAAGACCAATATGAGGGAATATGAACTTAGACTCGGGTGAGTTATTTGGAAAGATGGTGATGAAATGGATATGAAATCAAGGGGGAGAAAAGATTAAAAAGTTATTCCAATAACATAAGCCTGGGGAACTTGTGGGATGGTTGTATCTTTGGCAAAAATGAGAGGTATTTTTCAAGTATGTGTGAGGAAAGCAAATATATTTATTCTTAAGAAAAAGAACCAGTAAGATGATACAAAGCATCGGGCAGAAGGATCCAAGGTCAAGGCTGGACATTTCAATTGGGAATAATCTGTTGACTTCTAAAATATTTATATTTACTGGTAGTGAGGGGGAGGAAAAAGAAAAATCACTTAAGCATATTTCAAAAAAGAATGTCCTTGAGAGTGACAGAACATTTTTTTTTAATTTTTTTTTATTTTTTATTTATTCATTTTAGAAAGGAAAGAGAGAGGGAGAGAGAGACAGAGAGAGAGAGAGAAGGGGGGAGGAGCAGGAAGCATCAACTCCCATATGTGCCTTGACCAGGCAAGCCCAGGGTTTCGAACCGGCGACCTCAGCATTTCCAGGTTGACGCTTTATCCACTGCGCCACCACAGGTCAGGCGAGAGTGACAGAACATTTGAGAAAGTGATAAATATACTAGTTTCACAGCAAGTAAAACGCTTTTTATATGAACTTGGAAAAGCAATTGTTCCTTCCTGTGCAGCGTTCTTCCCCAAGTCCTTGAAGTCCCACCCTCTTTTAACAATGTCATGAGTTGAATTGAGTCATAATTCCTGATATACATTATAACTAATTTAGTATCTGGCAATGATCACCACAATCTAGTCTGACAACAATACCATCACCTGTAAGATTCCTGGTGTTCTTTTTTTCTTTTTTAAAATTAATTAATTTATTTATTTATTTTGAGAGAGAGAGAAAGAAGCACCAGCTTATTGTTCCATTTAGTGAGTGCCCTTAATGTTGCCCAAACTGGTGCCTTTAGGATTGAGCCAGCGACCTCTGCACTCTCAGACAATGCTCTATCCATTGCACCAGCAGCCAGGGAAATTCCTGATGTTCTTTGGCAGTAAATCAGTTCTCACTCCCAGCTCCAGGCAATCACTAATCTATGTCTTATCACTCTAGAGTTGCCTTTTCTGGGCATTTCATATCAATGGAAACATAATGCATTTCTTAGAGGTATGTTTAATTTAGAGGTTTAATTTATATACATAATTCATAAATTCCCCAAATTTCCTCTGTCTTTGATTTGTTATCATGTGCTTAAAAATTTATAGTAAATTGAAATAAACCCTAAGGTCTATCTACACTAAAAAAAAAAAAAAGGCAGTTAAAGAGGAAATAAATAGGAAAATAGCTGGTGTAAATCCTATCATCTCAATAATTGCACTAATTGAAAATGGATTAACAAACACTGATTAAAATGTAGAGATTGACAAACTGGGGTAGTCAACCTAAAAATCCAGTTTAGAGTAAATTTGTTTTTCCCTAATACCTAGCTGGTAAGGAGTATTGTATCAGCTACAAATAGAAACTACAATGTTAATGTCTGAGTTGTTGTTCCAGTAATTTCTTGGCCCTGTTTAGACTAATAATTTTTAAAAGCTTCAAGAATAGTAGAAAGAGTATGTTAGTAGTACTTGCCTTACAGGAGAACTGGGAGTGTGACCAAGAGGAAAACTTCTTCTCATTTGGATGATTTAAATATCTTTTAAGGGAGGCTCCAGGACATCTGAATATGGGAATCTTAGAATGTTGATCTCTTTGGAAGACAAGGATGCAGGAGGCTTCTGTTGGACATATGTTCACCTGGCAAACACTTCCATGGCTTAGAGCATTGGCTTGGAAGGTGTGATGGGATCAAAAGCTACTTCAAATCACATTTGGGGTTTGATATAACCATCTGCATGTTTTCTTTAATTTTCAAAAAATTTAAAAAACAACTTTTTAAAGTATAGATAAAAATAGAAAGTATACCAATGTATACAAATTGGAATGTCAGATGGTGATGGAAGAAATTTTGACTTTGCATGATAAACACACAATGCGATATACAGACGATGTATCATAGAATTGTACACTTGAAACCTATATAATTTTATTAACTGATGTCACCCCAATAAATTTAATTTAAAAAATTTATAGTTAGAAAAAGTCAGCTATCTAGGAAAATATGTTTTCCAGTTATCTGTGTCCTTATTTGTAAAACAGCCCAGAGTACAGTGTGTTCGTTTCTGAAGTGTTTTTCCCATTTGCTTGCAAGTCCAATAAATAAGCAGAGTTGTCCTGAAGTTTCCTGCAGGTCTGTTGTTAGGCAATATAAGACATACAAAGTGTAGACACTCCTGGAAATGGCCTATGCCCGTGATCAGGAGGACAGAATTCTGAGGCTGGAGTCTCCCACTTCCTCTTTGATAGCAACTACCACTTGTTTCTTGATTCAGAAAAAGTAAAAACAGATTGACAAATCAAATGCATCTGTAGAGAACTATGTTCATATCAATGCAAGGAACACTGCCTGCTGTAGAATGAGGAAGAATGGTGGAGAGGGCGGCACCCCAAGGATGGCATCACCATGGAAAAGCTAAATAGCCAGACGGCAAGATGGCAATGGAGTAGGCGGAGGTAACAACTTCCAACACCCAGAACCAAAGTGGATTACAACTTAATTTTAAGAACCATCATCTGGAAAAACCAACTTAGGACTAAACTAAGAGGACTCTTCAACCAAGGAACACTGAAGAAGCCACACTGAGACTGGTAGGAAAAGCAGAAATGCAGAGAGGGCTGCCCAGCTCCCGGGTGCAAACGGCAGCCCAGAGGGACTTGCATGGTGGGAAGTGAGTTTAGTGGAGAGGGGAGGGTCCTGGGTCCCAGGAACAAAGCCCCAGCCTGCAGCCCAGAGCCTAAAAGAGGAGTATGGACAGTATTTAGCTGTGAAACAGGCCAGGATACTGTTTGTGAGAGAGTTCTCAGACCCAGGATTCTTCTTAAAGGGACTGCACAGAAAACCTCTTTCGCAACCACTCATCCGGGACTCTGGAAGACTAGGAGAGTTGAGAGGCCCAGAGTAGCAGGAAGAGAGTGTAATCTAGGAGACACAGGGAGAAACACTTTGAGGGACAGCCACCCTAACCCCTGGGCTTAGTCACCCCCCAAATCTAAAGTGAATATTTCCCCTGGAACCAGCAATACCAGCAAAGGGAAGCAGGACAGCAGCCAAATAAGCTCTTCTGTAGCACTCTGAGCAGAGTCGCTTAGAAGGAGGGAGCCATCAGGAATACAGTATTGAGTGCTAAGGTCTGAGCGGCATTGCCCCCACCCACACTGCTGAGGGCTCGCTGGAGGGTGGGCGGCAGCGGGATAAAAAAGCACGGTCCTTTAAAGAGCATTTTATGAATTTGACTCCAATGGCAAGAGAAGTGAAGGCAAAAATTAATGAATGGGACTACATCAGACTAAGAAGTTTTTGCTCAGCAAGGGAAACTGATAACAAAATAAACAGAAAGCCAACTAAATGGGAAATGATATTTTCAAACAACAGCTCAGATAAGGGCCTAATATCCAAAATATACAAAGAACTCATAAAACTCAACAACAAACAAACAAACAATCCAATAAAAAAATGGGAAGAGGATATGAATAGACACTTCTCCCAGGAAGAAATACAAATGGCCAACAGATATATGAAAAGATGCTCATCTTCTTTAGCTATTAGAGAAATGCAAATCAAAACGGCAATGAGATACCACCTCACACCTGTTCGATTAGCTGTTATTAGCAAGTCAGGTAATAGCAAATGTTGGAGAGGCTGTGGAGAAAAAGGAACCCTCATACACTGTTGGTGGGAATGTAAAGTAGTACAACCATTATGGAAGAAAGTATGGTGGTTCCTCAAAAAACTGAAAATAGAACTACCTTATGACCCAGCAATCCCTCTACTGGGTATATATCCCAAAAACTCAGAAACATTGATACGTAAAGACACATGCAGCCCCATGTTTATTGCAGCATTGTTCACAGTGGCCAGGACATGGAAACAACCAAAAAGCCCATCAATAGATGACTGGATAAAGAAGATGTGGCACATATACACTATGGAATACTACTCAGCCATAAAAAATGATGACATCGGAACATTTACAGCAAAATGGTGGGATCTTGATAACATGATACGAAGCGAAATAAGTAAATCAGAAAAAAACAGGAACTGTATTATTCCATACGTAGGTGGGACATAATAGTGAAACTAAGAGACATTGATAAGAGTGTGGTGGTTACGGGGGGGAGGGGGGAATGGGAGAGGGATAGGGGGTGGGAGGGGCACAAAGAAAACAAGATAGAAGGTGACAGAGGACAATCTGACTTTGGGTGGTGGGTATGGAATATAATTGAACGACAAGATAACCTGGACTTGTTATCTTTGAATATATGTATCCTGATTTATTGATGTCACCCCATTAAAAAAATAAAATTATAAAAAAAAAAAAAAAAAAAAAGCACGGTCCTTTTGGTGGGATGGAAGCCGGCTGGCCAGCCAGACTGAGGCCCAGCGTGAGCTCAGTCCTGACCAGCGGGGTGGAAGGGGCACATGAAAGCAGTCCAACCCAGCTGCGGGCCCGCCTGCAGGGGAAAGGTGAAAGCTGGGGAATCACAGAGACCCATGGTGGAGTGCAGATGTGAAGCCCTGCCCCCAGAGCCAGGGTGTGCCACCCGGTGTGTGAGCACAGCCCTGCCCACAGGGGAAGAGTGAAAGCTGGGGAACAGGTAGAGACCCGTGGCTGAGCATAGGTGCACAGCCCCACCTGTGGAGGAGAGGCAGAAACCACAGTGACTGCCTCAGTGGGCTGGCTTAGGCAATACCCATACCCGAACACCCAAGGCAGCAGCCGAGAGTGGCCTGCAGAGAGACCACATCTAGGGAGCACAGAGGCGACACCCATTGAACTCCAGTGGCCACACCCTTCTTATACACAGACAAAAATAGGAAGGCAGAGAAATGCAACCCAAATGAATCAAGAGAAATCCCCAGAAAAGAACTTGAATAAGTCAGATATAACCAAATTACTGAATGCAGAGTTTAAAATAACGATTGTTTGTATGCTCAAAGATCATAGAACAACAATAGAGAGACATAATGAGCACCTAAATAAAGAGATAGCAAGTATAAAAAAGGACATTGAAATAATAAAAAAAAGAATCAGTCAGAAATGATATATTCAATGTCAGAAGACCACACTATAAGGAATTAAAAGCAGGATGGATAAAACTGAGGATCAAATCAGCAATTTAGATGACAAGATAAACGAAGGCATGGAAGCAGAGCAGAAAAAAGAAAAGAGACTCAAAAAGCCTGAGGAAACTCCAAGAGAGCTCTGTGACATGAAGAGAAATAATAGCTGCATCATATGGGTTCCTGAAGAAGAAGAGAAAGAACAAGGGATAGAGACCTTGTTCAATCAAATCATAGCTGAAAACTTCCCTAAATTGATGCAGGAAAAAGTCACACAAGTTTAAGAAGCACAGAGAAATTTATTAAAGAGAAACCGAAAGAAATCTACACTAAGACATATCATAATTAAATTCCAAAGCTAAAATATTAAAGAGAAAATATTAAAAGCTGCTAGAGAAATAAAGGCTATCAACTACAAAGGAGCCCCCATAAGGATGACATTCGACTTCTCAACAGAAACACTTAAGGTCAGAAGGGAATGGCAAGAAATATTCAAAGTAATGCAGAACAAGACCCTACAATCAAGAATACTTTATCCAGCAAGACTATCATTTAAAATTAAAGGAGAAATAAAAAGCTTCCCAGACAAAAAAAAAAAAAAAACCCAAGAAATTTATTATAACCAAACCAATGCTGCAAGAAATGTTAAGGGGCCTGTTGTAAACAGATCAAAGGGGGAAAAGAATATAGTAAAAGAGGAATATAGCTTTAAAGAATAAAATGGCAATAAACAACTCCATATCAATAATAACCTTAAATGTAAATGGATTAAATGATCCAATCAAAAGACATAGGATAGCTGTGTGGATAAGGAAACAGGACCCATACATATGCTGTCTACAAGAGACACATCTCAGAACAAAAGATGCACATAGATTGAAGGTAAAAGGATGGAAAAAATATTTCATGCAAATGGAAATTTAAAAAAAAGCTGGGGTAGCAATACTTATATCAGACAAAATGGACTTTAAAAAAAGGCTATAGTAGGCCTGACCTGTGGTGGCGCAGTGGATAAAGCGTCGACCTGGAATGCTGAGGTCGCTGGTTCAAAACCCTGCACTTGCCTGGTCAAGGCACATATGGGAGTTGATGCTTCCTGCTCCACCCCCCGTAAAATGAATACATAAATAAAATTTAAAAAAGGCTATAGTAAAAGATAAAGAAGGTCATTACATAACAATAAAGAAAGCAATCCAACAGGAAAATGTAACCATTATAAATATCTACACACCTAATATAGGAGCACCTAAATAAATAAAACAGACTTTGATGGATATAAAGGGTGAGATCAACAGCAATACTATAATATTAGGAGATTTCAATACCCCACTAACATCACTAGATAGATCCTCAAGAAAGAAAATTAACAAAGAAACAGCAGACTTAAAGGACACACTAGATAAACTGGATTTAATAGATATCTTCAGATATCTTTCACCCTAAAGCAGCAGAATATACATTTTTTTCAAGTGCTCATGGTACATTCTCAAGGATAGACCACATTAGGGCACAAAACCAATCTCAACAAATTTAAGAAGATTGAAATCATATTAAACTCTTTCTCTGATCACAATGGCATGAAATTAGAAATCAACCACAACAGAAAAACTGAAAAATACTCAAACACATGGAAACTAAATAGCATGTTATTAAATAACGAATGGGTTAACAATGAGGTCAAAGAAGAAATAAAAATATTCCTAGAAATGAATGATAATGATAAACAACTCAAAATTTCTGAGACACAGCAAAAGCATTACTGAGAGGGAAGTTGATAGCATTACAGCCATACCTTAAGAAGCTAGAAAAAGCTCAAATAAACAACTTAATGCTGCATCTAAAAGAACTAGAGAAAGAGCAGCAAGTAAAGCCCAGAGGTAGTAGAAGCAAGAAAATAATAAAGATCAAAGTGGAAATAAATGACATAGAGGCTAAAAAAAAATACAGGGATCAATGAAATCAAGAGCTGATTCTTTGAAAAGGTAAACAAGATCAATGAACTTTTAATCAGACTCACCAAGAAAAAGAAAGAAGACTCAAAGAAATAAAATTAGAGAGTGGAGAAATAACAACTGACACAACAGAAATACAAAATATTGTAAGAAAATACTATGAAGAACTGTATGCCAAAAAATTAGATAATGTAGGTTAAATGGACAAATTATTTAAACATATAATTGTTTAAAAATTAATCTGGAAGAATCAGAAAACCTAAACAGACCGATTACAACAAATGAGATCAAAACAATTATCAAAAAACTCCCAACAAACAAAAGCCCTGGACCAGATGGCTTCACAAGTGAATTCTACCAAATATTCAAAAAAGAACAAACTCCCATCCTTCTTAAGCTATTTCAAAAAATTCAAGAGGTAGAAAGACTTCCATCTCCTTTTATGAGGTGAGCATAATTCTGATTCCAAAACCAGGCAAAGACAACACAAAGAAAGAAAATTATAGGCCAGTATCCCTGATGAATTTAGATGCTAAAATCCTCTACAGAAAATTAGCAAACCGGATCCAGCAATATATGGAAAAAATCATACACCATGATTAAGTGAGATTTATTCTTGGGAGGCAAGGCTGGTACAATATTTGCAAATCAATCAATGTGATTCATCACATAAACAAAAGAAAGGAGAAAAACCACATGATAATTTCAATAGATGCAGAAAAAAGCATTTGATAAAATCCAGCACCCATTCATGATAAAAATTCTCAGCAAAGTGGGAATACAGGGGACATACCTCAACATGATAAAGGCCATTTATGACAAACCCCCAGCCAACATCATACTCAATGGGCAAAATTAAAAGCAATCCCCTTAAGATCAGGAACAAGGCAGGGGTACCCCCTTTCACCACTCATATTCAACATAGTCCTGGAAGTCCTAGCCACAGCAATCAGACAAAAAGAAGAAATAAAAGGCATCCAAATTGGAAAAGAAGAAGTAAAACTATCATTATTTACAGATGATATGATATTGTATATAGAAAACACTAAAGTCTCAGTCAAAAAACTACTGGACCTGAAAAGTGAATTCAGCAAGATGGCAGGATATAAAATTAATATTCAGAAATCAGAGACATTTTGCCTGACCAGGTGGTGGCACAGTGGATAGAGCATCAGACTGGGATGCAGAGGACCCAGGTTTGAGACCCGGAGGTCACCAGCTTGAGCATGGGTTCATCTGGTTTGAGCAAAGCTCACTGGCTTGGACCCAAGGTTGCTGGCTTGAGCAAGGGGTTACTCAGTCCGCTGCAACCCCATGGTCAGGGCACATATGAGAAGCAATCAATGAACAACTAAGGTGTCGCAACAAAAAACTAATGATTGATGCTTCTCATCTCTCTCTGTTCCTTTTTGTCCCTATCTGTCCCTCTCTCTCTGACTCTCTGTCACTGAAAAAAAAATCAGAAGCATTTTTTATACCAGCAATAAACTGTCAGAGAAATTAAGGAAACAATCCCCTTCACTATTGCAACAAAAAAAATAAAGTACCCAGGAGTAAATTTAACCAAGGAGATTAAAGACTTATACTCGGAAAATTATAAAACATTGATAAAAGAAATCAAGGAAGATACAAACAAGTGGAAGCATATACCATGTTCATGGATAGGAAGAATAAACATCATTAAAATGTCTATATTACCCAAAGCAAGTTATAAATTTAATGCAATACCAATTAAAATACCAATGACATACTTCAAAGATATAGAACACATATTCCAAAAACTTATATGGAACCAAAAAAGAACATAAATAGCCTCAGCAATCTTGAAAAGGAAGAATAACATGGAAGGTATCACACTTCCTGATATCAAGGTATACTACAAGGCCATTGTACAAAACAGCTTAGTACTGGCATAAGAACAGACATATGGATCAATGGAACAGAACAGAGAACCCAGAAATAAACCCACACCTTTATGGACAACTGATATTTTTTTTGTGTGTATATTTTTCCAAAGCTGGAAACGGGGAGAGACAGTCAGACAGACTCCCGCATGGGCCCGACTGGGATCCACCCGGCACGCCCACCAGGGGGCGACGCTCTGCCCACCAGGGGGTGATGCTCTGCCCCTCCGGGGGGTTGCTCTGTTGCGACCAGAGCCGCTCTAGCGCCTGGGGCAGAGGCCAAGGAGCCATCCCCAGCGCCCGGGCCATCTTTGCTCCAATGGAGCCTCGCTGCGGGAGGGGAAGAGAGAGACAGAGAGGAAGGAGAGGGGGAGGGGTGGAGAAGCAGATAGGCGCTTCTCCTGTGTGCCCTGGCCGGGAATCGAACCCGGGACCCCTTGCACATCAGGCCAACGCTCAACCACTGAGTCAACTGGACAGGGGACAACTGATATTTGGCAAAGGTGGTAAGAGCATACAATGGAATAAAGACAGCCTCTTCAACAATTGGTGTTGGGAAAATTGGATAGCTACCTGCAAAAAAATGAAACTAGACCATCAACTTACACCATTCATAAAAATAAACTTAAAATGGATAAAAGACTTGAATGTAAGCTGTGAAACCATAAGCATCTTAGAAGAAAACATAGGCCGTAAGCTCTTGGACATCTCTCACAGCAATATATATATTTGCGGATTTATCTCCACGAGCAAGTGAAATAAAAGACAGGATAAACAAATGGGGCCAAATCAAACTAAAAGTTTTTGCACAGCTAAAGACAATAAGAACAGAATAAAAAGACAAACTACACAATGGGAGAACATATTCAACAATACGTCTGATAAGGGGTTAATAGCCAAAATTTATAAAGAACTTGTAAATCTCAACACCAGAAGATAACAATCCAATCAAAAATGGCGAAAGAATTGAATAGACACTTCTCCAAAGAGGACATACAGATGGCCATTGGCATATGAAAAAATGCTCAACATCACTAATCATTAGAGAAATGCAAATTAAAACCACAATGAGATATCACCTCACACAAGTCAAAATGGCACTCATTAATAAAACAGCACATAACAAGTGCTTACGAGGGTGTGGAGAAAAGGGAACCCTCCTGCACTGATGGTGGGAATGCAGACTGGTGCAGCCACTGTGGAAAACAGTATGGAGATTCCTCAAGAAATTAAAATTCGAACTGCCTTTTGACCCAGCCATCCCACTTTTAGAAATATATCCCAAGAACACCATATCACTGATTCAAAAGGAGAAATGCACCCCCATGTTTATGGCATTATTGCTCACAATAGCCATGATCTGGAAACAGCCCAAGTGTCCGTCAGAAGACGAGTGGATTAAAAAGCAGTGGTACATATACACAATGGAATACTATGAGGCCATGAGAAAGAAGGAAATCTTACCTTTTGTGACAACATTGATGGACCTGGAAACTATTATGTTAAGTGAAATAAGCCAGGCAGAGAAAGAAAAATATCATATGACCTCACTCATTTGAGGAATCCAATGAACAATGTGAACTGAAGAATGGAATTGAGACAGAGGAGGGATCAAAGGGACCAGAGGAAAAGAGGACAGAGGGAAAGGGGATAAGAGGATGGGATAAACCTGAAGGGAATAGGGGAGGGCGCTATGGGGAGGGGGGCAAGGGAGATGTAGAGGGGAAAACAGGGCGACACTAAAATCTATGTAAACACAATAAATTAAAATCAATAATTAAAAAAAAAAAACCAGCCATTCATCTGTTGAAGAGCATTCAAAATATGGCCTGGTCTTGCCTATCTTCCAATTTATTAAGAGAAGATAGACATCTAGGTTTGCGTGTGAGATAATTCCAATTTTTAAATGTCAATCAGTAATTCAAGATATTTTTAATTGCTACATAGGTCTGATAGTAAACCATATAGCATCTCCTGGCTTCCAGCTTGATGGGACCTCAGAACAAGATGTTTGATCGAGTTATTTTCTTTTACATGATTGCAGAGCTATAGTGTAGCCCGAAGTTTATAGTATCTGGGAGTATCTTTCCCATTCTGCTCACAAACTGTCATTGCTAAGGAACAACAAGGAAATGTGGAGCTGAATGTGGACTTGAGTACATCCAGAGGCTTGAGTTTGAGATTCTATATATCTAGATAAATAGATATAAGTATAGATATATAGAATATTTATTTCTTGTGATCATCCTCCTTGACAATGGTAGCCTATTAGCAAGATGAGAAAAATAATTTTAGACACTAAATGAAACACACAAAAAAATGGTATTCAGAAAAAACAGTCAAGTAGATAAATGTAATTAAAATAGTCTGATTGAAACCATGCTTCTAGAACAAGACTTTTGAAAGTTGCAAAGCAAATAAATCTCATTCACAGCACGGTTTCTATGAGAATCAACTTCAAGGATAAACTATTGATAGTCCAAGGAACACTTAAACTATAGCCCTTCTACAAACTAGAGCCTGCCTGCCTGTAGCCTCTTCTCCCAGAGAACAAGATTTGGCTATAGGGAACATTTTTACCATTCTGGGAGCTTAGTGTAGGACTGAGTCCTGTTACTTAGAAAGGAAAAGAAAGAAAGCCGAGCTGGGGGGGGAGGGGGCACCCAGAATGCTGCCTGGGCATCGTACAAACAGAGGGTTGTACTTAATTTAAAAAGACTCTGAAACTTATATTTTCTTTTCCCCTGACCTTACCTTTTTTCCTTTTCTATAAATTTTATTTTATTTTAATTTTTTTATCTTATTTTTATTAATTTTAGTGCAGTGACATTGATAAATCAGGGTACATATGTTTCGAGAAAACATCTCCAGATTATTTTGACATTTGATTATGCTGCATACCCCTCACCCAAAGTCAAATTGTCTTCCGTCACCTTCTATCTGGTTTTCTTTGTGCCCCTCCCCTCCTCTCACCCCCCATCTCCTTCCTCACCCCCACCCCCCCACCCCCCCACCACATTCTTGTCCATGTCTCTGAGTCTCATTTTTATGTTCTTAGTTTTTTTCTGATTTACTTATTTCACTCCGTATAATGTTATCAAGGCCCATCCATGTTATTGTAAATGATCCGATGTCATCATTTCTTATGGCTGAGTAGTATTCCATAGTATCCCCTGACCTTCTGATAAGAAATTTTCCTGTTTCTTTTAGGAGATATCTGATTAGGCTCAGCAAAAAACTCCCTACACAGACTCCACAGGGACCCTTGAGCAGCTGACGGAATTCCCAGGCAGTCTATCCACCCCTTTCCTTCTACTTCTGATGCATAATTTTTCCCATAACTGTGCCTCCGGAGGTTGAGAAAAGTTTTCAGTTCAGTATGTGTCTGTAGCCCCTAGGAATATGCCAATCTTGGATAACACATTTCCCTAATTCTAACTTGAACATAGCAGCTCACTTTCATGGATATGCAGATGTAAAGATAAATTTCCACTTACTTTATGGGCATTTCTCACTTAGCAGTAAGTCAAGACACTATCCTAACTTTTTAATATTTTCAAAGTTTTTTAATATGTTTCTTCCTATTATTAAAGGGCTAAGTAATCATCTTTTAGCGCAAAAAAATGCTGAATAAAAATATATATTATTCTTGCTTTATTGCAGCCTGCAAGCTCAAACAACACACTGATAAGCTAGTCATTTAAAGAGGTGTCTGAATCTCCATCTTTGAACTGTCTCCATGGTTTCGACTTTGAGACACGGTTCTAGTGCATTGCAAATGCACTTCCAGAGTGCATTTCAACTTCTGCCCTTCCAGAGTCCTGGCATAAAGCAAAGGTAGATCCTATCATTACCAACCTCTTAATTGTATTGCCAAAGCATGCTATCACTTTCAGCAAGTAAAGTCTACTTTCAAACTTTCAAGCATTGCCTGATCCTTATGGTTACATAAGAGATCAAGAAAGATAACGTTTTAATAAATTCATTTCCTTTTCACCTATACCCAAGCCAAAGCTACATCTTCTATAAAAGTATGTTTTCTAGTACCTCACTGGGAAATTTTTAAAGTTTTAATCTCAAGAAAGATTTCGCTCAGTAGCTGTTTGAAGCATCAACTCCCATATGTGCCTTGACCAGGCAAGCCCAGGGTTTCGGGCTGGCGACCTCAGCATTTCCAGGTCGACGCTTTATCCACTGCGCCACCACAGGTCTCAGTAGCTGTTTGGACACTGGGTTCATTAGCCTCATACATACCTCTATTGCTTGTCTCACCTTAACCCGCCTTGACCAGCTCATCTGATACCTCCCTCTCCCTAAGAATGCTCACCTCAAAAACATGATTTATCTCAAGTGCATTCTAAACAACTTCCTCTTGCATATTCAAAGTAGAAACTTCAGGCCATAGCCTGGTGGCTCAGCGGATCAAGTGTCATCCCAGCAAACTGAAGTCATGGGTTCAATTCCTGGTCAGGGCATGTACAAGAAGCAATCAGTGAGTACACAACTAAATGGAACAGCTAAGTGGAATGACAAGTTGATGCCCCCAATCAATGCAAAAAAAATTTTTAAAAAGGTAGAAACTTCACCCATAGAGGACTATAGGAAGAATTATTCTGGTTAAAACTTTGTCTTAGCATACTCTCAGAACTCCTGTGAAGAGCAATCAGCCTCTTGGTTCTCTCTTCTTTCTTTAGAAACAATTGCAAACAATATCCTTACTTTAAAATTTTCCTGAACATTAAGCAGAAGAAATGAACCTGAATGAAGAATGTGTTAGGCAGAATCATGACGCCCCAAAATGTCAACATCCTAATCCTTGGAACCTGTAAATATGTTACCTTACTTGGCAAAATGGATTTTGTGTGTAATTAAATTAAGGACACTGAGATGGGGAGACGATCCTGGGGTATCCAGGTAGACCCGATGTAATTACAAGGGTCCTCCTAAATGAAAGAGGGAGGCAGGAGATCGTCAGAGTCAAAGATTTAAAGATGCTACTGACTTTAAAAATGGAGGAAGAAGTCACAAGCTAAGGAATGCAGGTGGCCTCTAGAAACTGGAAGACAAGAAACACATCATCCCTCAGAGCAGGGGTCTCAAACTCACGGCCCGCTGAACAATTTTGTGCGGCCCACAGACTAATCCACGAAGTTCAAAATATTTTGGATAAAATTAAGTAAGCCTAGGGGCCTACTTGTATTTTTCATTTCTCTAGCATCCTAGCTAGATATTAGCTTAGTTAACAGCAGTTGTGATGCGAACTACAGTTTCTGGTCGTTTTGTGACACTGAGTAAACTGCATGTACGATTGTGCTTGTTGTACTGATTTTTTTTTGTTTTCAACTGCAGTGAGAAAAGTGTTGCGTAACAGTTGCCTTTTGTAGACATAGTGCGGCCCGCCGTCTGTGATCTTGCTCTGCGGTCCACATGCTGAGTTGAGTTTGAGACCCCTGACTTAGAGACTCCAGAAAGGAATGAGGCTCACTGACACTTTCATTTTAACCCAAAGAGACGTTTTCAGACTTCTGGCCTCCCGAAATATAAAATAACAGATTTGTGTTCTTTTAAGCCACTAAGTTTACGGTAACTTTCACAGCAACAGTAGAAAACTAATAAAAAGGGGTAAGAGGGATTTAGAATTTTTAGTAAGGAGTATGATTGTAGTGTGAATATTTTAATTCTTCAAATAGCACAAAAGCTGTCTACCATGCTATATCATTTGTGTGCACACACGTATGTGCCTACATTATACAATACATAAAATAGCATACAATATGAGGTGGGGCAAAAGTAGGTTTATAGTTGTTTGTATGGACAATAATACAATATTAATAATACAAGAATAAACTGTTCCTCATACAGCAGTAAACCTACTTTTACCCATCCCATATGTATATGAATGTAGATATATAACAGAAATTCTACTTTTCTGAAAATATTTAAAATGTTGAAAAATACTACTTTAAGATGTGTTGAGGCCCTGGCTGGTTGGCTCAGCGTTAGAGCGTCGGCCTGGTGTGCGGGGGACCCGAGTTCGATTCCCAGCCAGGGCACATGGGAGAAGCGCCATTTGCTTCTCCACACCCCCCCCTCCTTCCTCTCTGTCTCTTCCCCTCCCGCAGCCAAGGCTCCAAGGGCGCTGGGGATGGCTCCTTGGCCTCTGTCCCAGGCGCTAGAGTGGCTCTGGTCACGGCAGAGCGACGCCCCAGAGGGGCAGAGCATCGCCCCCTGGTGGGCAGAGCATCGCCCCCTGGTGGGCAGAGCATCGCCCCTGGTGGGCGTGTCAGGTGGATCCCGGTCGGGCGCATGCGAGAGTCTGTCTGACTGTCTCTCCCCGCTTCCAGCTTCAGAAAAATACAAAAAAAAAAAAAAAAAAAAAAAAAAGATATGTTGAAATAATTTCCTTGCTTGGTTTCAGAGTCCTTCCCAGCCAGTAAAATAAAAAGCATATTTATGCACCCTGTTCACTGAGAGCCCTGTCACCTGTGTCTAACAGTCTACACCCGCTGTCCTGTGCAGTCCTGTAGCTGTTACACTTTAACAACCATTGTACAAACACTTGGAATTTGGTTAAGATTCAAAAGTAATGATTCATATGTTTTCATAATCTGAAAATTATTCCTGAAACTTGCACTTTGTAAAGTTAACTAACACCATAAAACTGCAGAAGCTCTGTAATGGTAAATGTTAGTTTTCCAGACCTTTTTAATCAAGGAATTCTGATAACTGAATTAATTTTTAATTAGAAATTATGTAATTTTTTTATACAACTGGCTGTTTTTAGCAAAGTCAAGACACTCATTTACGTTCCCAATCTCTTTTGTTGTGTTTTTCTCAGCTTTTTTTCCAAGTCATTTACTAATAGGATGTTATTAAATTTATTTTGGGGTAATATGGATAATAATTTTGTAAGTATTGGTAACTGTCAAATGCTCTATGAAGTGTATTCATTTTGGTGAAATAACTTTATAGTATTATTATCTTAGTGATAGCATGATAACAATAAAATCAAGGCTAAATGCTTTAATTATGATGCAGACATAATTTTAGAATTACTTTATAATGAAAGAGTACAAAGACAGCAAAACAAGTATTTCAAATATTACTCTATTGCATACATTTAGGTAGAAAGAAATATGAAAACATAGCAAAGGAATTATATAGCATATGATATTTCAAATAAAATTTTAAATTTTATTTTACTTAAATGTAACACATAACTTAATGATTGAAATCAAAACAAAAGCTGATGTCTGGTAATTATTCCTTTATCACAAAAGTTACTAGCTTAAAAGTGTTTTAAGGTCATGAAAAATTATTGGAAGAACATTCAAGCTGGAGGTAATTTTCCAAGCCCATATTTCAAGTTTCTTTAAATTTTATTTTTCAATTACAGTTTACATTCAATATAATTTTGTATTAGTTTCAAGTGTACAGCATAGTGACTAGACAATCTTATACTTTACAAAGTGGATCCCTGATATTTTCAGTACTTTCCAGCACCACACATAGTTATTGTAACATTGATTATACTTCCTATGCTGTACTTGACATCCTGGTGACCATTTTCTAACTACTAATTTGTACTTCTTAATCCCTTGAACTTTTTTACTCAGTCCTTTAATACTCCTCTCCTCTGGCAAGCATCCGTCTGTTCTCTGTATCTATGATTCCATATTTCAAGTTTTGACAGTTTATTGATTTTGACAGTTCATTATTATAAAGAAAGGTGTTCTACTTTTTCTCTCTCACTGACAGCAAAGAGATGGCTCCCACTTCTCCCACCTTCTTGCCCCTGTGTGACCCTTTCCTTTTGAGTGTGGGAACATGATCTGTGACTTGCTTCTAACCAACAGAATACAGCAAAAGCGGCAGGATGTTACCTCTCTGATGACATTACATGAGATTGTAATACCCATTTTGCTAGAACAGAGTTCTTTGTGGACTGTTGTACCAAGAGCCTCAGTTTCTTGCTGATTTTTGGCTAGAGCCAGGATTCTTCCTCATGCGTCTTTTTTATAGAACATCTCACAAAATAGTGTTCTGATTTAATCAAAACTGACAAGGATGAAAGTTGTAGTAAAATGAACACATAATTTCACTTGTAGGAATTTTTATTTCTAAGAAATGAATGAAACTAACTATAAATCTCGTTCCATCCTTAGAATTTACCCTGTGATTTGGAGATTGTGGACGAAGGGAGTCTGTGTAGTGGGAGGCTCGGCGGTGGTTAGACTTGACATACTACCCGGAGGCAAGTGGCTTACAATCAGGAATCTTGTTCTTTTCATACTTGCTCTACTCTTCCAAAACCATCAATCATCTGAACCAATTTCCTGGATGTCTGAAAATTTACTTGTGCCTTTTGAAAATCTCCATTAAAATCCTCCGGGTTGGTTCTTTTTTTTTTTTTTTTTCCTTGTATTTTTCTGAAGCTGGAAACGGAGAGAGACAGTCAGACAGACTCCCGCATGCGCCAGACCGGGATCCACCCGGCACGCCCACCAGGGGCAACGCTTTGCCCACCAGGGGGCGATGCTCTGCCCCTCCGGGGCGTCGCTCTTTTGCGACCAGAGCCACTCTAGTGCCTGGGGCAGAGGCCAAGGAGCCATCCCCAGCACCCGGGCCATCTTTGCTCCAATGGAGTCTCGGCTGCGGGAGGGGAAGAGAGAGACAGAGAGAAAGGAGAGGGGGAGGGGTGGAGAAGCAGATGGGCGCTTCTCCTGTGTGCCCTGGCTGGGAATCGAACCCGGGACTTCCGCACGCCAGGCCGACGCTCTACCACTGAGCCAACTGGCCAGGGCCGGGTTGGTTCTTAATATAGTGGTCATAGTTATTTAATTTCAAACACTGAAAGATTTATCTGCTTAATACTGGAAGTTAATGTGGGTAGTTCAATCACACTGCTAGGATTCACACCTTTGAAGTTTGGGGCTGACCTACATTCTTTTTCCCTTTGTTAGCTTAGCCTCTATAATTCCATTTGATTTCAGTTGGGCTGTCAATCATGTGGCCCTACTTTTCCTGCCAGAGGGGTGAGGCGAGCTAGTGCAGTCAAACCGTGACAGTGAGGGCACTAGGGCTTTCATGTGCTTGGGAAGGAGCAGTCGTTTTGAGAATTGCTATGAATATTGGGGAAGATACTGAAAAGCATACCAGAGAGAAGATAACACATCAGAAAGGAAATAAGGTTGTTAGTACACGTAGTACCTGAGGAGTGGAAGAGACAGTGCTATAGAACTTTCACAGAGAATAGTTACAAACTGGAGGAGTCAGAGAAAGTGTTACACCAAAACTGAGGATTGAGGACCAGGCAGGATTTTGATGGTGAAGAGAAGTCAGGAGGGTGTGTGCAGTGGATGAGAGTGGCGGGGATCTGGAGGAAGGAGCAAGTCAGAGGAGGTCAGTGCTCCAGGAATCCTAGCAGTGTGATTGAACTGGACAAGAGTAGGCGGAACCCTTACTAAGGCAGCATGGTGAAACAGGGCAAGGTGGTAGTGGCGAAAACGTCTCCCCAAAACCCAGAGCTCTTGACCACGCAGGTGAGGAACCACTCTCCAGACCATCCAAGCTTGCAAGCTTATCAGCAAATCAGCTTATTCATGGGTCAGTTTGTGAATAAAAACAGGGAACATTTTCTCTACTTGGTATTAGAAGTGGGTTTTTGCCTGCCCAGGCGGTGGTGCAGTGGATAGAGCATCGAACTGGAATGCGGAGGACCCAGGTTCAAAACCCCGAGGTAGCCAGCTTGAGTGCGGGCTCATCTTGTTTGAGCAAGACTTACCAGCTTGAGCCCAAGGTTGCTGGCTTGAGCAAGGGGTCACTCAGTCTGCTGTTGCCTCCCCCCCCCCCCGCTCAAAACACCTATGAGAAAGCAATCAATGAACAACTAAGGAACTGTAACGAAGAATTTATGCTTCTCATCTCTCTCTGTTCCTGTCTGACTCTCTCTCTCTGTCAAAAAAAAAGTGGGTTTTGACATGTTCAGTAGTAATTTCTTTCCTTCACAGATGCTATCTATTCCAAATAATACTTCAAAGAGCAAGTGAGGGAGGTAGCAAAAGGAGAGGGACTGAAGAAGTAGGGTGGTAGGAAAAGTCCTACTAAACAGTGCCCAGAGAAGTGTGCTTTGGACTCAGTAGGGTAGGTGTCCTGGGAAAAGTATTTTTAGAGAATGAGATAGAAATCAGTGAGACTATGAAGATAGAAATCAAACTGGGACTTAGAATTTCCAAGAGATTTCCAATCTTATGACAATGGAAAGAACCATTGCCTCTTCCCTCAAAAAAAAAAAAAATGCTACAAGCCAAGTTCAGCCAGGAAAATCAGTAACAGGGCGCTGCTTCAGCATTTTTATTTATTTTAACAAAATGGGAATCTTACCAGTAAGTTAAAAGGCATGATTAATAAAAATGGGGATAAGCATTTGCCATAAATTACTTGTGTTCTGTTGTAACAAAATAATATGTGTGGTCAGCTTCTCTGCTTTCCTGCTGCAATGTTGATACTTTTACACTACTTGGCCTTGCATTTTATATTAAATTTCAGAACTTTGGCTGGGAATGGAGAAGGCTAAAGCCTAGGTAAAGTCTTTACTCTGAAGTTGCATTGTTTTCTATGGCAATCCTAAAAAAGGAAAGTTGTGTCATAGAGTTTCATTAAGCATGCTTTAGAAATTGTATATATAATAGGCTATTTATTTATAGTTTTCATATTTAGTATTTAGGATACCAAAGCAATGTTTAAGAACTTCTTTGTTGGAAGACGTCATCTACAATATTTGTAATTATAGGTGTTAGCATTAGAAAAGTACTCACCTACTATTTGATTCACCTTTAGGAAGATGACCATTCACAGACTGAAAATGTTACAAATATAAGAAAAAAAACAAGAGCTCAGAAGATAGGTTTTCATTCAGGAATTCAGATTTATTCAGCAATACCCACGTGCTGCTGCTGTTGGATTAAGTATTTGTGATGTGAACTTGCACAATATTGTCACATCTCTTATGATCTATATTAAAGACTGGCGATCTTTTTCTGTAAGAAGCCAGAGTAAATATTTCAGTCTTTCCAGATGGGCTACATCAGGGGTAGTCAACCTTTTTATACCTACCGCCCACTTTTGTATCTCTGTTAGTAGTAACATTTCTAACCGCCCACCGGTTCCACAGTAATGGTGATTTATAAAGTAGGGAAGTAACTTTACTTTATAAAATTTATAAAGCAGAGTTACAGCAAGTTAAAGCATATAATAATAATTACTTACCAAGTATTTTATGTTGGATTTTCGCTAAGTTTGGCAGAATAAATCTTTATAAAACAACTTACTATAGTTAAATCTATCTTTTTATTTATACTTTGGTTGCTCCACTACCGCCCACCATGAAAGCTGGAATGCCCACTAGTGGGCGGTAGGGACCAGGTTGACTACTACTGGCTACATGGTCTCTGTCACAACTGTTCAACTCTGATGTTGTAGCCCAAGAGCAGACTTAAACAATAAGTAAGTGAATAGGTGTGACTGTGCCCAATAAAACTTTACAAAAACACGTAGTGGGCCTGTTTCAAAAGAACCTTAAGTAGGAACTTAAGTGAAAAAAAACCCTGAATTGGGGAGTTAAAAGTTTAGGGCATAGTTTCCATTATAATTTTCTACTGTTGGTGCTAGATTAGTATGATTTTGTAAAAATTTCAATGAATTAGTTATAGTATTTAGGAAAAAACTCCATAAAATTAATATTAGACTATTTTTTGTGAAATATCTTATTTGTCAATTTCACAGAGGGGGGGGAGCAAGAAGTATCACTCATAGTTGCTTTACTGTAGTTGTTAATTGGTTGCTTGTTGTATGTACCTTGATTGGGCAAGCCCAGGGTTTTGAACTGGCAACCTGAGCATTCAAGGTCGACACTCTATTCACCGTGCCACCACAGGCCAGGCAATATTTGCAAGAAGATAAATTCTTTGCAATTTTAATATTGCCTATTTCATAGCCAAAAATAATTGTGATTTTTTTATAAAATATGTATAATATGCAGAAGCTTTTGCAATTTCTGTAAATCCTAACAATATCTTAATTTTCTCATTTTAGTTTAAAATTGTAGGACAAGTCTTCACTACAAAATTGGCATATTTTCCTGTCTTCTCAGTGAAATTTGGGGGTTAGGGGCAGTGCTATAGAAAGACACCAAGAAAAGAAGGGAAGGAGTCACTGTTATGGCTTGATCACTGGGGTTTTTTTTTGAGAATTGTAGGTAAAACTTACAGAGGAGTTGATTGTAAGTGGTCAAAAGTGGTAGACAGTGAGGAGATGTTATGGTTATCCTTATGGCAAAAAAAAAGAGGAGGAAGAAACATTTTTTGAGTGCATGTATGTCTTAGGCATTGTGCTAGAATTTTTTGAACATTAAAAGCAATTCTGTAAGGTAGATATTTTTATCTTCATATTTACAGCTGAACAAACTGAAGCTCAGGGCCATTAATGTCACAGTTGTAAATACCTGAGCCAGTATCGAAGAAGTATGACCCATATAATGATGAAGCCCACACTCCTCCCACTGAACAGCACTGCACAGACCTGATTCACTAAGGCAATGGAACAGCTCAGGGAGACATCAGCATCTCTGGGAAGTTTGAAGGTGTTCCTCTGCAGCCTGGATAGACTCTAGGAGATGACGGCTTTCCTAGTACGAAGACAATGACCTTATTCAGAAACAGCAGAAGCCAACTAGTGGCCCTCACTTCTCAGAGGCAAGGTGAACATGATTACTTCCAGAGTGCTTTGACCCACAGATACCTGCAGATGGATAATAGATTCTGGTGTACAAATGGTGAGATAGATAAATGACTAATTTGGATGTCTTGGCTTGTCTGAACAAAAAAAGAATCAAAACTTGGAGAGCAGAAGGCTTATGTCAGCCACTGCAGCGGAAAAACCCGTTATTCACTCACTTTCTAGATCAAAGCCAGTTCATTGGCCAGAACCCACTGGATACAGATCCTTCTGAAAAGACCTTTAAAAACCACAAATATATATAATAAGCATTCCTCTGACCCACTGCCAAAGAGACATACAGCTACTTACCAAATTACCTGCATTTGAGTAAGTGGAACATTTAGACTGTCAGAGAATTATTCTATATGATTTCTGAGAGGATGCTCCTACCAGGAAATCTAAAATACCACTATGTTTCTCCAGTTAGAGAAGAAGTTATAGAGGAGTTAAATGGAATTTTGGCACAAGTTTATCTCCAGGGGTTCTACTGGGAACCTGTGAGTAGGGAAACAAGGAAACACCCATTGACTTAGTAACTAACAGAAGCCTCATATTTAAAAAAAATTTTTTTCAGGGTTTACTTTCTATTTTTTCAATTGCAGCTTACATTTAATATTATTTGGTATTAGTTTCAGGTGTATAGCACAGTGGTTAAACACATACATACTTACAAACTGTTCCCCATGATATTTTCAGTACCCACCTGGCACCATACATAGTTATTACAATACAGTGTGTCCGTAAAGTCATGGTGCACTTTTGACCAGTCACAGGAAAGCAGCAAAAGACGATAGAAAGGTAAAATCACCAAATAAAAGGAAAACCCTCCCAGTTTCTGCAGGACGATGTGGCAGCATGTGCGCATGCACAGATGATGACATAACACCATGTATACAGCGGAGCAGCCCACGGCCATGCCAGTCGAGATGTGGACGGTACAGAGGAAAGTTCAGTGTGTTCTGTGGCTCACTAAATTCGAATCTGTGACCAAAGTGCAACGTGAATGTCAGCGTGTTTATAATGAAGCACCACCACATAGGAATAACATTACTTGGTGGGATAAGCAGTTGAAGGAAACTGGCAGTTTGGTGGAGAAACCCCATTCTGGTAGGCCATTAGTCAGTGACGAGTCTGTAGAGGCTATACGGGATAGCTACCTAAGGAGCACTAAAAAATCTGTGCATGAGCCCACATTGAACTGCATTGAATAGGTATGAAACTGGGAGAGTTTTCCTTTTATTTGGTGCAGATTTCACGTTTCTATCGTCTTTTGTTGCTTTCCTGTGACTGGTCAAAAGTGCACCATGACTTTACGGACACACTGTATTATTGACTATATTCTCTATGCTGTACTTTACAACCATATGACTATCTTATAACTACCAATCTGCTCTTCTCAATCCCTTCACCTTGTTTGTCCCGTCCCCCCAAACCCTGCTTTCTTCTGACAGCCATCAATCAGTCTGCTCTCTCTCAGTCTGTTTCTGTTTTGTTTGTTCATTCATATTGCTCTTTAGATTTCATATATAAATAAAATCATATGGTATTTGTCTTTCTCTGACTTATTTCACTTAGCATGATACCCTCTAGGTCAAGAGTCGGGAACCTTTTTGGCTGAGAGAGCCATGAACGCCACGTATTTTAAAATGTAATTCCATGAGAGCCATACAATGACCCGTGTACGTTATGCATTATCCAATAAAAATTTGGTGTTGTCCCAGAGGACAGCTGTGATTGGCTTCAGCCACCCGCAACCATGAACATGAGCAGTAGGAAATGAATGGATTGTAATACATGAGAATGTCCTATATTTTTAATGTTATTATTATTTTTTTTATTAAACTTTTGTCTGCAAGCCAGATGCAGCCATCAAAAGAGCCACATCTGGCTCACGAGCCATAGGTTCCCAACCCCTGCTCTAGGTCCATCCATTAGCAAATGGTAAGATTTCATTCTTTTTTATGGCTGAGTAATATTCCATTATGTATATGTACCCCTGCTTTTTTATCTATTCATCATTGATAGGCACTTGGGTTGCTTCCATAGCTTAGCTATTGTAATTAATGCTGCAATAAACACAGGGATGTACATCTTCTTCTTAGTGTTTTGGGTTTCCCTGGCTATATACTCAGAAGTGGAATTGCTGGATCATAAGGCTGTTCCATTTTAACAATTTGAGGAACCTCCACACTGTTTTCCACACTAGAAGCCTCAGCCTTTTTTTTTTTTTTTTTTTTTTTTTTTTTTTTTTTTTTTGCTGAGCTATGAAGAGCAAGCCAAGTAAGATGGGCCAAA
The DNA here is from genome assembly GCF_036850765.1 of Saccopteryx bilineata. Classification (NCBI taxonomy): domain Eukaryota; kingdom Metazoa; phylum Chordata; class Mammalia; order Chiroptera; family Emballonuridae; genus Saccopteryx; species Saccopteryx bilineata. The sequence continues at coordinate 261,347,358 of NC_089493.1, forward strand.
TGGAAAACTCTCCGTCCTTTCAAAAATAATTGCCTGAAGCATCATCACATTTCAAGAGGAATTTTAAGAGATTATCCCAATCTTCAAAGACTGTAAGGATATAGGAGTAGTGGTTCCCAATATAGCCCCTTTTAAGTCACCTACTTGCACCTCTTCCCAAAAAATAGCTAAATTCTAATAGATGATAATAGATGCCTATAAACTGATCCAAGGAATATTCTCAATCCCAAATGCTCTACTGGACCTGATATTTTCACTAAAAGAGATTAACAACACTTCTAGCATTCGGAGTGTACTATTCATCTGTTAAATGTGTTCTCCTAAATTCCCATAAGAAGAATCAACGTCCATTTACATAGGAAGTGAAGCAAGAGACATTTATACTCCTGCTTTGGGTTATGTTAATTCTCTCCATTTTATGTCATGACAAAGTTTTTAGGGACCTCTGCCACGTTGGTATTCTATAGAACAGGGGTTGGGAACCTATGGCTCGCGAGCCAGATGTGGCTCTTTTGATGGCTGCATCTGGCTCGCAGACAAACCTTTAATTAAAAAAAATAATAACGTTAAAAATATAAAACATTCTCATGTATTACAATCCATTCATTTCCTATCACTCATGTTCATGCTTGCAGGTGACTGGAGCCAATCACAGCTGTCCTCCGGGACAACAACAAATTTTTATTGGATAATGCGTAACGTACACGGGTCGTTGTATGGCTCTCATGGAATTACATTTTAAAATATGTGGCATTTATGGCTCTCTCAGCCAAAAAGGTTCCCAACCCCTACTATAGAACATCATTCTGGTAAACTACTATACTGATGGCATCATGGTAATTGCTCCAGGTTTCAGGAAGTAGCAAGTATTCTAGAAGTACTAGGAAGCCACATGCATTTGAGCAGGTAGGTAATAAACCACAGGAAGATTCAGGAACTAGCCATATCAGTGAAACCCACCCCTCTGAGATTTAGGGATTTTTGTTGTTGTTGTTTTATTTATTTTTACAGAGACAGAGAGAGGGATAGATAGGGACAGACAGGAACGGAGAGAGATGAGAAGCATCAATCATCAGTTTTTCATTGCGACACCTTAGTTGTTTATTGATTGCTTTCTCATATGTGCCTTAACCATGGGCCTTCAGCAGACCGAGTAACCCCTTGCTTGAGCCAGCAACCTTGGGTCCAAGCTGGTGAGCTTTGCTCAAAACAGATGAGCCCGCGCTCAGGTTGACAACCTCGGGGTCTCAAACCTGGGTCTTTCACATCCCAGTCCGATGCTCTATCCACTGCGCCACCACCTGGTCAGGTTTAGGGATGTTTATCGTTAGTAAAATTACATAATTTTTCTTCCATTAATTATTCTAGGCACTTGGTGATCGGTTACAACTTTTAGGCCCTTGCCCTTTAGTTCTGATTCAATTGCCTGCATATTTTCCCCATAACTTGAGAGGAGGAAGTCTTTTACATTCCATTTTACATGTTTTGTTGTTGTTTTGCTGTCTTCATGCATTACTTCTGTAATTCAGGTTTGAACCCAGAAATTCTAGGGGCATGTCCATGATGGTATGGAAGAAGCTAATCTGTGGCAGGACAGCAGGAAGCCCACGTGCAAAAGAAGCAGAGTTTAGAAGTGGGCAGGGAGTCCTGACTACCTGAACCTCCTGGGCTCCAGTCACCCCTTTGGTTCCTGGGACTGCTTTTCCTTTGATTTTACAGAGACATCACGTGTTTATCAAGCTAGTTCAACTTGTGTTTCTGTCGTAGCTCTGAACTGAGACCTGAACATTAGAGACTGTTTTACTAAATTGTGAAGAGAGACAGTCACTGATTTATTTGTTTTCTGGAGATAATGCAATTTGTTTAAAATTCCTTTGACACTTTAATTTCATGGCTGGGAAGCTATTCCTTACCCAATAAATGACCAAGATCTAAGAGAGAGATGATTGCTTTAAGGAATTTTGCTTAGTATTAATTTTCACTACTCTGAGGATTTTAAGTCTTAGAAGAGTATCAAGGAAACTGAAATCAGCATTCTCAGTGTCTTTAAAGATAAGGTAGTGGTAGCCTGACCAGGCAGTGGTGCAGTGAATAGAGCATTGGACTGGGACGTGAAGAACCCAGGTTCGAGACCCCAAGGTTGCTAGCTTGAGCGCGGGCTCATCTGGTTTGAGCAAAAAGTTCACCAGCTTGGACCCAAGGTCGCTGGCTCGAGCCAGGGGTTACTCCATCTGCTGAAGGCCCGCGGTCAAGGCACATACGAGAAAGCAATCAATGAACAACTAAGGTCTCGCAATGAAAAACTGATGATTGATGCTTCTCATCTCTCCATTCCTGTCTGTCTGTCCCTATCTATCCCTCTCTCTGACTCTCTCTCTGTCCCTGTAAAAAAAAAAAAAAAAAAAAAAAAAAAGATAAGGTAGTGGTAGATCATTTAGTCATATTTAATCAATATTTTTCTTGTGTTTTCCAGGGAAAGAAGACCTCCATGATATGTCTGTACACACTTGAAAAAAAATACTGTCATGCTAAACATACTGTTTTTACCACTTCAAAACTAAGCAAATATGTAGAAAATGCTTAAATCACTAAACACACAAACTTTCATATTAAATTGTTTTTAGAATTATATAAACCTTTGATAGTTTACAACAACCAATATGTCTTTAATATATATATAAAATGAAAAAAATATCAAAATTATATACATTATTGGGTGGCTATTTATAGTCAAAGAATTATTTGGTTAACCAAAAGATAAGCCAGAAAAAGATTTTTTCATTAAATTTTATTGGAGTGACACTGGTTAACATGCTTATACAGGCTCCAGGTGCCTAATTCTGTAACACATGTCTCTTGTGTGTTCACTGCACCAAGTCAAGTCTTCACTCATCATCATTTATCCCTCCACACCCTCCTTCACCTCCCTCATCTGGCAATCACCTCACTGTTGTCCATGTCCATGAGTTTGTTTTTGTTTTGTTTTTAAGCCAGGAAAAGAGCTTTGACATTAAGCATCTTTTAGAAAATTTACTCTGCCAAAACTTTCCAAATTTTCAGCAATGGTTCTTATGTAAAAGTCATAAATCTACATAGATAACTATTGCCAGAGCTGAGTGTTTGTAATTATGCTGAATGTATTTTAATAACTTCTTTTTTAAAATTGTAGACGATTTAGTAAAAACAGAAATTTTAGATATTTCCAGGTTATGTCGCCACTAGTAGAGACATCATTTAAAGATTATTTACCACCCAAACATCAGCAAGCTTCTTGGTTTTATGACTGACACATGATATGGACTCTGGTGGACCATGTCTTTTATAGGAGAGGATCAGCCTGTTACAAAAATGGGTTGAGAGAAGAAAATTTCTTTGTATCAACATTTTAAATCTTTTTCAGTATACTCACTGTTTACTTTAAACATTTCAACTTGCATATTTCATCTTTAGACTTCAGTGGCACAACATTGATCATTTTATGTCACAGTTTTTCTGCAACATCAGTTAAGAGGAATTTAGCTCAGGAATGTGCTGTGCTGACAGTCAGTAGGAGAAATGAAGTGAAACATACCACACTGTATACTTCCCATCTGTGGAGCTTTGTGAGAAGGAAGGTGACTGGTTATTGGGGCCAAGTGGACACAAGATACTTCAGTTATTATGTGACTAGGGAAAATTCTTAAATCAGAGGATTAGATTCTACTAGAATGTAGTTGGCATTTTTAAGGAAAAAAGTATCCTATATTTGAAATATTGAACTCTGACTAACTTGCTAAGAACATTAGTCCTATTTCCATTTCACTTTCATACATTTTGATGTGTTATTAGGTTTATTCAAATATAAATTTTAGAATTAAGCCTGACCAGTGATGTTGCAGTGAATTAAGCGTCGGCCTGGGACACTGAGGACCCCGGCCCAAAACCCCAAGGGCACTGTCTAGAGCACAGGGTTGCTGGCTGAGCACAGGGTCATCAACCTGATCCCGAGGTCACTGGTTTGAGCAGGAGGTCACTGGCTCAGCTTGAGCCCCTCAGTCAAGGCACATATGAAAAGCAATCAATAAACAACTAAAGTGCCGCAACTATGAGTTGATGATTCTCGTCTCTCTCCTTCCCTCCCTATTGTCTCTCTCTCTCTCATACATACATAAAATTTAGAATTGGTATCTTCCTGGAGAATAGAACAGAATATCTTTCACCATTAAGTGATCATCTTTTTCTTTAATAATGTTTTTTTTCTTTTTTTTATTAAGAAGTATCAATTCATAGTTGCTTCATTTCAGTTGTTCATTGCTTGCTTGTCATATGTGCCTTGACAGGGCAAGCCCCAGGTTTTTTTTGGGTTTTTTGGGGGGTTTTGTTTTTTTTTACAGAGACAAAGAGAGAGTCAGAGTGAGGGACAGACAGACAGGAACAAAGAGATGAGAAGTATCAATCATTAGTTTTTTGTTGCGCGTTGCAACACCTTAATTGTTCATTGATTGCTTTCTCATACGTGCCTTGACAGTGGGCCTTCAGCAGACCAAGTAACCCCTTGCCCGAACCAGCGACCCTGGGCTCAAGCTGGTGAGCTTTTGCTCAAACCAGATGAGCCCTCGCTCAAGCTGGCAACCTTGGGGTCTCGAACCTTGGTCCTCTGCATCCCAGTTCAACTCTCCATCCACTGCGCCACCGCCCGGTCAGGCTGTTGTTTTTTTCTTGATGTCTATTTTGTCTGACATTAATACTATGACTATCTTTTGAAGATAATTTGCGTGGTAAAACTCATTCCATCATTTTATTTTCACCCTTATGTTTTGATATGTCTTCTAAGCATATTAAAGTTGATTTTTGAAAAATTAAGTTGATAATTTTACACTTACTTTGTACTTTTTGTCCACCACATAGTAGGCCTCTCTTTCTTTCCTTTCAGGACTTATATTTAGTGCTCTAATATAGGCGGTTACTCTTCCATCTTAAACTACATCAAAGTCTCAAGTCACTTTTCAAAATTTCTTGCAGACAATACAAGGATCTTAGAAAATGTTGACATCATTAATTTCCTTACCTACTTAAGGATTTAAGACCTCAGTGCATTTTTGCCTCTTTTAAATAATTCACCAAGATGTAATTACTATTGTTATTTTACATGCCAAGGTTTGTTTAGATTTTTATAAAATTTTCATGAGGCATAATTTGTAAACAGATATTTGCATTAAAATATTTCCTCCTGGCCCTGGCCGGTTGGCGTGCGGGGGACCCGGGTTCGATTCCCTGCCAGGGCACATAGGAGAAGCGCCCATTTGCTTCTCCACACACCCCTCTCCTTCCTCTCTGTCTCTCTCTTCCCCTCCCGCAGCCAAGGCTCCATTGGAGCGGGGATGGCCCGGGCGCTGGGGATGGCTCCTTGGCCTCTGCCCCAGGCGCTAGAGTGGCTCTGGTCCCGAGGGGCAGAGCATCGCCCCCTGGTGGGCAGAGCGTCCCCCCTGGTGGGCGTGCCGGGTGGATCCCGGTCGGGCGCATGCGGAAGTCTGTCTGACTGTCTCTCCCCGTTTCCAGCTTCAGAAAAATACCAAAAAAAAAAAAAATTTCCTCCTGTTCTATCTTGTCATTTCATTTTTTAGGGACTTTTGAAGAGCAAAATTATTTTATCTTTTTTTTTGTTTTATTTTTTTTTCTGAAGCTGGAAACGGGGAGACACAGTCAGACAGACTCTCACATGCGCCCGACCGGGATCCATCAGGCACGCCCACCAGGGGCTATGCTCTGCCCACCAGGGGGCGATGCTCTGCCCCTCCAGACCAGAGCCACTCTAGTGCCTGGGGCAGAGGCCAAGGAGCCATCCCCAGCGCCCGGGCCATCCCCGCTCCAATGGAGCCTTGGCTGCGGGAGGGGAAGAGAGAGACAGAGAGGAAGGAGGGGGGGGGGGGTGGAGAAGCAAATGGGCACCTCTCCTATGTGCCCTGGCCGGGAATCGAACCCGGGTCCCCCACACGCCAGGCCGACGCTCCACCGCTGAGCCAACCGGCCAGAGCCAAAATTATTTTATCTTTTATAGTCCATGTATTTGCTCCCCATCTAGAAAACCTTTGCCTACCTCAAGACTTGTGAAGACTTTTTCCTGTTTTCTTTCTGAGTTTTATAATTTTAGCTCTGATGTAAAATTACAATATATTTAATTTTCATGTATGGTGTGGTGTTGGTCATTTTCTATTTTTCTACATATAAATATCCTCTCATTCCAGTACCATTTTCTGGGAATATTTCCTTACTACACTGAATTACCTTAAAAACATAATGAAAAATCAATTGACTATATATATGTAGATAAATTTCTGAACTTCCTAATTTATTCAATTGATCCATAAAGCTATATGCAATCTTGATTACTTTAGCATTATTGCTAGTGTTGAAACTAGTTAATCTAATTCTCACAATTCTTTCTTTAAAAACCATGTAGGCTAGTTTAGATCCTTTGCATCTTTATATAAATTGAAGAATCCGCTTTTTATATAAATAAGTATGTTAAAATTTGTGGATTTTGTCAAATTTACTAATTGAAGGTAAATGACATTTTAATAATAATGTTCCAAACTGTGAACATCATATACCTCTCCAATTACTTAGATCACCTTTCTTTTTTGTCAGTTTATTTTGTTCATGAGATTTTACATATAAGTGAAATCATGTAGTATTTGCCTCTCTGACTGGCTTATTTCACTTAGCATAATACTTTCCATGTCCATCCATGCTGACACAAAAGGTGAGATTTTTTTTCTTTCTTTCTTTCTTTTTTTTATAGGGACAGAGAGAGTCAGAGAGAGGGATGGATAGGGACAGACAGACAGGAACAGAAAGAGATGAGAAGCATCAATCATCAGTTTTTTGTTGCGAACCTTAGTTGTTCATTGATTGCTTTCTCATATGTGCCTTGACCGCGGGCCTTCAGCAGACCGAGTAACCCCTTGCTCGAGCCAGCGACCTTGGGTCCAAGCTAGTGAGCTTTTGCTCAAACTAGATGAGCCTGTGCTCAAGCTGGTGACCTCGGGGTCTCAAACCTGGGTCCTCTGCATCCCAGTCCGATGTTCTGTCCATTGTGCCACCACCTGGCCAGGCATGATTTTCTTCTTTTTTTTATAACTGAGTAGTAGTCCATTGTGTAAATGAACCACATCTTTAATATCTTGACAATATTTTTAGTTTAAATTGTATATATATACTTACATATTATTTTGCTAAGTCTACTCCCACACATCATATGTTTTGATGTTATGATAAATGGTATTTTAAATTTTCAATTTATTTACCTTGGGCTTTCTATTTAGGTCCATTTTGTATACGGTATGATGTATGTTTAGGTCTATTTTCCCTGACCCCCTTTCCCATTTTTTATCTCTCCACTCTGTCTTTTGATCTGTACATTTATCTTTCACAAACACTATACTGTCATGAAGTCTATAGCTTTATACTGTCTTGAAGTCAAGTAATATGAATCTTCCAATGTTTTATTTTTCCCAGCATTGTATTGGTATTCTAGTTCCTTTGATTTTTAGATAGATTATAAGCATGTCACTGTTCAAAAATACTTTTTCTTACTGGGATTTTGGTTGAGATGTGTTGAATCTACAGATTAATTTAGGAAGAATTAGCATCTTAGAAATAGTGGCTTTTTGGCCCTGGCCAGTTGGCTCAGTGGTAGAGCGTCGGCCTGGCGTGCAGGAGTCCCAGGTCCGATTCCTGGCCAGGGCACATAGGAGAAGCGCCCATCTGCTTCTCCACCCCTCCCCCTCTCCTTCCTCTCTGTCTCTCTCTCTTCCCCTCCCGCAGCCAGGGCTCCATTGGAGCAAAGTTGGCCTGGGTGCTGAGGATGGCTCTGTGGCCTCTGCCTCGGGCGCTGGAATGGCCCTGGTTGCAACAGAGCAGCACCCCAGATGGGCAGAACATTGCCCCCTGGTGGGCGTGCTGGGTGGATCCCGGTCGGGTGCATGCAGGAGTCTGTCTGCCTCCCTGTTTCCAACTTTAGAAAAATACAAAAAAAAAAAAGAAAGAAAAAAAAATAGTGACTTTTTGCACTGGCGGATAACTTGGTAGAGCATTGTCCCCAAGCACAGAGATTGATGGTTTAATCCCAGTCAAGGTGCAGACAGAAACAGACTGATGTTCCTGTCTCTCTCCCTCTCTCTAAAATCAATGAAAAATAAAATATTTTTAAAAATAGGGACTTTTCTAATCCATAAGCATGGTATAGGTTTTCTGAATTCTTTTCATATTAGGTATGTGTTTAATTTATACCTAAGTATTTCATGTGTTTTGGTGTAATTGGGAATGGCAATTTTTTTTAATTTAAGTTTTAAATATTTTATAACTAGTATATATCATAGTAATGCATTTATTTATTCATTCATTCATTTAGATATATTGGCCTTGTATTTTGATGCTAAACTCAACCATAATAGCAATTCTACACGTCCTTTAAGGCTTTCTACATTGACAATCACAATCAGTAAATATAAATAGTTTTATTATTTCAGAAAACTTATGCTTTTTATTTTTCTTGCCTCATTGCACTGGCTAGTACATTTATTGAACAGAATTAATAAAATAGGACATTCTTACCATATTCATGATATTAGAGAGAAAGCATTCAATCTTTTATTATTAAATTTCATGTTATCTGTAAAGGTTTTGCAGCCTGACCAGTGGTGGTGCAGTAGATAAAGCATCTACCTGGAATGCTGAGGTTCCAGGTTCAAAACCCTGAGGTCACCAGCTTGAGCGTGGGCTCATCCAGCTTGAGTGCAGGGTTGCCAGCTTGAGCATGGGATAATCAACATGATTCCACTGGCTTGAGCCCAAAGATCACTTCCTTAAAGCCCAACGTTGCTGGCTTGAGCAAGGGGTCACTGGCTTGGCTTGAGACCCACAGGTCAAGGCACATATGAGAAGCAATCAGTGAACAACTAAAGTGCCATAACTACGACTTCATGCTTCTCCTCTCTCTTCTTTCTCTCTCTCTCTCATGCACAAAATAACTGTAAGGGTTTTGTAGATGTTCTTTATCAGATTAAGCACATCTCCTCTGTTCTTAATTTGCTGAGTTTTTATAATGAATGGGTGTTGAATTTGGGCAGTGCTTTTCCTGCATCTGTTGAGATGAACATGTGACTTGTCTTTAGTTTGCTGACATGAATTCTGTTTACTGAATTTTGAATGTTAAAACAGACTTGCAGTCATAGGATAAATCCCATTTTATAATAAGATATTATCTTTATATACCACTGGATTAAATTTGCTAATATTATGTTAAGGATTGTTTGCATTCATGTCCTTGGAAGATGTTAAATTGTATTTTTATATTTTTTACTGTTTTTATTTTTTTGATAAAGTGATTTTTAAAATGTTTCTAATTTTTTGAAGAGTGTGTGTAAAATTAGTAGTTTTATTTAATGGTTTGGTAGAATTCATCAGTGAAACAGTCTGGGCCTCCAGATTTCTTTGTTGGAAGTGTTTCAACTACAAATTGTTTTTGGTTGATATAGGACTATTTAGAGCAGGGGTTGGGAACCTTTTTGGCTGAGAGAGCCATGAACACCACATATTTTAAAATGTAATTTCGTGAGAGCCATACAACGACCCATGTACGTTAGGCATTATCCAATAAAAATTTGGTGTTGTCCCGGAGGACAGCTGTGATTGGCTCCAGCCACCCGCAACCATGAACATGAGATGTAGGAAATGAATGGAATGAGAATGTTTTATATTTTTAATGTTATTAATTTTTTTAATTAAAGATTTGTCTGTGAGCCAGATGCAGCATTGAAAGAGCCACGTCTGGCTCGCGAGCCATAGGTTCCCGACCCCTGATTTAGATGATCTATTTTTTCTTGGATGAGCTTTGCTAGCTTGTGTCTGGTTAGAGATTTATATATTTCATTAGGTTGTTGAATTTACGGGCAAAAATTGGTGATAATACTTTCTTATTATCCTTTTAATGTTTGTAGGAGCCAGAAAAAAATCCTCCCTTATATTCCTTTTTTTTTTAAAGTGAGAGGCAAGGAAGCAGACAGAGTCCCACATGTGCCCCAACCAGGATCCACCTGGAAAGCCCCCTACAGGTCAATGCTCTGCCCATCTGTGGCTACTGCTTCATTGCTCAGCAACATAGCTATTTTTAGCACCTAAGGCGAGGTCATGGAGCCATCCTCAGTGCCTGGGACCAACTCGCTTGAACATTTTGAGCCATGGCTGTGGGAGGGAAAGAGAAAGAGAAGGGGAGAGATGAAGAAGCCAATGGTCACTTCTCCTATGTTCCCTGACCAGGAATCAAACCTAGGACTTTCCCTCTTGTGTTCCTAAATTGGTATTTTGTTTCTTCTCTCTCTCCCCCTGTAGCTTTCTTTTTTTTCTTATCAGATCAGTCTTTAAAGTTTATTTTATCAATCCCTACAAAGATTCAACTTCTGGTTTCATTGATATCTCTCTCTTTCTCTCTTGCTCTTGTATAATTTTGTTGATTTTTTTTTCTGCTTGCTTAGAGTTGTTTTTTGTTTGTTTGTTTGTTTGTTTTACAGAGACAGAGAAAGAGTCAGGGACAGAGATAGAGGGACAGACAGACAGGAACGGAGAGATGAGAAGCATCAATCATTAGTTTTTCATTGCGCGTTGCAACACCTTAGTTGTTCATTGATTGCTTTCTCATATGTGCCTTGACTGCAGGCCTTCAGCAGACCGAGCAACCCCTTGCTCAAGCCAGCAACCTTGGGTCCAAGCTGGTGAGCTTTTGCTCAAATCAGATGAGCCTGCGCTCAAGCTGATGACCTCAGGGTCTCGAACCTGGGTCCTCTGCATCCCAGTCCAACGCTCTATCCACTGCACCTCCGCCTGGTCAGGCTGCTTGCTTAGAGTTTTATTTGATCATTTTTTAGGTTCTTAAAGTCAAAAGGTTATTTAAGAAATTTTTTTCTTTTTCAAATATGTGTTTAATGCTATAAATTTTAAACACTGTTATAGCTATATCCCATAAATTTTGATACTTTATATTTTCATTTTCTTTTAATTGAAAATGTCTTTTAATTTCAATTGTGACTTCCTCTTTGACCTTGAGTTAATTAATAGTTTGTTATTGGTCTCTGACTTAACTGCATTACAAATACAAATTCTATTTGAAATATAGCTTCTGGTTATATGAAAACAATTCTCCCTGTATTTTGCATTCCTACACAGTTCAATGCTCAAAGCAAATGACATTTTTTAATAAATAGCCTGATCAGGTGGTGGCGCAGTGGATAGAGCGTCAGACTGAGATGCCGAGGACTTCGGTTCGAGACCCTGAGGTCACCAGCTTGAGTGCGGGCTCATCTGGTTTGAGCAAAAGCTCACCAGCTTGGACCCAAGGTCGCTGGCTCCAGCAAGGGGTTACTCCGTCTGTTGAAAGCCCGCGGTCAAGGCACATATGAGAAAGCAATCAATGAACAACTAAGGTGTCGCAATGAAAAACTAATGATTGATGCTTCTCATCTCTCGGTTCCTGTCTGTCTGTCCCTGTCTATCCCTCTCTCTGACTCTCTCTCTGTCTCTGTAAAAACAACAACAACAACAACAAATATATTTTGAAACCAGATATAGTATCTCCCTAAAGATAGAGAACCAGGAAGATGTCCCAGAATTAATATACCTTTCAAGTTACCCTCCCTAGAGACATGTACTTGAAAATAATGTGTATTTTTTTGTTTGATGAATTGTTTATAATTGAACTTATGGGGTGACATTAATAAAATTATATATGTTTCACAAATACATCATCTGTATATTGTATTGTAAATTCACTACCCAAGTCAAGTTTCCTTTCATCACCATTTATCCTGTTCACCCTTTCCTCCCCCCACCCCCCTTTCCCTCTTGTGATTACCATACTGTTGTCTGTGTCTCTGAGACAACAGTATGGTAATTATATACTGTTCGTTCATTTGGTTTTTTTGTGGATGGACCTGGAAAGTACTACGCTGAGTGAAATAAGCCATTCAGAGAAAAAAAAATGCTATATGATTTCACTTATATATGGAATCTAGTGAGCAAAATAAACTAACAAAACAGAAACAGACTCATAGATACAAAGAAAGAGGTGAAGATGATTGATGGTCTTATGTCACTTAGGCCAAATTGGCTGGTAGTATTTGCTGGTCTTATGTATCCTTAGTGATTTGCTCTTGAGAGGATTGACTTTACTGAGAAAGGAGTATTGAAATACCTTAACTATAGTTTGGGTTTGCTTATTTCTGTTTTCAATTCCATGAATTTTTTGTTTCATGCATTTTGAAATTCTTATATGTATACTTTTTAGGATTGCTATGAGTTTTTGGTGAATGAACCCTGTTATCACCATGTAATGTACCTATTTATCTCTGGTAATATTCCTTGTTCTGAGTCTACTTTCTTTGACATAAATATTGCCAACTCAGTTTTCTTTAGATTACTGTTTGAACAATATATTATTATCCATTGTCTTTTACTATGTTTCCATATACTTGACATGTGTTTCTTATATTTGAGTCATTTTTAAATCCAACCTGACAATCTCTGTCTTCTAATTAGTATCTTTGAACTATTTACATATTATTTATGTGGTTGAAAACTACCATCTTGCTAAATAATTTATACTTGTTTCATCATTTCTTCTTTTTCTCTGTTGGCATTTTATTAATTGAGCTTTTCTTTCTTCTTCTACTTTACCTCCACTATTGGCTTATTATTTATACCTCATTCCCCCTTTTTAAGTGGGTTCTCTAAAGTTTCTATACATATCTTTAAATAACCAGTCTACCTTCAAGTAACATTATTACATTTCTCATGTAGTATGAAAATTTTGCAATAATATATTTCAAATTCTTCCTATCTTTCACGTTATCTTAATACTGCATATTATTCTTCTCTAGTATATTGCTACTATTTTTGCTTTGGATAATTACCTTTTAGAGAATTTAAACATTAGAAAAGTATTTTCTGCTTATTTTCATTTTAACCATTTCCAGAGATCAAGTTTCTCTCTGGTATTTTTCTTGAACCTTTAATATCTCCTATGGTGTAGTTCTTTTGATAATGGATTCTCTGGGGGTTTGGGGGGGTAAAAATATATATTTCTCCAACTTTTAATAAATAGTTGAGTTAAATTTGTTTGGTTGCCTAGTTTCTTTTTTTTTTTAATAAATTTTTATTAATGGTAATGGGATGACATTAATAAATCAGGGTCCATATATTCAAAGAAAACATGTCTAGGTTATTTTGTCATTAAATTATGTTGCATACCCCTCGCCCAAAGTCAGATTGTCCTCCGTCACCCTCTATCTAGTTCTCTGTGCCCCTCCCCCTCCCCCTAACTCTCTCCCTCCCTCCCTCCCATGTCCTCCCTCCCCCCACCCCTGGTAACCACCACACTCTTGTCCATGTCTCTTAGTCTCGTTTTTATGTTCCACCAATGTATGGAATCATGTAGTTCTTGTTTTTTTCTGATTTATTTATTTCACTCCGTATAATGTTATCAAGATCCCACCATTTTGCTGTAAATGATCCGATGTCATCATTTCTTATGGCTGAGTAGTATTCCATAGTGTATATGTGCCACATCTTCTTTATCCAGTCTTCTATTGAAGGGCTTTTTGGTTGTTTCCATGTCTTTGGTTGCCTAGTTTCTGATGAGAAATCTGCTATCATTTCTATCTTTGTTCTGCCCTAAGAACTTTGAATTTTTGTTTTTCCTTTGACTGCCTGCAAAGTTTTCTTTTCTTCTTATGTCTGGATTTCAGCAGATTAAATATGATTTTTAAAATATTTGATGCTCTGAGTTTTATCTGTGGTTGATGGCTTTTTAAAATAAAATCTTATCCTTTTCTCCAAATGTTTTTTCTGTTCTCCAAGTCTTCAACTAGTGTATAGTAGACCATTTAATACTTTCCCACAATTCTTAGATTCTGTGGTTCTGTACTTTCCTCCCCACTCATTTTCTCTTAGTGTTTCAAGTTTGGGTGGTTGGTATTGATTTATCTTCAGGGGCACTCATATTTCCTCAGGTGTGTCCAATCTACCGATGGGCCTAACATCATTCTTTATCTCTGTTATCATGTGTCTTATTTCTATTCATTTTACTTTTTAAAAGTATTTTCTATTTCTCTGCTAAAATTTTGCAACTATTAACATATATATTTACCTATCTTTTCCTTTGATGACTTTAATATATTAATTATAGTTTTTTTCAACTTTGAATATTTGTGTAGAACCATATCTAGTCTGGGTCTGTTGATTGCTGTACCTTTTACAGTACTTTTGAGTGTTCAATTATTTTTTATATAAATGTTTATATTCCTTTGAATTTAACTTTTCAATAACCTTTGATAACTTGAAGGAAAGGTCTTCTCTAAAGAGAATTTTCATTTTCTCTTTCTGATGCTCAGGTATACTTAATGATTTTGAATCATTCAGAATGAAATTTTGAGAATCATTTCAACTTGGTCTTTAAAAGAGATTTTAGTTGTGAATTATCAAGTGTGATACTTCTTTTTTCAGCTTTGTCCCGGGTTTAGAGAATCAATTTAATTTTCAATTCCTGAGGCAGTAATAAGTTTCCAGATCTCTTCTATAGACAATATAGTCCTTGGTGCTTAAATTCATTGGGGAACATACTAGTTTACTCTTTCAAAAGCAGTCACCCTCCAAATGACTACAGCCAGCCGTTCTCTACTTATATTTTTAGAGTCCTATTTTCTTTTATTTTTTTAGATCTGGGGTTTTTGGGTTTTTTTCTAACAGAGACAGAGTCTCAGAGACAGGGACAGACAGACAGGAAGGGAGAGATATGAGAAGCATCAATTCAGCACCTTAATTGTTCGATTGCTTTTCCATATGTGCCTTGACCAGGGGGCTACAGCAGAGCAAGTGACCCCTTGCTCAAGCCAGTGACCTTGGACTTCAAGTCAGTGACCATGGGTGAAGTTATACCATTATGACAAAAGTAAAATGTTTAAGAAAAATGTTATTTTGTAAGAATTTAATGCTAGCAGGGACATTGCTTACACAGAGACATATTCTTCACAAATGATCTTGGCAGTGTCCTGGTTGTGCCTACCCTTGAAAGCCATCTGCTTAACTCTCAGAATCTAACTCTCCTGGGTAAGCCAGGCAGTATTTCCTATGATAAGGAACATTGAAAATACCTTAAGTGGAATGAAACAGTATTCCCATCTACCAAGCAAAGTAATTCCAAAGGTTGATGGATGAGAGGTCAAAAATGTCAAGTGCTCCAAAAATTAAATAGTTTACTCATAAATCATCCAATTCAGGCAAGAGCACAAATAATAGTGTCTGTCTCGACAATCACCAGAAAGAAAGAACACATTCTAGCCACAGTGACATTACTCTCTCCAGTAATCACTAACAACAACGTGTTTGGGACTATAGGGAGGAAAAAATAGAAATATATCCATGGGGTCATGCCTATGATCCCATGCTCAAGCTGGCAATCCCACCCTTAAACTGGTGAGCTCACACTGAAGCCAGTGACCTCAGGATTTCAAACCTGGGTCCTCAGCATCCCAGACCAGTGCTCTATCCACTACACCACTGCCTGGTCAGGCTCCCTACATTATTTTAATTTTAAAATTTTTACTGTTAGTGACTGGCTGAATAAATTATGGGACATCCAATCAATATAATGTAATTTAGTCCCTCCAAGTGAGGCAGATGTTTATGAGCTAACAAAGAAATATCTTCAAAATATATTTTTTTGGCAAAAAGAGAGCAGATTCAGGCCCTGGCCGGTTGGCTCAGCGGTAGAGCGTCGGCCTGGCATGCAGGAGACCCGGGTTCGATTCCCAGCCGGGGTACATAGGAGAAGCGCCCATTTGCTTCTCCACCCCCCCCCTCCTTCCTCTCTGTCTCTCTCTTCCCCTCCCGCAGCCAAGGCTCCATTGGAGCAAGGATGGCCCGGGCGCTGGGGATGGCTCCTTGGCCTCTGCCCCAGGCGCTAGAGTGGCTCTGGTCGCGGCAGAGCGCCGCCCGGAAGGGGCAGAGCATCGCCCCCTGGTGGGCACAGCGTCGCCCCTGGTGGGCGTGCCGGGTGGATCCTGGTCGGGCGCATACGGGAGTCTGTCTGACTGTCTCTCCCCGTTTCCAGCTTCAGAAAAATAAAAATAAAAATAAAATAAAAAAAAGAGAGAGAGAGAGAGCAGATTCAGAATATTACCTATGTATATATATAATGTACACTTTAATTTGTGGAGAAAACAAATCAAATGTATTCACACATCCACAAACACAAAATTTTAGTGGAATATACCAATAACAGTATTATTTTTCAATCAAAACCACTAGTTCGAAGAAAAGACTACACAATGGGTTATGTGACATTTTGGGCTTTTAAGTAGCCTCTGGCAGCGTTTGGTACATGTACACAGTGACTCATATTTGTATGATGAAGCTGACATCTGTTGACGTTGAACCTGTTTAACGTCTTGTGTACATCAGAGGGGAAAATCCCACCCCCAAGTCTTTGTAATTACTTCGCCTGTTTCGGCCGAAGGTGACTACTACGCTCAGTAGTCTCATGGTCTTAAAGATAATGTCATGGATTTTTCTCTTGAAAGCTGCAGTCCTGGTTTTTGGTTTCATTTTCCTCTCTGCATGAGCTGCTGTCTTTGATTATTCTTGAGGAAAATGTCATGAGGTTTCACCCATTAAAGATGGATATTTCTATTCTTTCCTCCCTATAGTCCCAAACACGTTGTTGTTAGTGATTACTGGAGAGAGTAATGTCACTGTGGCTAGAATGTGTTCTTTCTTTCTGGTGATTGTCGAGACAGACACTATTATTTGTGCTCTTGCCTGAATTGGATGATTTATGAGTAAACTATTTAATTTTTGGAGCACTTGACATTTTTGACCTCTCATCCATCAACCTTTGGAATTACTTTGCTTGGTAGATGGGAATACTGTTTCATTCCACTTAAGGTATTTTCAATTTTCCTTATAGGAAATACTGCCTGGGCTTACCCATGAGAGTTAGATTCTGAGAGGTGAGCAGATGGCTTTCAAGGGTAGGCACAACCAGGACACTGCCAAGATCATTTGTGAAGAACATGTCCCTGTGTAAGCAATGTCCCTGCTAGCATTAAATTCTTACAAAATAACATTTTTCTTAAACATTTTACTTTTGTCATAATGGTATAACTTCATCCAAAAAAATCCTAGAATTATCTTTCTTAAAAAGAAAGTTGCATGTATAAAAAACCCAAATAAATAAAAAATTTAGCTGTTGTCATGAATATGGTATTAATATAGGTGGCTTTGGGGGAAAATAATAAAAGTTGTCCTGCTCTTATTTCAGTTATTCAGCTAAAAACATTTCAAAATTTCTATTTACAATGGAACTTTTTTGTTCTAACACTCTAGGATTACTCCTTCTTTAACAGTACTGATGGTGAATGCGAGATAAGAGTGTTACAAAGGTTGCCGAGGTTTAACTAACACTGAAATGGGTACACAAATCAGACATTATCAATACTTAAGGACAATAAAAAAATCTTTGTTATCCAGTATGTAATTAATGAGACAAGGCCTTTTGTGTCTACGTTTGCTCTATTTCACCATAAACTTACAGACTAATTAGACTGTCTGATTTGACCTCTGGACACAGATTTATTTTTTCTTCCTTATAATGTCAGGATTGTATCTCTGGCCTTGAGGTTTAATGCGGAAAGAGGATATGACACATTGTGAGAGTGAGGTCATTATGATGAGTAGATACGGGAGTGAAAACAGCTGGTCCCTTTCAATGGGCTCGAGATCTGGCTTTGTTATTGGGCCTGTTAAAATGTGCTCCTTGGTCTTCAGAAATAGGTGCCGAATTAATCATCATGTTCCAAGCAAAACTTTGAGATGATATTCAAAGAACAAAATTCAGATTTTTTTACTATGCCCAGGAGACAATGGAACTGATACCCTACCATCAAGAAAAGATTACTTTTCTTATATAATTTATCATTGTCTCTTACATAAGACGTCATTAAGGTATTAACATTATGCCCTCTTCACCTTCTTGTGTCCTCCTTAATGACAGAAAACTTCTTTCACATTAGGACACATAAGACAAATCACATCTCTAAAGTTAGAGAACCTAGAAGTTATTCCTGTCCCCAATTCTAGGTTTTGGAGAATATACTTGAATTGCCCTAAGAATTCTAAGAGCATACATTTATTCATTCAATATATATCTGTTGTGTCCCCACTATGGGCCAGGCACTCTTCTATGCACTGGAAATAAATGAGACAAAGACTCTGCCTTCAGGAAGCTTATATTCTACAAGTAATTATAACCTTCCTTATGTTCAGGAATCAAGACCCTTGTCCTAGATGAGGTTTCTTAGATAATTGTTTATCATAAAAAAAAAAAAACTTCTAGTAAAGATACTCTTAACACATTCCTTCTACGTTTTATTCCATGATCTCTTAACATTTACGTCTGGAAAGGAAATTCCTAAGTCAACTCTTTTTCATTTTTCTCTTAAGAAGTGGAGAATTGCTGGTCTATGAGCTCTATAAATATGGTTCTCAAGCTGGAGATCTTAGTCAGATACTGATGTGACTCAGTGTTATCTGGGGTGGAGCCTGAGACTACTCTGCTTTTCTAGCAGGCCTCCCGTCAGTGCTGAAGCTGCTGGCCCGCGGCCTCTCTGGGTAGCAAGGCTAATACAGTGTGGATTAACTGTACTTCAGTTACCTCTATGACTCAATTACACAGTTATGTAAACTTTATTGTTTGTTCTTCACAGTAAAAATTGTCAAACATGACTATTCACAGTAAAAATTGTCAAACATGACTCTCCAAGGTAGTGATTATTTATAATGTGCATGCCCACCACCCAGCAGAGGCTTTACAAGTTGTTATGGTCAAGATTATGCTCCTTCAACACTTTTCTGGTAGAGCAACTAGATTATGTAACATAGTGGTTAAAGAGTTTGGGATTTGGCCTGACCTGTGGTGGCGCAGTGGATAAAGCATAAACCTGGAATGCTGAGGTCCCCGGTTCAAAACCCTGGGCTTGCCTAGTCAAGGCACATATGGGAGTTGATGCTTCCTGCTCCTCCCCCCTTTCTCTTTCCTCTCTAAAAATGAATAAATTTAAAAATACATTTTTAAAAAAAAAGAGTTTGGGATTTAGAATCAGAAAGTTTCTACTAACCATGCAACATTAAGCAAATTACTTCATCTCTAAACCTGTTTCTTCATCTGTAAAGTGGGGGTGATGAATATTGCTTGCCACATTGGGTGGTTAGGAGATTAAATGAGATGATGCATATCAAAAGCTCACCTAATTTTTGGCACATGTTACCTGTTCAGTAAATGCTAGGTTTCCCATTATTATAGTATGCAAAGGCTGATGAAGATAAGCAGCCTAGTGCTTTGCATATGTTAATTTATTTAATCCTCACAATAGCACTGTGAAAAAACTGAGAAAGACTAATTTGCCCCTAAGTAAGAAGCAGTTGATCTGGACATCTGACTCTAGGAGCCACCTATTAACCACTGTACTATTCTGATCTATAATAAAAAGACAAAACCAAACCTGGATTTAGCAACCAGGCAATCCCAAAATTAGAGTGTGAAAAGAAGATGAATGTGCAAAAGATTATAGTTACTGAGGATGGCATGAGCAAAGGCAGGGACTGGATTAATTGGGGCCCGTTTTAATAGAAATGCATGAATGGGCCAAATAACTTGTATTCTATAAGATTTTAATAATATGACATTAACCTATAGGAAACAGACTGTTTTAGGACTTCTTGAGTTCTCACTAATAGCATTCTTTAGAAAAGACTACCTCAGTAAAATAGATCATGAAGCCTAGCAGTTAACATATATTCAGGGAAAATGTGTTCCCTAGAGATATGAAAGACCTGTATTTTTCTGTGTTAGGTTTGGGTGAAATGTGTGCTTTCCTTTCCAAATGGATGGTTTATACTTTCATCATCTAATGATGCTGTAAGAGGAATAAATGATATTTGCCATACCTTAGCAGCTACCTTCTTTGTTTTACCATTGGGATTATTTTGTTCTTTCACTCAGCAGTTAAGAGATTTGCTTGGATCAGCTCTATCATGTCTGTTTGGTTTACTGTCTTATTTTCCAAGATAATAAACATAGCTGGCCTGTTTTCCACTCCTAAAACCCTCTTTCATCCTCCCTCTGTCATTCCCTCCCTGTTTCATTCTCCCCCTCTCACTGACTCAATCAGTACACAGACATGATTCAAGAGATTAGCTATGTTTCTAGCTATACCATTCAATAGCTGAACAATATTGGAAGAGCAGTTTATATTCTCTGGGTCTATTGCAATGCTGGGATAAAGCCTTTTAACTATACCAGACATTTGAGGGTAACACATGAGAAGTACTTTATATTTCTCAGGATAACGTTTTTGGTGATTTTAGTTTTTATTTTATATCTAATACTAATGATCATTTTTTTCCTTTGTAGAGGTTATGTCCTAAGAAAAACAGCAGATAAATGCCCTAAATAAAGTTAGACCTGTCTTTTTGTACTGACCTATTATTTTTAGTTGTGAACCACTTTTAATAGTTTCTCAGTACATTTGGCACCAGGAAGTAACTTTTAAAGTGGTAAGGAGCCTGTAAATAGAAGCTGAGTTTTATCAGTTCTTAAGCAATACTTTCCCTCTAAGGATCTGGGATAAAATAATCGTTAGGTCCTTTGGTTGAGAAAAGTGCTAAGTAAGTTAGGGAAAACCTCTTGATACACATAGAAGCCATATGGAAAAGAAATACCGGAAATCAACTTTACAAAGTTTAGCTTATTGATAAATTCTGCTTTTTCCCCCCTTCTTTTATTGTTATTAAGGAACCCAATAGAAATTCAAAACTAAAAAGCAAATTGTTTCAGTGACTGTTAAACTATAATTGGATGGCCAATGTTGACTGGTTGTTTGCTCACAAACTTCACGGCAAATTATAGGCCTGATTGTTTCTCAGTAGTTCCCTATTATAGCTCATTCTGGATTTTTTTTTAAAAATGAATGCATTTAAAATCAAATTTCTTTGGTTTAACTTTTCTTTCTCTTCTCTAGTAAGTTAAAAGGCTGTGTTTATATGTCCTTTGGCTAACTATCACTTTTTAGAGTTATATGCTTATCTGTTACAGAAATGACATAACATCTACAGAGAGTCCTCAATTTCTCCACTTTTTTTAAAGATTTTATTTATTCATTTTAGACAGAGGGGAGAGATGGAGAGAAAGAAGGGGGGAGGAGCAGGAAGCATCAACTCCCATATGTGCCCTGACCAGGCAAGCCCAGGGTTTCGAACCAGCAACCTCAGCATTCCAGGTCGACGCTTTATCCACTGCGCCACCACGGGTCAGGCAGTCCTCAATTTCTTATATATAGTCTATTACAAGAATGGCTAGCTTTAACAATAAGACTTTCTATAGATGAGTTTATTTTGAAACTAATTGCAATATATAGATCTATATAGAGACCTCCTATGGGAAGAAATTCTCAGCTTTGGAAATAGGAGGAAATAAAAACCCCAATTCTGGACTAAAGAGAAACTACACTGCTAACGTTCTGTTAGTAGAAGGACATCCAGGTCAGCTATTTGATATGCGCAAGGCAAGGACAAGTTGGAATTGTAAAACTCCCAGCATTTGTGATATACCTAAAGCGGATCTGTCAGAGATGGATCAGCCTATGGTTTAAAGGAGTAGAAATGAGTAATTTTCCATGTCAGTGGTGGTAAAATGTTTGGTCTCAGGGACCATTTTACACTCTAAAAAGTTAATAAAGACGCCAAAGAGCTTACTTTGGAAGACTTTAGATGACACAAGGATCCACAGGTATATATTCCATTAGCTGTCAGTGATGGTGGCGATAGAGGCGCTCTAGCTTCCGGAAAATTTCACTGTACACTTAGAAGAGAATGAGAGTGGAAAAGACTAATAACATCTCAGTTCTTATTTTAAAATAGCTTGACCTGATGAACCTCCAGGGGTCCAAACCACACTTTGAAAGCCACTGCTAAAGCACTGTCTGGAGAAAGAAGTTTAAAGTAATGGAACTGACTTTACTGAATTTAACAATACGATTTATTCTCTTCATTGGGAAAATGTTTCATTTATGGAAAAACATGTTACATTCACATGATGAGAATTGTATGTGTGTATGGGGATACTTTTTTAAGGCAACACCAAGAAAGCATGTCTGAGCTCAAAGAAGATAGGGAGTCTTGAGCATATCAGAGTTTTTAGTCTCCTGAGTACCAGGTGCCACCTCCTAGCTCTAGTCTTCTGCCGACTCTCACTGAGGTATTATTTTCTATACTCGGGAATTCAAACAGAGGCAATGGATGAACTACAGGGCTTGAGAAGGAAAACAGATTCCCAGGCCTCAGAACGTCAGGAACTGGCACCTTCTGAATAGGGGTGGACATTGACACAGGAAAAGTTCGGAACAGAAGTTTCCTCTGACAGAGTGAAACACAGACCCTCAGACGGAAAGGCAAAAGCTAAAAAGGGGAGATTCCCATAATTTTACTTCTAAAAAAATCGTCACATTTAGCATACAGTTTTAAAAGTAACGCCTCCCTCCTACATACACATCTTTGTTATAATACATTATAGATATTCCTGCCTTTTCAGTAAAGTGGAGGTTTCAGTTTGTGGAGAATAAAGTTTGGGTGTGAGAGGAATAGCAGCATCTTTAGATTTCCCTTCTGCAAAGGTCAGCTGGCAGACCCAGCATTGTGTCAGGGCAAGCCAGCCTTGGTGTCCTGCGAGCCCTCGGTGACTCGTGCAGTCTCATCGGCACAGCTGGCAGCAGTGGGGGCTGGCAGAGAGCTGTTATGGGGATAACTGAAGAGTGTATATGGAACAAACCCTCCCCCCTTTCAGATACACCAGAGGAGGGTGACCCCTGACAGCCAGGAAGGCACCAGGGAGGAGACCACTCTGGTACTTAAAATGCTTTCACTGTCATTCTCCTTTAAAAGCGACTTCCTTAGACATATCTTGGCAGTTGCAAATCAACATCATCTTTTGGCCTTTAATGCAAATCTGCGACCCCTAATCTTGAACAAAATGAAAATTTAGCATAATGGGTTTGAAGAGCTTTCTCTGACATTTCATTTTAAATTGTTCTTTTTCTCCTGTCCAAATGCTTTCTTGTCTCTCAATTATACGTTCTAATGGCAGATAAATTTGTTCTGTATCTGTGCTAACAAGAGAAATAGCAGAACTACTGATCAAACTATTTTAAAAACTCTTCTTTAATCTGGAAGCTATTTCTCTTTATTCTTTCTTAGGAACTGCCCTCTATCTTTGGTTAAAGGTAATGTGGTAGAAATTAAATCTTATATTAATCCTTTTTAATAAGGATATCCTAATACTTAGTAATTTATTTTATATTAATTTAAGTATATCTTTAATTTATAAAGTATACATTAATAAAACATGTACTAAACATATTTACATGTCCTTTTTAGTTGAGTGTCTACATATAGCACTGACTGTCAGGTATATACCACATTCAGTGCAACCATTCAGATCTTCAATCTCCCCAAAAAAGTAATTACAAATCCAGCCGGCTTGTGGAGCAGGTACTAAAGCCACATCTGTCTAATGCATTTTACTGCATCTGTTCATCTTTTATGCAGGGTGTTTTAAAATACGCTAAAAATAAAGCAACCTTTCCATACAACTAAAGTATAATTCATTTATTTTGGTATTTCAGTGGGGATAAAATTGAACAAATTCTCCTGTATAGAGTTCCAATTTTAATTAACACTGTTTCAGATTACTGTTAGAATTCTCTTTCTCACTCTATTGGTACAGTCTTTTAATTCTATAATAAGGCATATAAACAAGTGAGAACATTCCTTTTTTCTCCCCTTCTTTCTAGTGTTGCATAGCAACAAAAAATAATGAACTCTTAACATTGCAAAATGTTTCAATGAGTCCAGATATTTCAAAACTTCAAATCCTTTTTCAACTGAGGTATAGTATAAATGAAAACTGCTCAAGGGTGCAGAGGTGGCAGTATCAGAAAGCATAGTGAAACTATTATATGATAGTATCATATTCCTCACCCAATATTAAAATTTTCTACCAATTCACAGTACTTATTGATGACCTTCAGTACTTCCCTTATTTTCACCATACTATTTACAAAGCTTTTGTTGTGAGATTTTAGTTAAGTGATCAGGAAACCAAGCTAAAAGCTGCTATCCTTTCCCTCAGATGGGAAAATATCAGTTAAGTCATAGATATGTTCAAAAAAATTGTTAGTCTTTATAGAATCCTCTGAAGCAATTTAAATAACTTTTCCTCCTATAAAGACTAAAATACCAGACCGTTTAAAAGTTCTCGCTGTTCTTTGAGAGAACAGTGGAATGCAAAAAGGAAAAGAGAATCATTAGCAGAGACCACTTCACTTCCTTCCTTGAAATCTTCTAATGGCTTCCCTTTGTCACCAGAATGATGTCTAAGTCCCTTGCCCTACTTGTCATCTTATACTTTTCTCCCCTTGCAAGCCTTAGTCATGCCAGATATTTTCTGGTTTAACTATGTGAGGTTTTTGCCCACCTTAAGGGATAGGTGTGTATTCCCTTGGCTCTTGGAAGCTACCTTTTCATTTGTTTGAGGCAAAACTGAACCCAAATTTAATTCCTAATCCAGAGAGTCCTTTATATTGCCACCTCAAGCAACTTTGACTTTAAGCTTTAAATCGAGACCCTGCTATCCAGGAACTGAGCTGTTGAATCACTAATTCTGTCTATGCCCTTTAATAGAGAGCTTAGTCATCTACTTTTACAGGATCATAGCTTAAGAAAGCTTGGACGTATCTCTTCCAATGCCCCCAAGAGAAAGATCAGCACTACTGCCCCCTGAGGACGAATTTGGATTAGTTTCTACCAAAGTGATAGTCTGTCCTACACCTGGTTTATACTTGCAGTCATAAGGGGCCAGGCAGCAACTATGTAACTCAGCATTTATTTATTTCCCTCATTTCCCAATTTTAGGAACTTGTTATCTAGCTGGTTTTCTAATGTCAAGACACTCACTGAGTGATATCAGAAGAATGGCAGTGTGAGGGATCTCCTTTGTCTCTCCCCTCGAAATTTCAACAATTTGAACAGCTATAACTCAATGAAGAAACCCAGCTTGGTGTGCAGGCACATCTAAATGATCCTCACATTGAAGCAACTAAAGGTGGGCAAGCAGGAGCAGATGTGGGGGAAGGGCAAAAATAAGGATGCAGCACTGCAGCCAAGAGCTCATGCTAGAGCTCAGCCTGGAGTGGGGAGAACCCCAGTTATGTCCAGGTTTCCTTCTGCTGGGAGAAGCAGGAGAGTTTGGAGGGCACTCACAGAAGTGAGTGAACTAGAGTGGCGGCTAAGTGCAGGTCCTGGGCAGGAGATACAGCTCTGGGACACTGCTGGTTGTCTGCCCTGCAGTCTAGCCACAGTCCACACTCTACCCAGAGACACAAAGATGCAAAGCCCTGCAGTCCCCCAGCCTCCCAGAACTCACCTCCCTTCGCCCTTGCTGTCAGGGTGCAGAGTACGTCAGCAGCATACACAAGAACTGACACTACAGAACCACTGCATCCCCTGAGCAGAGGGGGTGCTCTGGGTCTGACCCCCAGTCAGGGTGCATGGGAGAACATGCAGAGGCCCCAGGTCACCATTACCAGGAGGAAAACAAAGGCAGCATCCAGGTTGCCCCAGCCCACTACACCCCCAGCATCACGGTTCAAGTCAGCACACGGATTTTAGAGCTAAAACTTGTGATTCAGTGCCACCTACTGGAAAATAATAGAAAGCTCTCTTAGAAGAAATTAAAAAAAAAACCACTCACAAATGCCTAGGCAGAGAAGGAATCCATCAAATACCATGAATAACCAAGAGAGCAATGCAGTTTAGAAAGAAAATGAAAAAGTTCCAGAAAGCAACCTTAAGCACATGGAAACTTGGACTATGAATGACAGTGAATTCAAAATTGAAGTTCTGAAAATACTCAACAAGATGCAAGAAAACACAGGCAATTGAATGCACTCAGAAAATGCATTAATGAACAAAATGAATACTTTACCAAAGAGATTGAAATTTTTAAAAGAAACCAAATTCTGGAGATGAAGAATTTAATAAATGAGATAAAGATTAAACTAGAGAGCATAGGAAATAGAGCTGATCAGATGGAGAAGAGAATTTGAGATATTAAAGACAGAAGTCTAGAGATGATACAAAGGGAAAAAGAGACTTAAAAATAATTTTTAAAAATTTATACAACTGCCTGACCTGTGGTGGCGCAGTGGATAAAGCGTCGACATGGAATATTGAGGTCACAAGTTCAAAACCCTGGGCTTGCCTGGTCAAGGCACATATGGGAGTTAATGCTTCCTGCTCCTCCCCCTGTTCTCTCTCTATCTCTCCCTCTCTCTCTCTCTCATAAAAATGAATAAATAAAATCTAAAAAATTAAATAAATAAAAATTAAAAAATATATATTAAAAAAAATTTATACAACTTTACAAAAACTGACTCCATATGAAAGAGCAATATAAGAATAATAGGCATACCAAAAGAAGAAGAGGAAAAAGGGAATGGAGAACCGACTGAAATGAATAATTGATGAGAACTACCCAAACCTAAGGGAAGAGCTAGATCCTTGAATCCCAATAGCAAACAGGACACTAGTTACTGCAATCCAAAAAGGGCTCTCCAAGGCACATTGCATTAAAACTGTCAAAAATTAATGAAAAAGAGCCTGACTGGTGGTGGTACAATGGATAAAGCATTGACCTAGTATGTGGAGATCCCAGGTTGAAACCTTGAGGTACCCGGCTTGAGAGCAGGGTCATAAACATGATCCTATTGTCACTGGTTTGAGCCCAAAGGTTCCTGCTTAAGCAAGGGGTCAAGGCACATATGAGAAGCAAACAATGGACAACTAAACTGATACAACTACAAGTTAATGCTTCTCATCTCTCTCCCTCCCTGTCTCTGTCTCTCTCTTGCTATAAAAAGAAATAATGACAGCCTGACCTGTGGTGGCGCAGTGGATAAAGCGTTGACCTGGAAATGCTGAGGTCGCCGGTTCGAAACCCTGGGCTTGCCTGGTCAAGGCACATATGGGAGTTGATGCTTCCAGTTCCAACCCCCTTCTCTCTCTCTCTCTCTCTGTCTCTCTCTCTCTCCCTCTCTCTCTCCTCTCTAAAAATGAATAAATAAAATAAAAAATTTTAAAAAAAAGAAATAATGACAAAGAATCATCAAGGCATCCAGAAGAAAGAATAAATTAACATATAAAGAAAAACCCATTAAGTTATCATCAAACTTCTCAGCAAAAACTCTACAAGCCAGAAGAGAGTGGAATAAAATATTCAAGGTACTGAAAGATAGAAATTATCAGCTAAAAATAATATAATGATCAAAATTAAACTTTAAATATGGAGGAGAAATAAAAGCTTTTTCAGACATACAGAAGCTAAGGGAATTTATCACCAGAAAAATCACCATTGCAGGAAATACTTAAGGGGGTTATTGTACCTGAAACAAAGAACAAAATATTACAAAACTATGAGTAAGATTTCCAACAAACTTACAGCATAAATACAGGAATAACTTATGACAATAAAAATACAAAAGAGGAGGAGGTAAAGGTCTGAATTAGCAAAGGAGGATAGAAAGAAGAAGCAATCATAAGACAAAGGACTAATGTATATATGAAACTTTCTTTTTCAATATTGTTATAGTAACAACCCCCACACACACACACATGCACACACACACCAACCTGAAATACATAGATTTAGAAGAGAGAAAAGAAGTATAGAATACCACCAAACAAAAACACCAAGCAGAAATACAAAGGGAAAGAACAAAGGAAAATAACAAATGGAGGCACAGAGCTACCAGAAAACAAAAGAAAAAGTGGCTTATAAGAAATTCCTATGCATCAATAATTACCCTAAATATAAATGGACTGAATTAATTAATAAAGAAGCACAGAGTAGCAGAGTGGATCAAAACCCAACAATATGCTGCCTTCAGGAGACACATTTAAACTGTAAAGACAAAGCTAGACTCAAAGTAAAAGGGTAGAAAATGACAACATGTAAAAAGCAAATAACATCCAAAGAAAAACCACAATAATGTCTGACAAAGTGATTTCAAGATAACAAAGGTAACAAGACACAAAAATGGACATTTTGTAATGATAAAGGGGACACTACATCAAGAAGACATAACCCTTTTTAATATATAAGCACAGAATCACAGAACATAGAAATATATCAAGCAACTACTAACAGAGCTAAAAGGAGAAAGACATAAACGAAATCATATTTGGGGATCTTAATTCTTCACTGACAGCTCTAGCGAGATCATCCAAACAGAAAATCAATAAAGAAATATCAGCCTTAAGTGACACATTAGACCAAATGGACATAATTGACATTTACAGAACATTTTTTCCCAGAATATCAGATTATACAGTGTATCTGTAAAGTCATGGTGCACTTTTGACCGGTCACAGGAAAGCAACAAAAGACGATAAAAATGTGAAATCTGCACCAAATAAAAGGAAAACTCTCCCAGTTTCATACCTGTTCAGCGCAGTTCGATGTGGGCTAATGCACAGATTTTTTAGGGCTCCTTAGGTAGCTATCCCATATAGCCTCTACAGACTCATCACTGACTGATGGCCTACCAGAACGGGGTTTCTCCACCAAACTGCTGGTTTCCTTCAAATGCTTATCCCACCGAGTAATGTTATTCCTATGTGGTGGTGCTTCATTATAAATGCGCCAATATTCACATTGCACTTTGGTCAGGGATTCAAATTTAGCAAGCCACAGAACACACTGAACTTTCCTCTGTACCGTCCACATCTCGACTGGCATGGCCATGGGCTGCTCCGCTGTATACACCTTGTTACATCATCATCTGCGCATGCACACGCGCACTTGCTGCCACATCATCCTACGGAAACTGGGAGGGTTTTCCTTCTATTTGATACAGATTTCACATTTCTATCGTCTTTTGTTGCTTTCCTGTGACCAGTCAAAAGTGCACCATGACTTTACGGACACACTGTACATTCTTCTCCAGTGCACATGGACCATTCTCAAGAATTGACCATGCAATGGTCACAAAACCAGCCTTAACAAATTCAAGAAGATTGAAATTATAACAAGAAAATTCTCTGATCATAATGCTCTTAAGTTAAAAATCAACTGCAAAAAGGAAGTAAAGAAACCCACAAAGATGTGGAAAATTAAACAGCATACTACTAAAAAATAATTAGATTAAAAAATAAATACAGATCAGCATGACCAGGCAATGGCACAGTGGATAGAACGTTGAACTGGGATGCAGAGGACCCAGGTTCAAAACCCCAAGGTCACTGGCTTGTGTGTGGGCTCATCTGATTTGAGCAAGGCTCACCAGATTGAGCCCAAGGTCACTGGCTTGAGCAAGGGGTCACTCACTCTGCTGTAGCCCCCCCAGTCAAGGCACATATGAGAAAGCAATCAATGAACAACTAAGTTGCCACAACAAAGAATTGATGCTTCTCATCTCTCTTCCTGTCTGTCCCTCTCTCTGTCTCTGTCACAGATACAAAAAATAAATAACAGATCAAAAGATATATAAAGACAATTGGGAATGACAGCATAACATAGCAAAACTTTTTGGCATGCAGCAAAAGCAGTAATAAGAGAGGTTTATATCATTATAGGTCTATCTCAAAAAACAAGAGAAATCTCAAGTAAACAATCTTGCATCTCTAGAAAAGAAGAACAAAGGCAATCCAACGTTAGCAGAGAAAGGAAATTAAAATATTAAAGCAGAATTGATCAAAGACAACAAAAAATCTGTACAGAAAATTAATACAACAAATAGCTGGTTCTATGAAAAGATTAATAAAATTGACAAGCCCCTGGCTCAACTCACTAAGGAAAAAAGAGAAAAGACTCATAAAATTAAGAAAGAAAGAGAAGTTACCACAGACATCATAAATATACAAAGGATTATATATACTAAAATACTATGAAAGACTATATGATACCAAACTCAACTTAGAAGAAATAGATAACTTCCTAGAATGGTACAATCTTCCTAGACTTAATCATTGAATTAAAAAACATAAATAGACCAATAAACAATGAAGAAATTGAAACAACCACCAAAACCTCCCCCCTCTCCAAAAAGGTCTAGGACCAGATGGCTTTGTAGTAAATTCTACCAAATGTTTAAAGAAGATTAGGTACCTATCCTTCTCAACTCTTCCAAAAAACTGAATAAGAGGCAATACTTCTTAATACATTTTATGTGGCCAACATAACTCTGATTCCAAAAATCTGGCAAGAACACCACAAAATAAGCAAATTATATTGGCCCTGGCCAGTTAGCTCAGCGCTAGAGCATTGGCCCAGCATGTGGATGTCCCAGGTTTGCTTCCCAGTCAGGGCACACAGAAGCAGCACTCATCTGCTTCTCCACCCCTCCCCTTTCTTTCTCTCTCTCTTTCTCCTCTCTCTGTCTGTCTCACTTCCCCTCCTGCAGCCATGGTTTGAATGGTTCAAGCAATTTGGCCTTGGGTACTGAGGGTGGCTCTATGGTCTTGTCTCAGGCACTGAAGTAGCTCAGTTTGAGCAACACAGCAGCGGCCCCAGGTGGGCAGAGCATTGCTCCCTAGTGGGCTTGCCAAGTGGATCCCAGTTGGGGCGTATGCAGGAGTCTGTCTCTGCCTCCTTGCCTCCCCACCTTCCCAAATAGCAAATTGAATATAATACATTAGAAAAATAATACATCATAATCAAGTGGGGTTTATTCCAAAGGCACAAGGATGGTTCCAGATACACAAATCGATCAATGTAATACACTACATTAATGAGACAAAAGACAAAATCATATGATCCTATCAATAGATGCAGAAAAGGCATTTGATAAGATACAACATCCATTTATGATTAAAACACTCAATAAAATGGGAATAAAAGCAAACTACCTCAACATGATAAAGGCCATATATGATCTTTTGTTCCTGAAACCATTAAGACCTACGGCTGTAGGACACTGGTATTTGGCAGATGTTCCTAGGCAGCCTATATATTCAGTACATACTGCATCATCTGATTTTAGCTTCAATTTTTGGCCTCTGAACTTGATTCTAAACTTTTTTTAAAGCCTGTTATACTTTTCTAGCATTTTTAGGTATTTATACTTAAGAGTATTGTGTTCACTCTACTACCCAAAGAACTCCCATAGCATGCCACATGTCTGGCCCACTGTTCTCTTAGCCCCCGATGGATGAGTCTCATCTGTTATATTACCAAGGGCCCACAATGCCTGTTCACACACAGTCTCATGAGGAGAAGAGAGGACAGAGATCAATCAAGAGCTGATTGGCTGGATGCCACCCCCCTTTTACAATAGCTCAAATGTGCTTCAAAGTCCCTGAAGCAACGTTGGTCAGAGCCCAGGCTGCCTCAAACTACAAGTAGGAGTGAAGTGATGACTTCAGGAACTCCATCAGCCTGGGAATGAGCCCCACGTTAACAATCAGTTTCAGAGGAGAGGTCCTTTCCCAAGACAGTGTTTTCTTTTTCAGTGAAAGAGAAAGAACACAAATAAGTCACATGAGGCAGTTATTAAGAAACTCCTTAACAAATGTTCTTCTCATTCCTAACTATCAAAGGAGATAAACAGCTGGATCAGAGCTATTTAATATCCTAGAGTTTAGCCTGTAGCAATTTTCAGTGATGAAGCAATATTTTTCCCTTTGTATATTATTTACTACTTAGATGCCTATAGAGGCCAAAACTGAGCAATTCATCTTTGACAACACTGGTATATCTTAAGCGATTCTTAAGGATGGTGTAGAGGAGATACTTAGTCTCACTTTTGAATGAACTAGACTTTTCTTATACTGTATGGTCATTTTGCCACTGCCAAGAAACCAAAATAGGGCCACTGGAGTCTGTTTCTAGCTATGAACCGGTAAATAACAGAAGTCTATTTGGCAATTCTGGCTACCTGGGTGGACTGAAAACATCAGTCAGGATCTGAAGCATTCATACCATTGATTGTCTTTAGCAGAGTGAGGCTGACCTGCAAGGAGACACACATTCTGGTCAGAGTCTCTACCAAAAGAAACCATGAAAGTCCTCTTGTCTAGTTATCTATCTAACTAGAACAGACTGACTTGGACGTATGTCCCAATCTGCACACTGCTCATACTATTATGGAGGAGAGAACATGTAGTGGTCTCATAGGTCTTACAGATGTGTGGACACTCCTCGTGTTCTGGAAGAGAAGTAAGTCCTAACATCATTTGGATTTCTAGCACCTTTTATTTCATATAGTAAGAACATACTTGTGAAATTCTAGTCGGCTATGTGTATGGATAGGGCTGTATACATGCTTACAAAAAAGCTGAGAAGGCCCTGAGCTCTCACCTTAGCTGACTTTGAGGCTCTGTGGAAACAAGAAATGAAGATTTAAGGCAGGATTGTCAATTGTGGTTTTTCTTCTTGTCATAATTTTTAAATATTTTTATTGTATTTTTTTTTATTTTTCAATTTTTTAGTTCGTTTTTTGTTGTTAGGGTTCTTAACAATATCACTCTCAAGTGCCATCAAGGAAGAAGAAATCGAATACCGTGGCTACACAAGACAAAGACATATTTCAGAAAGAAAATGAAAAATCTCCAGAAGAAAATCTCTATTACATGAAAGCCTTGGAGTTAAATGATAGAGAATTCAAAATTGAAGTTCTGAAAATACTCAATGAGATGCAAGAAGACACCAATAGTCAACTTAATGAGCCTAAAAAACAAATTAATGAACAAAATGAACACTGCACCAAGGAGATTGAAACTTTAAAAAAATAGATGAAGAATACCATACGTGAATTGAAAGCTGAGGTGGCAAGTTTAGCTACTAGAACAAGCCAGATAAAGAATCGGTGAAACTGAGGACAGGCAACTAGAGATGCTCAGAGAAAAAAGAAGAAAGACTCACAAATTAAAAAAAAAAAAACACAGAGAGCTCTACAAGAATTATCTGACTCCATCAGAAAGAGCAATATAAGAATAATGGGTGTAGAGAGATAATGGTGATGGAGTAGGCGGATGTTACAACTCTCACCTCCCAGAACCAAGTGGATTACATCTTGAAAAACCAACTTTGAACTAAACTAAGAAAAATCTATAACCAAGCATCACTGAAAAAACCGTACTGAGCTGGTAGGAAAGGTGGAGACGTGGAAAGGGCTACTCCACTCCCAGGAATGAGCAGTGGCCCGGAGGGTCTCTCACAGCAGGGTGGGTTTCCAGGAGAATTGTGGACCCTCAGCCCTAGGATCAGAGCCCCAGAGACTAGAGGAGGCCTACAGACAGTACTTAGCTGAAAGAAGAGCTGGGTTACTGTTTGTGAGACGGAGACAGAACTCTTAGACCCGACCCAGGCTCCTTCTTAAAGGGACCGCACAGAAAACCTTGTTCACAGCCACTTATCCAGGAGCAAGAAGCGCCAAGAGGACTGGAGTTATAAGAGGAGAATGTAGTCTCAGGGGCACAGGGAGAGACTGTGGGGGAAAGCCACCCTGACCCCTGTACTGGGACACTCCCCAAACCTAAAATGCCCATTCTTCCTGGGAGAACCAAGCCAGCAAAGAGAAGCAATTACCTCACCCACCAGAGGCTCTCCCGCTCTAGTCAGTGCAGAGAGACACTTAGAAGCAGAGGTCGCATCAGGGACATAGGATTTGAGTGCTAAGGTCTGGGATTCACAGTGCCCCTAACCTGCTGAGTACCCTCAGAAGGGTGGGAGAGCCCAGCTATGGCAGTGGCCACAACATTTGGCCCATGCTGCACTTGGGGGCAAAGCCCAGCAAGCCAGCCTGTGCAGTAGCAGCAAGGGGCAAAGCCCAGAGTGGCCTCCCGTGTGCCCACGATGACAGAACCCTGCGGGGTGAGGTAGTCCCTGTGTCAGTGTGGGGTGGACCCCAGCAGGGTGAGGCATCCCACATGTCCTTAGGAGGTGGAACCCAGCAAGAGGTGCCGCATGCCCATGGGGGGCAGAACCAAGAAGCCCGCACGAAGATGGCAAGGGGCGGAGCCTGGAGAGGCAGCTAGCGCACCCACAAAGGGCAGAGCCTGGTGGCCCATGCTATGAAGGAGATGTTTAAAACACAAAGAGGCATCCCACACGCCTGCAGGGGTGGAGCCTGGAGAAGCATCCCACATGCCCATGGGGGCTGAGCCTGGAAAGGCAGCCCATGCCTCCACGGAGGAGGCAAGGAGCCCCCGCACCCATGGAGCAGCCCAAGATGGGGCCCTTAGGCCCACGCTGGTGCCTGAGTACCTGAGGAGGCAGAGGCAGGGGGTGCTGGCAGAAAGATCTCACATCACAAATAGAGAGGCCACAAACACTGGCCAAGAGTAGATAAAAGCCAGCCTAGGAGTGTAGCTGATAGTTACAATGGGATCAGAGCCCAGCAAAGGTAGCCACAAATTCTGAATTGCCTGTAGCCCCAAGAAGGTTGCTAAGGGACAGTCAAAAGCAGTGACCCTAACTGGTCTGCACCAGGTACCATCCAGGGAAGTCCAGGGCTGGTACATCCAATGGTCAGATACAGAGAGCATCAGCTCAGGACCTAACAACTATAGTTAGAATGGTATCTAGTCTACACAGAGACAAAATGGGAAGACAGAGAATTGCAATTCAAATGAATCAACAAGAGAAATCCCAAGAAAAAAAAACTGAATGAAATGGAAATAAACAAGATACCAGATGCAGAGTTTAGAATAATGATTGTTAGGATACTCAAGGATCTTAGAGCAACAATAGATGGATAAAATGAGCACCTAAAAAAAAGAGATAGCTGGCATCAAAAAGGACATTGAAATCATAAAGAATTAGAAATGACAAACACAATATCAGAAATGAAGACTACACTAGAACGAATTAAAACAAGGCTGGATGAAGTAAAGGATCAAATCAGCGATTTAGAGGACAAGATAAGCAAAAGCACGGAAGAAGAACAGCAAAAAGATAAGAGGATCAAAAAGTCTGAGGAAACTCTAAGATAGCTCTATGACAACATGAAGAGAAACAACATTACAAAATCTGCATAACAGGGGTTCCTGAAGGAGAATAGAAAGAACAAGGGATAGAGAATCTGATTGAAGAAATCATAGCTGAAAACTTCCCTAAATTGATGCAGGAAAAAGTCAAACAAGTTCAAGAAGAACAGAGAATCCAATTAAAATGGAAGCCAGAGACCTACACCAAGACACATCATAATTAAAATACCCAAAGTTAAGAGGTAAAGAAAAAATACTAAAAGCTGGAAGAGAAAAGCAGTCAATCACCTACAAAGGAGCCCCCATAAGGATGACATCCGACTTCTCAACAGAAACGCTTGAGGCCAGAAGGGAATGGCAAGAAATATTTAAAATAATGCACAACAAAAACCTACAACCAATACTTCCTTATGCAGCAAGGTTATTGTTTAAAATTAAAGGAGAAATAAAAAGCTTCCCAGACAAAAAGAACTCAAGGAATTCATTACAACCAAACCAATGCTGCAAGAATGTTAAGTAGTCTGTTGTAAACAGAACAAGGAGGGGGGAATCTAGTAAAAGAGGAATGTAGATTTAAAGAAAAAAATGGCAATAAACAACTACATATCGCCTGACCTGTGGTGGCGCAGGGGATAGAGCGTCGACCTGGAAATGCTGAGGTCGCCGGTTCGAAACCCTGGGCTTGCCTGGTCAAGGCACATATGGGAGTTGATGCTTCCAGCTCCTCCCCTTGTCTCTCTCTCCTCTCTTTCTCTGTCTCTCTTTCTCTCTCCTCTCTAAAATGAATAAATAAAAATAAAAAAATAAAATAAATAAAAAAAACAAAAAAAAACAAAAAAAAAAAAAACAACTACATATCAATAATAACCTTAAATGTAAATGGATTAAATGCTCCAATCAAAAGATGTAGGGTAGCTGCATGGATAAGAAAACAGGACCCGTACATATGCAGTCTATAAGAGACCCACCTCAAAACAAAAGATATACATAGACTGAAAGTAAAGGGATAGAAAAAAATATTTCATGCAAATGAAAATGAAAAAAAGCTGGGGTAGCGCTATTTATATCTGACAAAATAGACTTTAAAACAAAGGTTATAGTAAGGGATAAAGAAGGTCACTACATAATGATAAAAGGAGCAATTCAACAGGAAGATATAACCATTATAAATATCTATGCACCTAATATAGGAGCACCTAAATATATAAAGCAAATTTTGATGGACATAAAGGGTGAGATCAACAGCAATACTATAATATTAGGGGATTTCAATACCCCACTGACAGCACTGGATAGATTCTCAAGAAAGAAAATTAACAAAGAAACAGCAGGCTTAAAGGACACACTAGAATAACTGGATTTAATAGATATCTTCAGAACCTTTCACCCTAAAGCAGCAGACTATACATTCTTTTCAAGTGCTCATGGTACATTCTCTAGGATAGACCACATGTTAGAACATAAAACGATTCTCAATAAATTTAAGAAGATTGAAATCATATCAAGCATTTTCTCTGATCACAATGGCATGAAACTAGACATCAACTAACAACAGAAGAACTGAAAAACACTCAAACACTTGGAAACTAAATAGCATGTTACTAAATAACAAATGGGTTAACAATGAGATCAAAGAAGAAATAAAAAATTTCATTGAAACAAATGAAAATGAACATACAACAACTCAATATTTATGGGACACAGCAAAAGCAGTCCTGAGAAGAAGTTCATAGTATTACAGGCATACCTTAAGAAGCAAGAAAAAGCTCAAATAAACAACTTAACCCTGCATCTAAAAGAACTAAAAAACAAAAACAAAAAAAACCCCCCAGCAAATAAAGCCCAAAGGCAGTAGAACGAAGGAAATAATAAAGATCAGAGCAGAAATAAACGACATAGAGGCTAAAGAAACAATACAGAGGATCAATGAAACCAGGAGCTGGTTCTTTGAAAAGGTAAACAAGATCGATGAACCTTTAACCAGACTCACCAAGAAAAAAAGAGAGAGGACTCAAATAAATAAAATTAGAAACGAGAGTGGAGAAATAACAACTGACACA
This sequence comes from Saccopteryx bilineata, assembly GCF_036850765.1. NCBI lineage: Eukaryota > Metazoa > Chordata > Mammalia > Chiroptera > Emballonuridae > Saccopteryx > Saccopteryx bilineata. The sequence continues at coordinate 261,384,542 of NC_089493.1, forward strand.
ACAGAAATACAAAATATTGTAAGAAAATACTATGAAGAACTGTACGCCAAAAAACTAGACAACGTAGATGAAATGGACAAATTCCATGAAACATATAATCTTCCAAAAATTAATCTGGAAGAATCAGAAAACCTAAACAGACCGATTACAACAAATAAGATTGAAACAATTATCAAAAAACTCCCAACAAACAAAAGCCCTGGGCCAGATGGCTTCACAGGCGAATACTACCAAACATTCAAAGAAGAACTAACTCCTATCCTTCTCAAGCTATTTCAAAAAATTCAAGAAGAGGGAAAACTTCCAAACTCTTTTTACAAGGCGAGCATAATTCTGATTCCAAAACCAGGCAAAGACAACACAAAGAAAAAAAACTATAAGCCAATATCCCTGATGAATTTAGATGCTAAAATTCTCAACAAAATATTAGCAAACCAGATGCAGCAATACATGAAAAAAAATCATACCCCATGATCAAGTGGGATTTATTTTGAGGAGGCAAGACTGGTATAATATTCGCAAATCAATCAATATGATTCATCACATAAACAAAAGGAAGGAGAAAAACCACATGATAATTTTAATAGATGCAGAAAAAGCATTTGATAAAATCCAGCACCCATTCATGATCAAAACTCTCAGCAAAGTGGGAATACAGGGAACATAACTCAACATGATAAAGGCCATCTATCACAAACCCACAGCCAACATCATACTCAATGAGCAAAAATTAAAAGCAATCCCCTTAAGATCAGGAACAAGGCAGGGATGCCCCCTTTCACCACTCTTATTCAACATAGTCCTGGAAGTCCTAGCCACAGCAATCAGACAAGAAAAAGAAATAAAAGGCATTCAAGTTGGAAAAGAAGAAGTAAAACTATCATTATTTGCAGATGATATGATATTGTATATAGAAAACACTAAAGTCTCAGTCAAAAAACTACTGGACCTGATAAATGAATTTGGCAAGGTGGCAGGATACAAAATTAATACTCAGAAATCAGAGGCATTTTTATACACTAACAATGAACTGTCAGAAAGAGAAATTAAGGAATCAATCCCCTTTACCATTGCAACCAAAAGAATAAAGTACCTAGGAATAAATTTAACCAGGGAGATTAAAGATTTGTACTCAGAAAATTATAAAACATTGATAAAAGAAATCAGGGAAGATACAAACAAGTGGAAGCATATACCGTGCTCATGGTTAGGAAGAATAAACATCATTAAAATGTCTATATTACCCAAAGCAATTTATAAATTCAATGCAATACCAATGACTTACTTCAAAGATATAGAACACATATTCCAAAAATTTATATGGAACCAAAAGAGAACACGAATAGCCTCAGCAATCTTGAAAAGGAAGAATAAAGTGGGAGGTATTACACTTCCAGATATCAAGTTATACTATAAGGCCATTGTACTCAAAACAGCCTGGTACTGGCATAAGAACAGGCATATAGATCAATGGGACAGAACTGAGAACCCAGAAATAAACCCACACCTTTATGGACAACTGATATTTGACAAAGGAGGTTAGAGCATACATTGGAGTAAAGACAGCCTCTTCAACAAATGGTGTTGGGAAAATTGGACAGCTACCTGCAAAAAAATGAAACTAGACCACTAACTTACACCATTCACAAAAATCAACTCAAAATGGATAAAAGACTTAAATGTAAGCCATGAAACCATAAGCATCTTAGAAGAAAACATAGGTAGTAAGCTCTCTGACATTTCTAGCAGCAATATATTTGCCGATTTGTCTCCACAGGCAAGTGAAATAAAAGACAGGATAAACAAATGGGACTATATCAAACTAAAAAGCTTCTGCACAGCTAAAGACAATAAGAACAGAATAAAAAGACAAACTACACAATGGCAGAATATATTTGACAATGCATCTGATTATGGGTTAATAACCAAAATTTATAAAGAACTTGTAAAACTTAATACCAGGAAGACAAACAATCCAATCAAAAAATGGGCAAAAGAAATGAATAGACACTTCTCCAAAGAGGACATACAGATGGCCAGTAGGCATATGAAAAAATGCTCAACATCACTAATGATTAGAGAAATGCAAATTAAAACCACAATGAGATATCACCTCACACCAGTCAGAATGGTGCTCATCAACAAAACAACACAGAATAAGTGCTGGTGAGGATGTGGAGAAAAGGGAACCCTCCTGCACTGCTGGTGGGAATGCAGACTGGTGCAGCCACTGTGGAAAACAGTATGGAGATTCCTCAAAAAATTAAAAGTCGAACTGCCTTTTGACCCAGCTATCCCACTGTTAGGAATATACCTCAAGAACACCATAGCACTGTTTGAAAAGAAGAAATGCACCCCCATGTTTATGGCAGCATTGTTCACAATAGCGAAGATCTCTAAACAGCCCAAGTGTCCATCAGAGGATGAGTGGATTAAAAAGCTTTGGTACATATATACTATGGAATACTACTCAGCCATAAGAAATGATGACATCGGATCATTTACAACAACATAGATAAAGCTTGATAACATTATACTAAGCGAAATAAGTAAATCAGAAAAAACTAAGAACTCTATGATTCCATACATAGGTGGGACATAAAAATGAGACTCAGAGGCATGGACAAGAGTGTGGGGGTTACGGGGTGGGGGGGAGGAGAGGGAGGGGTTTGGGAGAGGGAGGGACACAAAGAAAACCAGTTAGAAGGTGACGAAAGACAATTGGACTTTGGGTGATGGGAATGCAGCATAAGCAAATGGCAAAATAACCTAGAGCTGTTTTCTCTGAACATATGTACCCTGATTTATCAATGTCCCCCCATTAAAATTAATTTAAAAAAGGGTTTCTGCAATTAGCTAGCTGACTACTTGATTAAAAGGAGGGAAGTTTACTTCCTGACCTCACAACGATCCGTGTACATTACGCATTATCCAATAAAACTTTGGTGTTGTCCTGGAGGACAGCTGTGATTGGCTCCAGCCACCCGCAACCATGAACATGAGTGTAGGAAATGAATGGATTGTAATATATAAGAATGTTTTATATTTTTAACGTTATTACTTTTTTTTACTAAAGATTTGTCTGCGAGCCAGATGCAGCCATCAAAAGAGCCACATCTGGCTTGCGAGCCATAGGTTCCCAACCCCGGCGATAGAGGATCTTAATAGACATTTCTCCAACAAAGACACACAAATGACCAATAGATATAAAAAGATGCTCACCTGACTGGTGGTGGCTCAATGGATAGAATGTTGACCTGGGACGCTGAGGTCCCAGGTTCAAAACCTTGAGGTCACCGGCTGGAGCATGGGCTCATCCTACTTGAGTGTGAGCTCACCAGCTTAAGTGTGGGATCACCAACATTATCTCAAGGTCAGTGGCTTGAGCCCAAGGTCACTGATTTGAGCAAGGGTTAACTGACTTTGCCTGAGCCCCCCCCCTCAAGGCACAGATAAAAAGCAATCAACAAACAACTAAAATGAAGCAACTACGAGTAGATGTCTGTCTCTCAAAAACAAAACAAAACAAAAAAAGATGCTCAACATTACTAATATTCAGGAAAATGCAAATTAAAACCACTAAGGTATATCACCTCACATCTGTTAGAATGGCAATCAATAACTCAAAAACAATAAGTATTGGCAAGAATGGAGAAAAGGGAACCCTCAAACAGTGCTAGTGGGTTTGTAAATTAGTGCAGCCACTGTGGGGAACAGTATGGCCGTTCTTCAAAAAGTTAAAAATAGAACTACCCTATGACCCAGCAGTGGCACTTGTGGATATTTATCCAAAGAAATCCAAACACTAAATCTAAGATATACACACCCCTATGTTTATTGCAGCATTATTTACAATAGCCAAGTTATAGAAACAACCCAAGTGTCCATCAACAGACAATTAGATTTTTTTTAAGTGTGGTACATATATACAATGGAATATTACTGAGCCTAAAAAAGAATGAAATCCTGTCATTAACAACATGAGTGGACCTAAAGGGTATTATTATGCTAAGTGATATAAGTCAGAGAAGGACAAACACTGTATGATTTCACTTCTATCTGGAATCTAAAAAATAAAACAGAAACAAACTAATAGATATAAGAAACAAATTGATAGTTTCTAGATGGCAGAGGTTTGAGGAAATGAGTGAAAAAAGGTAAGGGGATCAAAAAGTTCAAATTGCCAATTATAAAAATAGTCACAAGTATGTAAAGCCCAACATAGGGAATATGCTAATAATATTATAAAAATTACATGTCATGTCAGATGGGCACTAGTCTTACCAGGGTGGTCACTTCATAAGTTATAGAAGTGTCTAATCACGATGTTGTACAACTGAGACTAATATAATACTATATGTCAAATGTAATTGAAAAACTAATTCTAAAATATATCTATAAATGTTTTTATTGTAACTCTTATGATTTAAAAGACAATGGCATAAAGCAATAATTATAAATTTATATTGATGGGCACACAATTTATAGAGGTAACCTGTATGAAAATAAGAGCAAAGCCTGACCTGTGGTGGTGCAGTGGATAAAGCAACGACCTAAAATGCTGAGGTCGCTGGTTTGAAACCTTAGGCTTGCCTGGTCAGGCACATATGGGAGTTGATGCTTCCTGCTCTTCCCCCTTCTCTCTCTTTCTCTCTTTTTTCTCTCCCCCTCTTTAAAATGAATAAATAAAATCTTAAAAGAAAATAAGAGCAAATAGAAGTGGTGAGAAAACAAAGCTATATAGGAGCAAAGTTTTGTGTACTTTTATTTTATATATTGAAATTAGGTTCTTATTAACCCAAACTAGTTTGTTATTAGATGTTAATTATCCCCAGGACAAAAACTAATAAAGTAACTCAAAAAAATATAGTAAAGGCCCTGGCCGGTTGGCTCAGTGGTTGAGCATCAGCCTGGTGTGCAGGAGTCCCAGGTTTGATTTCCAGCCAGGGCACACAGGAGAAGTGCCCATCTGCTTCTCTACCTCTCCCCCTCTCCTTTCTCTCTGTCTCTCTCTTCCCCTCCCACAGCTAAGGCTCCATTGGAGCAAAGTTGGCTCTGTGGCCTCTGCCTCAGGCGCTAGAATGGCTCTGATTGCAACAGAGCAACGCCCCAGATGGGCAGAGCATCGCCCCCTGCTGGGCGTGCCAGGTGGATCCCAGTCAGGTGCATGCGGGAGTCTGACTGCCTCCCTGTTTCCAACTTCAGAAAAATACAAAACAAACAAACAAACAAAAAAATATATATAGTAAAAAAACAAGGAAATTAAATTAGAAAATTCACTTAATAGAAGATAATAATGGAAGAATAGAGGCACATGCATGCAAAGTATGTTCTTTATCCACAATGGAATGAAATTAGAAACTAATAATAGAAGAAAATTTGGGAAATTCACAAATTTGTAGAAATTAAATAACACACTCCTAGATAACCAGTGGGTCAAAGAAGAAACCACAAAAGAAATTAGAAAATACTTTGAAATGAATGAAACAAAAATACAACATACCAAACATGAGATGAAGCTTAAGCAAAGCTTTGAGGGAAATATAAAGCCATAAAATGCAGACATTAGAAAAGCAGAAACATCTCAAATTTACAAACTTTACACCTGAAAAAAAACTAGAAAAATAAGAGCAAACTAAACCCAAAATAAAGAAAAGAAATATTAAATATTCTACTAGAGTAGAAATAAATGAACCAGAATGGAAAAATGGGGGGGGGTCAATTAAACAAAAAAATGGCTCAAAGGATCAACAAAAATGAAAATCTTTGGCTAGACTAACAAAGAAGAGAAGACTAAAATTATTAAAACTAGGAATAAAAGTAGGTACATTACTACTAAGCTTACAGAAATAAGAGACTAGATCAGGGGTCCCCAAACTACGGCCCATGGGCCACATGTGGCCCCCTGAGGCCATTTATCCGGCCCCTGCCGCACTTCCAGAATGGGCACCTCTTTCATTGGTGGTCAGTGAGAGGAGCACAGGATGTGGATGCTGGAGTACTGTATGTGGCAGTGCCGCAAAGCACGGTGTCGCTCATGTACAGTATTACTTTCGGTGACGTGGGATGCACGCGTCACGGCTCTGGAAGCATGTCATATCACTTGTTACGGCTAGCAGTGACAAATATGGAACTGGACATTGACCATCTCATTAGCCAAAAGCAGGCCCATAGTTCCCATTAAAATACTGGTCAGTTTGTTGATTTAAATTTACTTGTTCTTTATTTTAAATATTGTATTTGTTCCTGTTTTGTTTTTTTTACTTTAAAATAAGATATGTGCAGTGTGCATAGGGATTTGTTCATAGTTTTTTTTATAGTCTGGCCCTCCAACGGTCTGAGGGACAGTGAACTGGCCCCCTGTGTAAAAAGTTTGGGGACCCCTGGACTAGATGAAGTATGCTAAAATATTAGATTATCTAATAATGGACAAATTCCTAAAAACACAAAACTACTAAAAGTGGCTCAAAAACAAATAGAAAATACTAATAGATCTATAATGAGTAAATAAAATTTTTTTTGAAAGCAAGAGAGAGAGGAAGGGTGTCGGGAGCCGATCAACAACTGCTGGCTGACAAGGTCACAGCAGGAGAAGACCCACAACTGCTGGCTGACAAGGTCACAGCAGAAGAAGACCCACAACTGCTGGCTGACAAGGTCACAGCAGAAGAAGATCAAAAACTGCTGATTGACAAAGTCACAGCAGAGAAGACTAATGGCTGCGGGGTGACAAAGTCACTGCAGTGAAGACCAATGGCTGTGGGGTGACAAAGTCACCACAAAGGAAAGGCACAACGATACTTCCCCCTTTGACTTTTTGAATTAATCTGGCCTTATATCCCCCCTTTTCTGGGTGTGTGCTATTATTTATGGCACAGGGATAATAGTACCGTGCTTTCCCTGTAGATTCATAATGATTTCTTTGAAAATAAAACAGAGAGTGTGAGTTCCACAAAAAAGCCTGTAAGCCCCTTAAACTGGGCTCATAGACATAAGAGACTGGCTATAATATCCCTCGTAAAGAGTTAAGTTTGTAGAAAAATTCCTTCTTAATCATGTTAGAAAAAATAAATTGTGACTTGTGAATGGATAGAAGGCAGTGGCTGTGCACAGAGCACCTCTCGGCCTTCACTTAATTCAACATTTTTCCTCCCTAGCCTTTTCATGTGATAAAGTAGAGAAACATTCCTTTCTTCTTGCTTATTTAATCTGCAAATAGTGGTATATTCTAAGAAGAATAGAGTCAAAACTTAACTAGTGTTTAAATATAATAAATAAGTAATATTTAACTAAACAATAGTATCTTAAATAAAATATAGTAAAATGACCCATTGTATGGCCTAGAATAAAAGCGTAGTCAGCAAAAAAAGAATGTTTTACTAAAAAAATTGTCTTTTAACTAAAGGCAATTGCTAGACTTTCTCAATAAAATGTTCTCATAAAATTTAAAAATGTAGAAAAATCCATGAAAGTAATAACAGTTAATGTCTTGTGTTGCTGCTGGGATATCTTGCAAGTACACTCTGCATATCTTTGAATAAAAGCTATTCTTAATATTATATTAATTTCTTTAGAAGCAAGCCTTTTAGAATCTTGTAAGAAAAAGTAAAACACTGCATAAACTCAAGGCCATTTACCTGAGCAAGCGGTAGTCCATTGTTAGTTGTCTGCTAAATCTCTCTCTGCCCCTTAACTCACAACAGCAGTAAAATTAGTTAACTATTAATACTAATACTTTAAAACCTTTTACTAATATTGTTATTGCTATTCAAGTTATTTTGTATTTTGAATAATTTGCTACCTGGTTTGTAATTCATAAATGTAAATTAACTATTATCTGAAAACATGCAAACATAGTGAAACAAAAGCAATAATTAACACCATATAATTGTAACTCAGTGTGCGTGTATAAAAAGAAAGCTATACTAGCATTTGGCAAAGATGCCTGGCAATAAATGCTAACCAGAGAATAAAAAGAAAGAAAAGAATTCGGCTCTCTCACTCCATTTTCGCCAACGCCGTCTCCTCCTGTAAAACCCCTGAATCCCCCCCGGGGCTGGACCCCGGCAGAAGGGAAAAAAATGAAAAGCATCAATTCATAGATGCATCACATTATTGATTGCTTCTCATACATGCCTTGACTGGGGGGCTCAAGGTGAGCCAGTGACCCCTTGCTTAAGCCAGCAAGCTTGTGCTTCAAGGCAGCAACCTTTGAGCTCAAGCCAGCAACCTTTGGATCATGTTGATGACCCTGCACTCAAGACAGAAACCTGGGGGTTTTGAATCCCAGGTCGATGCTCTGTCTACTGTACCACCATCAGTCAGACAAAAGATAGAATTTTTAAAATAGAAGCCTGGGCCCAGATAGCCCAGATGGTGAATTTTCCCAGACATTTAAAGAAGAATTAACAGCAATTCTTCAAAATATTTCCTGAAAACCTTACTGTGCGGTGGCTCAGTGGATAGAGCATCAGCCTGGGACACTGAGCACCCAGGTTTGAAACCCCAAAGTCACTGGCTTGAGCAAAGGGTCACTGGCTCATCTGGAGCCCCCTAGTCAAGGCACATATGAGAAAGCAATCAATGAACAATTAAAGTGCTGCAATGATGAGTTGATGCTTCTCATCTCTTTCCTTTCCTTTCCTGTCTCTCTCTCTCTCTCTCTCTCTCTCTCTCTCTCTCTCTCTCAAAAGAAAATAGGGTCATTGTGATGTTATCTAGAAAGGCAGGGACACGTTGGGCACCTACTGAGTCAATTGTATCATTGTCTCTATTACCAAGTGTCCCCTCCCTATGGATTCTCCCTTTTTATCTCCTGGCTTTTCCTTGATAGGAAAGACTAATTTAAACATATCAATTTAGAATGGATATAAACAACTTGGAGAATTCCATAAGTGAATAGACAGCCAAGACTAATGAGTTAAAAAGAGAAATGAACTCTATGGGAGAGCAGAAAAAGAACTGAGTCTTGATATTAGGGCTCAAGAGAAGGAAGAACCAGCAGGAGACCAGGAAAAAGAAAGGAATTTGAGACAGAACAACAGAATGACTGTCAGAGGCACTCTCCTAACAGCTGTTACTTTGCTTTCCCTAAAGCACTGTGCCACCAGCCAGCCACAGTAAGACAGGAGAATAAGTCAGCTGAGACTTAGAGCAGCAGCTTCATTATGTGTGTTTTAAAGCATTAGTCTCCTTAGGAGCTTAGGCAAGAATAGCCTTCAACTTGTCTGGAATTCTGAGAATGGGAAACACAAATTACTTCCTGAAGTAGACCAATCCCCCCACCACCCCCAGCACAGCCCAAGGTGGAAAGTGACACAATGGTTCAAGAGAACATTGCCTGACCTGTGGTGGCGCAGTGCGATAAAGCGTCGACCTGGAACACTGAGGTTGCTGGTTCGAAACCTTGGGCTTGCCTGGTCAAGGCACATATGGGAGTTGATGCTTCCTGCTCTTCCCCCTTCTCTCTCTCTCTCTTTCTCTCTCATTCCTCTCTCTCTAAAAATCAATAAATAAAATTTTTAAAAAATCTTAAAAAAAAAGAGAGAGAACATTAAGAAAGCTCCTAACCATTCTGTTAACCAAGTCCTGTCAGCCCCCTCCTTCATGTCCCACCCCCCATGTAGAATAGAGGGCCTCCGTGACATCCACAGTCCTTCAGTTGCCATGTATCTACCAGGAGAAGCACCTCACAGAAGTTGGTTTAAGTCAATCTCACGCTTTAGATTAATTCAGTTAAAAATTCAAGCTGGAAGTAGCTTTACCTCCAGCAATACACAGAGGCCGGCACATCAGGAAGAGAAGAGAACTAACACAGCAGGACACTCTCAGCACGGGAAACTCAGGCCACAGAGTAACCACGTCCTATCCTTTCATCTACTATTAAGTAATCTTAAATTCTGCCCCATTAGAAAGAGAAACAGTTGCTTTTTATGACAGAAAGGCAAATCATTGCTATTAATTACAACCATTTAAAACACCATCTCAAAAGAGCTACTATGCCTTGGCCGGTTGGCTCAGTGGTAGAGCATCGGCCTGGTGTGTGGATGTTCCAGATTTGATTCCCAGTCAGGACACACAGGAGAAGCGCCCATCTGCTTCTCCACCCGTCCCCCTCTTTCTCCCCTCCTCCTGCAGCCATGGCTTGACTAGAGCAAGTTGGCCCAGGTCGCTGAGGATGGCTCCCTGGCCTGTGCCTCAGGTGCAAAGAAGAGCTTGGTTGCTGAGCAACATAGCATCGCCCCCTAGTGGGCTTGCTGGGTGGATCCTGGTCAGGGCACATGCAGGAGTCTATCTCTGCCTCCCCTCCTCTCACTGAATTTAAAAAAAAAAAAAGAGTTACTATTTGCTATAATAACCAGAGTCAAAAGGATTATTAGTTGAATTCTGAGATTTGTATTTAAATGAGAAGCTATATCCTATATCTTAAGAAATAAGACATACGCTATTTTATAAGTCTAGAATAAACTAGTATTGTGGGGCTAATTCAGAGAGCAATTGCCAAGACACGTTGATTACATGATGAATATTTGACATTTAGGATTCAATGAAGCAACACTAATAGTAAGGTACAGTTAGCTCTATTTTGCAGGTGGTGAAACTCTCAGACATTATTTCTGACAGAAACCCAGAGTTCCCACAACTGTTATACATCAGAGCTGGGACTTCAGTCTAGATCTGACTCCTGTGCCCATGCTTTGGATTACTAAATTTTGCAGCCAACAATCTGTAACAGATCTGATTAGGAAAGCACTAAATCACCATAATGAGTGGCACTTAACACATGAGGTGAGATGTTGGAAAATAAGAAAGCACGTGTTGTAGGCAATGGAAACAATGGAGACCACCTCTGAAATACTCTGCTGCATGTCACCACCTCATTGCCGTCTCACCCACTGTAAGTGGCCGGACCAGCTCAGTTCATGAAACCATCTAAATGTACATTAAGTGGCCAGTGTGGTACAAGGGGATAAAATGCTTTTACTTCTGAGGAGACCCAAAGTGTGTCTAGGTCTGGGGGCTCTCTGGTAAAATCAGAACCTGTATCCCTCAATACAGAATTGACTTCCTAAAGGTGCGTTCTGCTCTGTGGACTAGTTCAGCACCGTCACATCCAAGCTTTCCTTCCACCTGACTGTCATAAGAGCTTTCTTTCTTTTCTGGGGGTGTGGGAGCAGTCTACAGAATTTTCTCCTCAATGGGGCCTCTAATTAGCAAAAGCACAAATTGTACACAGAGTCCAGGGTCATGTCTGGCTTTCTCCTGAAACGATGTGACCTCAAGAACTGGGCCATGAACAAGGCTCCATCTAGGAGGAGCTACTGGGCATCTACTCTCTGCTGGTCTCTGCAAGGTTCAGGAGTGAACCAGGCATGGTCCCTGTTGCCAAGGAAGTTGGAGCTCACCGCTGTCATTACTTGAGCACCTAGGCTATAATAATCATATAGGCCCTTTTTTCCACTACTAGCACCTTATTTGAGTAACAGTTTGGTGAAATAGATGTTCTTACTGTCTCAGATAAGGAAGTGAAGTAGGTATTCAAAGATAGCACTGTGTGTCCAACATGATGCTCCCCTTCTCCACAATGGCTCCCAGGGGAGACATGCTGTCCTTGTAGAGTGCACAAGAATCAAGTCAGGTTCTCTACAGCTGGGCTCTGGCCCCAGAGGGAGCATCATAAATATGTGCTTGATGAATGGATGGATGAATGAATGGATGGATGGACAGGTAATGATGATAGATAACTGGATGGGCAAACAGATAGATGAATAGATGGTGATGATGAAGGGATGGATGAATGGATGATAGGTAGATGAATAAACAGATGTATGGATGGATTATGTATGGTTGATGGATAGATTTGATGGCTGAACAAATGAGAGATCACCCAGCTAAGTTGGGGTTTGAATCCACCTGAGCTCTTCAAACACCAGGCTTTAATTGACTTTGGGAGATTCACAGAAAATAAAGAGACTCTCTCCTTCGGAAAAATTAGTATTTCTTGATCAGGAGGAATGATGCTGAGGGTAGTGAAAGGTTTTTGGATATTTTCAATATACAATAAAAAATAGCACTTTAATGTCAAGTAATATCAAACTGAGATTGAAGTCTAAATGTAGTACGAAGAAGAAAGAAATGCCATTGGAGAAATATACCTTTAGCAGCCTTGACCACAACATTTCTGAAATCCCACAGAAGTAATGATTAGTTAGGAAATCTTCAGGTGGCTTGGAACCAGACCTTTCAAGCGGGCTGAGCTTGGAGCACTCTTTGTCTAGGTCCCGTATTGGCTCTGCCCAGTTCCAGACCATGTGCGCAGAGGGGCTGTCCTCATTCCCCAGTTCCATGTGACAGCCCGTGAGGAAACTCGGGCTGTGGCCTGTGGGCCCTCCACTCCCTAAGCTGACCCTGCAGAATTCCAAGGGCCTCTGGAGTGAGGGGCTATTTCTGGGCTCAGGCTTTGTGTCCATGTTTGGTCTTCAAGGAGCACACTGTGAACTTTCTTTCACCTGCCAAGGCTTCATCCTGACAGCCTCCTGGGAGGGCACTGATCCACCCCCCTTCCTCCAAGGAGGCAAACAACAGCTGGGAATGCAGCTTCCGGAAGGCGCCAGGAAGGACCCTCTAACCACTGCCCTGGGGTGAAAAACTGAAAGGAGCCTCTTGAGACACATCCAACTGACATTTGTTTTCTTTCTTTCCTAAAAAATAATTTCAAATCCTAAAAATAGTTCTCCTCACTGAAAAAAACTTCAGGCCATAGTGATAAATTTAAAGAAGGGATTTAACCACAACAACCAAAATCACCTGATATCCCACCACCCAGAACGAATGGGTATGGTCACCTGGCTGAGCATCCTTTCAGACAGGCTCTTGGTTCTGTTCACCCAGGTACCATTTTGTAAAAATGGGCTCAAGCTGTTCCATAACCTTTCTTTTTTTAAAACCCAACAGTGTGCTATGTGCCCTGTTCCATGCCAAGGAATGTCATTTCCAGTTTAAAAAAATATCCATGACCTTTATTTAACTTTATTTATATTTCATTTTATTAACTAATCCCCTATAGATGGACATTTAGGTTGTTTCCAACTTTCTATTCTCACAATCCGTTTACCCACCCCAGTAGCAGTCTGCTGCAGAATTTCCCCTTCTGCTCCCTTCTGTGGAAAGCCCGCTCAGAACTGCCTGAAGGAAGGACGGAGAGGGAGGAGAGAGGTCAGGAGAGAGGGAAGAAGGAAGGACCGCCTTTGGGCTTATAAAGAGCTCCCACAAGGAGCTGCAGCGGAGCCTGGGGTGGGAGTGTCCGGTGAGGGGCTGCTCCATGCACCGGCACCATGGAGGTCGGGGATAGAGCCTCAGGCTTGTCTCAGATTTCCTTCTTCAGATCAGAGGGTTCCAGAGCCTGAATAGCCTAGAGGCGTGGGTCCAGCCTGACCCTACCTCAGCAGCCTAACAATAACCTACACATCCAAACTGTGGAATGTAGAGCTGGGCTGGTCAGAGAGGCAGCAGTGAGATGTTCCCACGGGAGCCAGGGATCCGGCTGCTGAGGACATGACCCACAGAGACCTGCAGAAACCAGCTGAGGAACACCGAGGCCGATAAAAACATTCGGATTCTGTTCCCTCCCCTCGCACCACCAGCCCTGAGCCAAGTTATCAGAACTCATGGCTCCAACCCATTTTTTTTTTTTTTTTACAGGGACAGAGAGAGAGTCAGAAAGAGGGATAGACAGGAACAAAGAAAGATGAGAAGCATCAATCATCAGTTTTTCGTTGTGACACTTTAGTTGTTCATTGATTGTTTCTCATATGATCGTGAGCCTTCAGCAGACCGAGTAACCCCTTGTTCGAGCCAGTAACCTTGGGTCCAAGCCGGTGAGCTTTTTGCTCAAACCAGATGAGCCCGCGCTCAAGCTGGCAACCTCAGGGTCTCGAACCTGGGTCTTCTGCATCCCAGTCCAACGTTCTATCCACTGCACCACCGCCTGGTCAGGCTCCAACCCTTGGCCTTGCTCAGAGGAGCCCACATAGCTCCAGGGAAGCAGCCAGGGAGACAAACGCAATTAGATGGAAGTAGGATTTCTTGAGGTCTCCATGCTGAGTCATTCAGGGAGACCCTTAACATGTAGGCAGCAATTACCACATAAAAGCATTTTTAAGACAAACCACAGACAAGAAAATATTTACAAAGCACATACCCAGTGATAGCCTTGTATCTAGAATATATAAAGAACTCTCAAAAATTAATAAGAAAACAAACTACCTGATGATAAAAAGGGGGACAGGGGCAAAAAGAACTGAACAGACACTTCACCAAAGAGGATATGTGCGTGGCAAACCAGCATGTGAAAAGATGTTCAACATCATTAGCTGATGGTGATTAATCAAAACATTTTCAAAGTATTTTCAAACCCATTATCCCACTTGATCATTTCATCAATTCTGTAAGGTTAGTTGTTGTTATTGTTGTTGTTATTATTATTACTACCATTTTATAGTGAAAAATTGAGGCTCATGGAATTTAAGTGACTTGCCCAAGGTCAAAACAGAGACTCAGAACCAAGGAACTTCTACCATTTGGGCAATTTCTGCATTCTAAGAACGTTCTAGAAGCCAGTTCTCAGTATCCAGTGGACAAGGCCACACTTCTCATTGTAAGCAAGGAGAGAAGACCACGTCCCACACACATAGCCCTCACCATCATGGTCAGCCTCATAAGCAGCAGGACCTAGCGCGGGGCCTGCTCCCACGGGTGCCGAGTGGCGTGCGGAGCGAGCGACTGTGGAGTGTCTTGACAGCAAGGAGCTCTCACGGGTGGGGAAAGGCCTGCCCTGTGGACCTTTCACAGCTGGTGCTCTGCTTCATAGAAAGGGGGCCTGTTCCAGGAGCAGCTGGTTCAAGCCCAGGGCCTGGCATGAAGGTAGGAACTCTGTAGCTGTGGCTTCCCGGCCCTGGATCTGGACAGGGGTCCAATGTAGTTCAATAGGCCTTGACTGAGAACTTGGTTGCATCTGAGGTGCTGGGCTATGGTCTCTCCAAGGGCACTGGGTGTGGGGGCTCTCAGGCTGGCAAGAGAGCCCAGGATTGATGGTGGCACCAGCCCTCTGCCTTTATCTCCCTGTCCGTTCTGCCCTCCCCAGTCCGTCTCCCACTGTAGTGCTCAGCACAGCGTTTCCCCACCAGAGACCATGAGGCAGCTCTGCAGAGAAAGTGTCTAGTTACTCGCATATCTTTGCTAGAGTCTAACAAAGAACTTGGCACAGAATTCAAGGAAATGGGGAAAGGGAGGAAGAGGTGGAGGGGCAGGGAGAGATTGGCACACACATAAGAGTGAGCAGGCCTATTTCCTGAGCCAGCTTTTGGGGGGCAGGGCCCAGCCCTCTGTGAATGTATGCCAAATCCAGGGTTGTGTGGATGTAGAGGCCGAGAATACTTTCCCATCTCAACTACCACTTGAACATTGCTTGGAGTCATTATTCCCATCACAGGGGTCTGACTTTCATTCATTCAACAAATATTTATTGATCATTTAATAGATGCCAGCCACTTTACATATATGACTCATTTAATGCTCATAACTAACCTATTTAATAAATACCACTATTGTCCTCATTTATAGACAAGAAAGTTGAGGCACAAAGAGGTCAGAGAGCTAGTAAGGAGCAAGCCCAGAGAATCTGGTTTTAGAGTCCAAGTTCTTCACAACCACACTCTACTGCCTCCCAGTAAAGAGATAGGGCTAAGCTCCTGCCCTCACCATGCTTACATCCTGTGAGGAAAGAGCCCCCAAATCATCTCATAGACCTGTAATACATTGTTCGATACTGGTAAGTACTGGAAAGAAAAATGAAACCATGTCTCGGATGCTGACTTGCTGTGTGTCTTTGGGCAAATTGCTTCACCACTCTGAGCCTAAATTCTCATCTGCTAAAAGCAGGTCAGTACTCATCTGACCCACACCCCTGCCCAGGTTGTTGGAAGGATCAAAATGAGCTAACCAACATGGGAACCCTTTGGTTTTGTTTATTTATTTATTTATTCATTCATTCATTTATTTATTGCAAGAACACCAACCCATGACTCCAGGGAATTTTTTTCTCCTAGGGGATTTAAGTCAGCTTGCTTTCTGTAGAAAGACATCTCTAAACTTCCCCCAGATATCTCTGTGAGCCAGATGACTCCAAGTCCAATGTTTTTTTAAAGGGGCAGGGTTAAGGGAAACCGACAGGGGATGGTGAAGCACCCCCCACCCTTAGAGAGGTGAGAAAGTATTTCTAAAGGCAGAGAGTGTTGCATGCACCCACCTACTCTTGGGAAGTAGTAGTCATCTGACAGCTACTTTGAGGGCCTTCCCCAGACCAAGCACTTACTGAAATGAAACTTTCTGAAATGCTGACCATTAAAAACTCCCCTGTGAGAAGCTCAAGCTATGAGAGACCAAGGGGCAGTTGCTGAACTTCCAACATTTGTTCCAGATCCGTTTGCTGCCCTTCAACACCCAGTCCTATGTCCCAGAATGCGGACCTCCACCGGCTGCCTCCCCAGGTCCCTGCTCTCTCAGTTCTGGTCGGGTTTGGCCAAAGGAGATACAGGAAGGAAACGGGTGAGCTGGCAGGAGAGCGTTTGAGCCCCTGCTGGGTCCAGCTGGCAATAGCCATGCCAACCCCCTGAGGGCCACACTTTTCCTACAGCCATATCTGAGATATAGTGGCTTTCCTGTCACCTCTCCAGGGGTGGGGAGCTCCTCACCATCCCCTGTTGCTTCCCTTAAGCCTGCCCCCATTAAACGCTAAGTAGTGATCCCATTGGAGCGTGCTCTTTCCTGCTGGGGCTGGTGGAAAACCTGCTATGGGGAAGTATCTCCTCCCAGAGTCACTGTGGGGCAGGGCCCCCGTTCTCCTCACTGGCCCCTGTTCTCATTAGCCAGAGGACGAAGATCATGTGAGAGTATGCTGAGCACCCCAGTGCCCAGGCTTTGGGTGGGGCACTCCAAGGATGGACTCAAGGCCTGGCTGCCAGGGGAGGCCTCCCCACAGAGCCTCTACTGCAGGGGTCCCCAAACTTTTTACACAGGGGGCCAGTTCACTGTCCCTCAGACCATTGGAGGGCCGGACTATAAAAAAAAACTATGAACAAATCCCTAAGCACACTGCACATATCTTATTTTAAAGTAAAAAAAAACAAAACGGGAACAAATACAATATTTAAAATAAAGAACAAGTAAATTTAAATCAACAAACTGACCAGTATGTCAATGGGAACTATGCTCCTCTCACTGACCACCAATGAAAGAGGTGCCCCTTCCAGAAGTGCGGCAGGGGCCGGATAAATGGCCTCAGGGGGCCGCATGTGGCCCGCGGGCCATAGTTTGGGGACCCCTGCTCTACTGGGTATCTGGGCACCGTCCTCAAAGGCCTCTTCCCCTGTTCTATCCAGAGAAGCACCACTTTGATCTGTTTACAACCCAAACTTCTGCACAAGCATATGCCCAGTAAAAGTTCTGCGGCTAAAATAAATAAAAACAATCCTGTCAGGTGTTCAGAATTTGGGGAGCAGCAGGCTGGCGAGAATAGAACCTCAGCAGCACTTGACAACAACATGCTTGGAGGCTTGGGGAAACTGAGGTCCAGCATGGGAGAAGCGAGGTTCATCCTTGTTGGGCAGATAAAATATATTATTCTCACTTTGTTAAAGATGGCGCTGCCCACGTGGAAGCCCATTGCCCAGGTGATAATATTAGTTGCTCCTTCTTGCTTGGGATGGGCGTGATTATGTTAATATGTGTTGGGGGAGGGCTTTCACGCCAAAAGATTTTTAAAAGAAGAGAGATCACGTTGTTCTGGGGGAAGAGGAATTACATTCTAGGAGGAGCCCATGCTGGAGGAGAACAGAGAAAGGCCACGTGGAGGTGAGGAGAAGCAGCCAAGATGGCGGAGTGCTGAAGGAGAAGCCAGTTTGTGCAGAGAGAAGGAGATGGGGAACAGAGGTGAATAAGGTTAGTGAGCTAGAAACTTTGATTCTAGGAAACTCAGATAAGTCAGTAGCTTTGTGAGCACTGAATGAGTGGGTTTTGGAGCTCAATGTGTGTTTCTACTTGCCCACCGGGTGCAAGCTAGGATTAAAGATAATGGCCCAGGCCCTGGCTGATTGGCTCAGTGGTAGAGCGTCGGTCTGGCGTGCGGGGCACCTGGGTTCGATTCCCGGCCAGGGCACATAGGAGAAGCGCCCATTTGCTTCTCCACCCCCCCCTTCCTCTCTGTCTCTCTCTTCCCCTCCCGCAGCCAAGGCTCCATTGGAGCAAAGATGGCCCGGGCGCTGGGGATGGCTCCTTGGCCTCTGCCCCAAGTGCTAGAGTGGCTCTGGTCACGGCAGAGCGATGCCCCGGAGGGGCAGAGCATCACCCCCTGGTAGGCAGAGCGTCACCCCTGGTGGGTGTGCCGGGTAGATCCCGGTCGGGCACATGCGGGAGTCTGTCTGACTGTCTCTCCCCGTTTCCAGCTTCAGAAAAATAAAAAATAAAATAAATAAAATAAAATAAAAGATAATGGCCCACCAGTTCTTGGCTCCGTTGTTTCATTACCGACTATCCGAATCAAATGCAAATCTGCATGGGCCAAGCGGCTGTGATGGTGGCCGTGGCTACTGGCTTTACAATCCTCAAGAGTATTCAGGCAGAGCAGGTACTAATAAAGGTCAATGGCATAATTGTTTATTAACACAATTCTTCATTGCTGATTCCATTGTCAGAATCCGATAACATGCTGTAGGGATCCGATGATAACAGAAAGCATCTGGAAACGTTAAATATGTACTAAATGAAAGGTTCTTTGGGTTTAAGGTAGCTGTTTCCCCAACCTAAACCCAGAGACACAAACAAAGGAAATCAGCTCTGTGCTAAGGTGGGTTCCTTTTTCCTCTTAGATCCCTGGCTGGTAGCTCAGTTGGTTAGAGAATCGTCCCAATACACCAAGGTTGCAGGTTTGATCCCCAGTCAGGGCACACAAGAATCAACCAATAAACGCACAAATGGCCCTGGCCGGTTGGCTCAGCGGTAGAGCGTCGGCCTAGCGTGCGGAGGACCCGGGTTCGATTCCCAGCCAGGGCACATAGGAGAAGCGCCCATTTGCTTCTTCACCCCTCCGCCGCGCCTTCCTCTCTGTCTCTCTCTTCCCCTCCCACAGCCAAGGCTCCATTGGAGCAAAAGATGGCCCGGGCGCTGGGGATGGCTCTGTGACCTCTGCCCCAGGCGCTAGAGTGGCTCTGGTCGCAATATGGCGACACCCAGGAGGGTCGCAACATGGCGACGCCCAGGATGGGCAGAGCATCGCCCCCTGGTGGGCAGAGCGTCGCCCCCTGGTGGGCGTGCCGGGTGGATCCCGGTCGGGCGCATGCGGGAGTCTGTCTGACTGTCTCTCCCTGTTTCCAGCTTCAGAAAAATGAAAAAAAAAAATAAAAAAAAAATAAAAAAATAAACGCACAAATAAGTGGAACAACAAATCAGTGTTTCTATCTCACTTCCTCTTTCTAAAGTCAACAAATAGTTTTATAATAAAGAGTGAATTGAGGCCTCAATGACCTAAATATGGAAGCTAAAACCCTAAAACTCTTAGAAGAAAACACAGGGGCAGATCTTCATGACCTTGAATTTGGCAGTGGTTTCTTAAATGACACTAAAAGCACAGGCAACAAAAGAAAAACATAGATAAACTGGACTTCATCAAAATTAAGTTTCATGCACCAAAGGACATTAACAAGAAACCGAAAAAGTGTACAAAAGGGGATAAGATATTTGCAAATGATATATTTTATAAGGATCTAGTATCTAAAATACATAAAGAACTATTACAACTCAAAAATAGAAAGACAATCCAATTAAAATGGGCAAAGGACTTGAAAAGACATATTTTCAAAGATATACAAATGGTAAGCAAGCACATGAAAAGATGCTCAATTGGCTCAGCGGTAGAGCGTCGGCCTGGCGTGCAGGAGTCCCGGGGGGAAAAGATGCTCAACATCATTAGTTAGTAGAGAAATGTAAATTAAAAGCATAATGAGCCTGACTGTGGTGGCGCAGCGGATAAAGTGTCGACCTGGAATGCTGAGGTCGCTGGTTCAAAACCCTGGGATTGCCCAGTCAAGGCACATATGGGAGTTGAAGCTTCCTGCTCCTCCCTTTCTCTTCTCTCTCTCTCTCTCTTTCTCTCTCTCTCTCTCCTCTAAAATGAATAAATAAATAAAAATAATAAAAAAATAAAATCATAATGAGATGCCACTTCACACCCACCAGGATAAACATGATAAAAAAAAATAGTAAATGTTGATGAGAATATGGAGAAATCAGACTTGTGGATTGCTTGGTGGGAATATAAAACCTCTGTGAAAAAAAGGTTTAAAGATTTCTCAAAAAACTAAACATACAATTAGCAAACTATCCAGCAATTTTATTCCTACATAAAAAGCCTAAAGAATCAGAAACAGGTTCTCAAAAACTATATGTGCATGTCTGCCCATAGCAGCACCACTAACAATAGCCAAAAAATAAGAACGACCCAAATGTTCATCAATGAATGAATAGATAAAGAAATTGTAATATATACATGTAATGGAATATTATTCAGCCATAAAAAGAAATGAACTGTTGATACATCTACAACATGGATGAATTTTAGAAACATACTAAATGAATGAAGCCAGGCACAAAAGGTCCTATAGCCCTGGCTGGTTGGCTCAGCGGTAGAGCGTCGGCCTAGCGTGCGGAGGACCCGGGTTCGATTCCCGGCCAGGGCACACAGGAGAAGCGCCCATTTGCTTCTCCACCCCTACGCCGCGCTTTCCTCTCTGTCTCTCTCTTCCCCTCCCGCAGCCAAGGCTCCATTGGAGCAAAGATGGCCCGGGCGCTGGGGATGGCTCTGTGGCCTCTGCCCCAGGCGCTAGAGTGGCTCTGGTCGCAACATGGCGACGCCCAGGATGGGCAGAGCATCGCCCCCTGGTGGGCAGAGCGTCGCCCCTGGTGGGCGTGCCGAGTGGATCCCGGTCGGGCACATGCGGGAGTCTGTCTGACTGTCTCTTCCTGTTTCCAGCTTCAGAAAAATGAAAAAAAAAAAAAAAAAAAAAAAGGTCCTATGTTGTAAGATACCATTAATATGAAATACCTAGAATAGGTAAAGCTATAGTGTTGCAAGCCAGTGCAACTCGTAATTTTACAGGTCTCAAGTGGGAATGGTGGAGGATTAGAAAATAAACACAGAAAGAAAAAGAATGGGATCAGGAGGTCTCATTGCCAACCCTGATGGTCTGCAAGAGCGGACCAGCACCCCCAAAACACTTTATTTATAGTGCAGAGAGCAAAGCCACTTGCAAAATAAAGAGAGCTCAAATACAAAGTCACAATTCTGAGATAAACCAAGAATTCTCCCAAACGCAGAAAACCCCCCACAATGTATAACATCTTAACTTCACAAAACAAAGGATAAAAAGAAAACTGCCTCCAGTCTCTTCCATGGACATGGGGAATGAAATGCGTAGAAACCATCAGCATCACAACTAACATGGAGGTGTGGGGAAGGTCGTGTAAATTGCCTTTACCAGCTTAATTAAACAATCAGAGGTTGTGGGGAAGAGTTTAGCCTTTTGGCTTAAGTCTTAAATTGTGTGGACTTTTGTCAGCTTGCAGTCTCCCACACCAGAGACAGAAAGCAGATTGTTGGCTGACAGAGGTTAGGGGAGAAACTATTAAATGAGTAGTAGTGTTGTAAAGTACTGTACTTTAATCCGCAGATTACATAAAGACACCAAGTGCAGATGAATTTTTGAGGAGTTTATTAATTAGCCAGCTAGCTACATGGGGCACAATCCCAAATCATGTAGAACAGGGGTAGTCAATCTTTTTATACCTACCGCCCACTTTTGTATCTCTGTTAGTAGTAAAATTTTCTAACCACCCACCGGTTCCACAGTAATGGTGATTTATTAAGTAGGGAAGTAACTTTATAAAATTTATAAAGCAGAGTTAGCAAGTGTAAAGCCAGAAGCTAAGGCCACTATCAAAGCAGCCTGGCCCATGCAGGTTCGCATTGGATTCGGACAGTCGGTAAAAAAACAAAGGAGCCAAAAACTGATGAGCCATCTTCTTTAATCCTAGCTTGCACCCGGCGGGCAAGTAAAAACACACAATGGGCTCCAAAACCCATTCACATTCAGTGCTCACAAAGCTACTGACTTATCCGAGTTTCCTAGAATCAAAGGTTTCTAGCTTACCAGTCTCATTCATCTCTGTTCCCCATCTCCTTCCTTCTCCCTGCACAAACTCTGCACAAACTGGCTTCTCACTCAACACTCCCCCATCTTGGCTGCTTCTCCTGGCCTCTTTCACATGGCCTCTTTCTGCTCTCCTCTCTGCTCTCTCCTCTAATGATAATCTCAGGAACCAAGAGAGAGCAAGCTCCTGTTCTGCCCCCATTTTATAGTGTAGATTCATAACCTTTAATCCAATATACAAAATAGGGAAGTTTCTAATACAAAGTCACTTATCTGGGGCATGATGAGATTGTACCACCCCACATCAAAAAGGGTGGGAAAGGCTTAATCCCAAAACCAAGCCCCAGGCTACAAGGATTCTGCCTGCCCACAGCCCGCCCCCAACACATATTAACATCACCTGGGTGACGGCCTCCACGTGGGCAGCGCCATCTTTAACAAAGTGAGCATAATATATTTTATCTGCCCAACAGCAAGTTAAAGCATATAATAATAATTACCAAGTACTTTATGTCGGATTTTCACTAAGTTTGGCAGAATAAATCTTTATAAAACAACTTACTATAGTTAAATCTATCTTTTTATTTGTACTTTGGTTGCTCCATTACCGCCCACCATGAAAGCTGGAATGCCCACTAGTGGGCAGTAGGGACCAGGTTGACTACCACTGATGTAGAAAGTCCCTACCATTCTGTGGCTGATTTTATAGACCAGATCACATTCTGGTTGGGGTGGGTAAGGAGGGGCTCGTTATACCTTTGGAGGTATACTTACTCTCATGACTTTAGAGTGAGTCGGAGTATAGGAACTCTTGATTAAGGTATATAAACATTGTTTTCTAAGGTTTTTAGATTAATTCTATCTTCCTTGTTCTGTGTGGCAAGTGGCCCCAGGCACCCTTTCAGAGACTTCTAGGAATTAGCTAAACTATGACTAGATGACCCAGTTATCCTTGTAATCCAGGAAGCTCCTGCATTCTTCTCTTTCCATCCTCTACAGAAAGAAGGGGGTGAGAAGCCTGACTTTTCCTCTTTAAAATGGCGCTTGCTAATGCTAAGTTTTACAGTTCCTTGGCACCTTCTCACAGTTGGTTTTCTCTTGGGCTGATGAAAGTGTTTTGAAACTAGATAGAGGTGGTATTTGCACAACATTGTAAATATACTGAATGTCATTGAGTTATTTGCTTAAAATGGTTAATTTTGTTATGTTAATTTTTTCTCAATAAAAAAAAAAAAAAGTGAATTAAGGACCTTGGAGGTGGAGATAGGAGTGATGGCAGGTGCCAGGAGTCAAGTCCCCCAAGCAGTTCCTCCCTCCAGACCCAGAGGCCATTTCCCAGAACGAGAAGGGCACAAAAGAATCTTAGAGTCCTTTCATCCCATTTTACAAATGGGAAAGGCAAGCCCAGAAAGGCAAGGGCTTGCTCAAGGCCACAAAACACAGGGAAGCATTTCAAACTCAAAGCTGGCTTTAGAACTCAGAGCTGGCACTGCATCCTGACGCCGCCACATGAACTCTGCTGGCCATGGTGGGCTGGAGGAGGCCCACAGCCATGACAAAATGAGCAAAGTCCAAGCTCGGATGAACCTTCCATAGCAGCTCATCTGTAGCAGCACTGCTGTGACCTGGGATGCATCCACCCGGGTCTTCCTCCTTTGAGAGTCAGCCCCCGAATGCAGTTACAGCTTTAAAAAGAAAACTCATTAGCTAGCTGTTCTATTTCTGCCCACATCCTGCACCCCTGGGCTGAGGTCATCAGTCTCCCTAGAGGGGCAATGGGAGGAAGGTAAATGTCCTGGAATTAGAGCATTCACTGATCCCCCCTGAGGGACCCAGGAGTATCCAGTCAGGCCCTGGAAGGCCAGGCCAGCTGAGCCACTGCAGCCCTGAGGGTTTCCTTTCTTTTTTAAGGTTTTGCTGGCTCAGATCTGTTGGGCAGGTATAAAAGGGAATAGCCAGCCTCTGCTGGGCACCCAGTCTCTTCCAGTGTGGTCTCAGGTGGGTACCGTGGGGGATGCTGGGGGAGATGGGACATGGGGTGGGGGTTCCTGGAGGAGCCACCTGAGAAAAGGAGAGGTAATGAAGAGAGATGAGCAAATGGGAGCAGGGGATGAGCATTTCTTGAGCACCTGCCTGACCAAGATCTACAGAGTGGGCATCTCCGTCAGTGATCCAGGGGACCTGGACCTACAGGACTCGTGTGCATCCCACAATGAGGCAGGAGCATCTGGGATCCAAACCCTGGTCATCCCCACTTCACCGCACCACCCAGCTTGTGGGGAAGCGGGGTTGAGGGGCTGCTGGATCCAGGCTGGGTTCGAGCCCAGGGCTGCCTTCCCCAAACTTTGTAATGCATCTCTTCCCCTGAGGACCCTTATAGCTTTTGCATTCAATGAGCTAAATTGTTATATGTTTTGTAGGTCTTGATTTTAAAAAATAGGTCTTGGTTATCGACAATGCCTAGAAAGAGCCATTGTCTGGGCAGGGAGAGGACAGGAGGGGTTTGGCTGTAGGGGCGCCTTGGATTTGGGGTCGTAACTGAGAAGGAGGCTGGTGGCCACTGAGGGAGGGAACCTAGTGTCAGAGGCCTGGACAGCCCTCGGGGATGCTTGGTCCCAAGGAGGTGTGTCCCAGGCCACCAGGCCAGGACAACAGCAACAACATCTTAGCTGGTGGTTCACAGCAAAACTACCATTAAAAAATTATAAGCAGCCATAATGGAATAAACAAAGAAGTTCTGTCCCTTTTTCCCCCATTAGAACAATTAAAAGGGAACTCAGCCCTAGAAGCAGTTGTTCTGTTTTAATGGCAAGTCTAATGCACTTGATCTGACCTGTCCAATACTTGCATTTTTTTTTTCTTGCGGATTTTGATCTCATCTCCCTGGTGACTTCATCTATGTTAAACAGAACCAGGAAAATGAGACAGCCAAAAAATAAAAATAAACCAATGCAATTGAGCCAGTAGGGACAACAAATGACCAAGGGAAGTTTATGTTGTGCAATCGTATCTTTCATAAAGGGGGTGGGGAAGGACCAAGGAGGCCACTGAGCTCCCAAGGTGACTTGTGGCACAGCTGAGTGAGACACAAGTCTCCTGGATGCTGGGTGAAGACTGCTCAAACTCTGGGCAGGAACCAAGGACCCCCAGGCCGCGCTCCTCAGTGAGGGGACTCAGATCGGGCTGGGCTCCTACCCTGGGCTCAGGGATCTTCCGTAGGAAAACAATCCCATCACGTTTTCACTGCCTTTAACTGAAATGTCCCATCCCCTCCCCTTTTAACATAGGCAACAAATCACAGTCACATTAGCAGTACCTGTGACTCTGTCAGCAGTGGATGTCACCGATATTGTCATATAATGTTACAAATGTGGCAAAAAACTCAAAATATTATTAATTCCCATTGTTGCTTCAAACAGTGGTTATTAGACCTGCTGTTAGCTTGTGTTATTTGTTGTATCAGTAGAGAAGCACATGTATTACCATATCATGCATGTTTAATACTTTGTTAATTGTATTTTCATACTCTCTGTTTTCTCGGGGACCCTATATATTTTATTACTTGAATTTAAAACATTTTATCCAATGGGACTACAGACATCACCAGCTGGCACAAGACCCCCACTGTCCTCTCATTCGTGTTTCTATGAAATGGACCAACTCTGGGGTTGGGGAACCCAGGCTCAGTCAGAATTCCCTGAGCTGAACCCTGCAGGGAGATAAGAAGAGGAGAAAGTATCTGGCTTTGCTGCCACCGTTTGCCTTTCCTGGCTCAGCCTCCTTTGGAAACAGCAGGTCTCCCCACCAGAAAAAGCTGGGGCTCTGTGGAGGAGGACAGAGGACAGCTCCGTGCAGGAGTCCCGGGCACAGCAGTGAGCCCCTCCATCTCCCGCTGTGTCATTTAAAGGTGGAGGCTGGACTCTTGGCCTCGAGAACAGCACTGCTCGCAAAGGGGCTCAGAATCACACCCTGCCCAAAACTTTAATAAGTTTCTTCACTCCCAAGAGGATCTGGGATGCCCTGACTTCCCTCTTTGCCCCTGTGAGCCCCAGATCTCCTCCTTCCTGGTGGTTTGGTGAAATGATCTGGGTTTGAAAACTAAGAGCCACAGGCTTGACCCCAGGCTGGCCTCGTATTAAGAGAGGTAATCCCTGAACCTGGGCAATTATTTGTACCCAGGTCTCACTTTAGCATCTGGTAAAGCCTCTAGCCCCAGATCATATTAGTGTTTTTAAATGCATAAAATAAACTACATGGGGTTACACAGAAAACCAATGATATGAAAATAGTACAGTTACCAAATAGTTTTAAAATCAATTTGTGATAAAGTAATTAAAAGGTACTTCTTTGTTAGTAGATTTAAATAACAGCCTCCAACCAAAGGTCTAACCAGACCATAATTTCAAAGTTGAGATGAGAATAAATTCTATTTCAAGATGTCTGCAATCATACTGAAATAAAAGGAGAAAAGCTGCGATTCCTGTTGGGAACAAGCCACAGTCGTTCTGCTACTACCATGGCTTGTGGCCTCTTTTCATACCTTAAGGGAAAGTGAAAACCGAGTGGTAATGTTTTCCTGACCCATTTCATGGTTAAAAGTCTTTGCTTTAACCTCTCCTGGCTCTCCTCCATAAAATGACCCAGCCTTACCTCACAGCCTTAATGTGAGGGGTAGATCAGACGAAAGATGCAGAAGTGTTTTGTGGTTGGTGAGGGGTCTACAACTCTGAGGAATTATTAGCTTATTCTGAGTTTTTAGGACCTAATGTTCCCAAGACATCCAAAGTGACATGAGAGAAGCAGCCCCCTGTCTCTCTCAGGTCATTCGCCTCAGCCCATCCATCAGTCTTGACAAACTGTCCTCGCTTTCTTTCCCTGACAGCACCCAGGGAAGTCCTGGTTCCCACCCTCAGTTCCTCCTTGCCCCTCCCTCAGCCAAGCCGCAATGCCTGGTGGATACAAAGGCGAATGTGGGGACGATGTGGACCCAATGCCCTTCCTGGCACCTCCCGAAAAGGAGAGGATTGAAGCCATGAACAAGCCCTATGACATCAAGAGGTCCTGCTGGGTCAAAGACGAGAAGGAGGGCTTCGTCGCTGGAGAAATCCAGTCCGAACAGGGTGACCAAGTCACCGTGAAGACAGTCACAAACCAGGTGAGCGGGGAATAGTCTCCAGGATGAAACTGAGCTTTGGAAGTGGCAGACTCTCAGCCTCTGTTCCCATGCTTCTGCTCAAGAGGCAGAGTGGCAAGAAAGGCAGCTGCTACCCCTGAGTCCCGTGTATTGGGTTCAAGTTCAGCCTCAATGACACTCAAGCTATATGGTCCTGGGAAGGACACTTTTCCTCCCTGAGCTTCGGCCGTCTCACAATAGTTATTCCACCGTGACAGGAGTTAGGAAAGTACTTTGTATGCTCTAAACCAGTACATATGTATAAGAGATTATCGTGAGAGTTACTAATCTTTAAAGTGCCAAACAGCTCCCATGTGGACTCTATTTTCTAAAAGTGGAAATGAGCATCCCACCCATTAGTGTTGCACTATGTGCCCATAACGCCAAGGACCCAGCGCTAGATATTCAGGATTTGCAGCCAGTTGTTAAACCTTTGGCAGCTTGATGTCAGCCATGGTGGAAGTATTTACATCATGGCAATTGGCAGATGGTACAAATCAGAGATTTTTTTCCATACAGATCATTTAACAGCACACCACTCTCTCTGTTAGCCCACACTATCTGTGAGGGAGGACTTGAGAAAGTCAATAGAAAATCTGTGTTATTAAATCCTTTCCCTGCTGCAGACTTCTGATGAGGCACTGAACATTTTATTTAATAACCTTATATAATAGGATTTATTGATCCTATTTTGCAGTAGGATCAGGGAGACTTTAGGTGACTTGCCCACAGTCACACGATGAATTCAGATTCAAAGCTAGAGCATCCGGCTCAAACACCTGAGCCCCTGCTATATCACAATGTCATCTCTCCCTGGTGGGCTGCAAAGGGGGAGTGTGAGGTCAGTCCTTGGTTAATTTCATGCCTAAGAGAAGCCAGAAACCTTTCATGATGAGAATTTGCAAGAGCTGAGCTTTACTTTGAACCGCCCCCCCCCTTCCAAGCAAGTGACAGAGATGAGGATTTTCTAAAACTATCAAGATGTCAAATTATCTGCCTATTGGACGTATCAATTATTAAAAGATTAAAAGTCCCAAAAATTCAGTATGCATTTAAGCCTCACCTCTTGAGCTATAGGCGGCTCTAAAATGTTTTTTCTGGATCACGTCTTAAGCTTTGTTCCCAGATGATGAAACTTAAGAGCTAGTGCTAATTTTTATTTACAGAAGTAAAACTGGCCTGACCTGTGGTGGCGCAGTGGATAAAGCATCGACCTGGAAATGCTGAGGTCGCCGGTTCAAAACCCTGGGCTTGCCTGGTCAAGGCACATATGGGAGTTGATGCTTCCAGCTCCTCCCCCCCTTCTCTCTCTCTCTCTGTCTCTTCCTCTCCTCTCTAAAAAAAAAAATGAATAAATAAATTTAAAAAAAAAAATGGGGGACTGGATTTGCCTGCCATCAATAGAAACTTCAGCTTTTTTTTTTTTTTTTTCATTTTTCCAAAGCTAGAAACAGGGAGGCAGTCAGACAGACTCCCACATGCGCCCGACCGGGGTCCACCTGGCATGCCCACCAGGGGGCGATGTTCTGCCCCTCTGGGACGTCGCTCTGTTGCATCCAGAGCCATTCTAGAGCCTGAGGCAGAGGCCACAGAGCCATCCTCAGCGCCCAGGCCATCTTTGCTCCAATGGAGCCTTGGCTGCAAGAGGGGAAGAGAGAGACAGAGAGGAAGGAGAGGGGGAGGGGTGGAGAAGCAGATGGGCGCTTCTCCTGTATGCCCTGGCCGGGAATCAAACCCGGGAATCCTGCACGCCAGGCCGATG
This sequence comes from Saccopteryx bilineata, assembly GCF_036850765.1. Classification (NCBI taxonomy): domain Eukaryota; kingdom Metazoa; phylum Chordata; class Mammalia; order Chiroptera; family Emballonuridae; genus Saccopteryx; species Saccopteryx bilineata. The sequence continues at coordinate 261,413,736 of NC_089493.1, forward strand.
CTCTACCACTGAGCTAACTAGCCAGGGCCCAGAACTTCAGCTCTTAATGCTGTACATCTACTGCTCAACAGTCATCGTTGTCTTCTCTTTCTCTGTCTCTCTTGCTTGCTTAATTTCAATTTTATACTTCAAGGTGGTTTGGTAGGAGCAGGGAAATGTCTTTTTAATGAAGAAGTACATTGCTATTTAGAAGTTAGCATTAATTTCTAAAGTAGAGAGCCAAGAGTCACATCTTTGCAAAGTGTCCTTGGGATCAATGAGGAATCTCTGATCAGCTAGCAGAATGGACTTGGTGGGAAGAGAAGCACAGGCCAGAGGTGCTCTGAATGTAGTCAGGGACCTTCAGAGCTTACAAGGTATTTTCCACAACCCTACTTAAGTTCATATAATCCTCCCAGAAACCAGCTATGGAGGCTATTGTCATCCCTACTTCAGAAGGGAGGCAGTCAGGGCCCATAGAGTCTTAGAAGTCCTCCCCATCCCACGTCACACAGTGGGGCATGACTGGACCAGAGTTGGGCCCACTGGACACCTGGCTCCGGCTCCTGCCTGGACACTGGGAAGGTGCAGTAACCTGTGCCAGATGCTGCTGTGGCTGTGATAGTCCTATTTCCTAACTCATGTGCTGCTATGTCTTGACATCTCTGTATAGACCGTCACCATAAAGAAAGATGATATCCAGCAGATGAACCCACCCAAATTCTACCAGGCCAATGACATGGCGGACATGACCTTCTTGAATGAGGCCAGTGTCCTGGACAATCTGCGCCAACGCTACACCCACATGAGGATCTATGTGAGTGCCCGGGGCTGGGGGTGAGAAGGAAGTGGGGACGGCAGCGGTGTTCCCACTCGGACCAGAGTGGGAGGTCTTAAAGTTGAACTGTAAAGAGGCACAGAATGGGGACATCAGGTCAATATGGGTCCCAGCAAGGAGGAGGGAAAGTTTGGAAAAGTTGGACACCCATGGATTTGCCTGCTCTCGCTTATTCTCTGCTGAGATAATTTTTTACTACCTCATTGATTTTTCTGATTTTTTTTTAATGGGATGATTTTCTTACAAATACCTTGGGATGAAAAAGAGAAGCTGATGTCTCTTGTTAAGAGTAGATCAAATCCAACTGTCAACAGGTAGGGGATCACTACTCCACAGAGAGCTTTCCATACTTATGGAAATACCCCAGAAGTCTCTCTGTGAACTCTCATGGAAAAATCTCTCAGATAAACTAAGTGGAGAAAGCAAGATATAAAATGGTATTAAAAATTCTAATTAATTTAAAAAGAAGGTGGGGCATAGGAAGGTTATCTCTGAATTTGTTTATATGTGCAACAGAAACTGTGGAAGTGAGTATTAGAAAGTTCTTACCTGTGGGAGGAGGGGGCAGCACTGAGCAGTTAGGGAAACTTTTTTGCTGCATATTTGTCCATATAGTTACTGTGTTATCTATTCAAATAATTAAACCAAAAGAAAATGAAACAAAATATAAATTAAAGTTTTGTTTACTGAATAAAGATTCAGACATAGACTCTGCCCCCAGAGAGGACACCACTGTATCTCTTCAGGATGGCAATGACCTCTAGTTAGGCTGCTCCGTGACAAGCTGGGACCCAGAGGGAAGGGGGCAGTAGGAAAAAGGGCTAGCTAACCATCTTCCTTCCCTCCTACCAGACCTACTCGGGCTTATTCTGCGTGACAGTCAACCCCTACAGGTGGCTGCCCATCTATGGGGCCCGAGTGGCCAACATGTACAAAGGCAAGAAGCGCACAGAGATGCCACCCCACCTCTTCTCGATCTCAGACAATGCCTACCACGACATGCTCATGGGTGCGTGGGGTGGGGCCTCCTGGGGCTCTTGTGGAAGGGGACAGATACTCCTTGGCCAGTGTTGCTCCAAATGAATTAGAACCACGTGCTACCCAATCCCAACCCTGACTCTGCACCATCTGTTGAAGTTTTTTGCTAAATGTTGAGTAGCAACAGCATGTGATATTAATACCAGGCACCAGTGCTCAGTGAGTGCACTGGGCACTTGCTAAGCACCAGCCTTACCTCACACCCTATTTCATTTAAGCATCACAAAAGCCAGGATGCCGTGTTAAGTAACTTGCCCAGAATTCAAGTCAATGTTTAACCAGCCCCTGTATGATCTTGGCCATACCGTATAGAGGCCCCATGTGGTGATTTTTATGATCACTTCTCTTTATTTTGCTTATGACTGGGTAGCTTTATAGGGTGGGACTGGTAGAAGCAGGGTGACTGGTCAATTCTTGGCCCTTTTTGCAATAATGCTTGATGCAGACACAAGTATGTCACCATGAATGCCACCGGATCCTGGTTTTTCAGACTCACCTGGCTTCTGTGGCCACTATCCAAGTTGGCTGGGATGCAGGGAGAAGCAGACTGTTTGACAAAGATGATATCAAATATTTAGTCTCTAAGTGTTTCCTAATTACATCTTCCGATTATTGTTTTCTTCCCGGCAGATCGTGAAAATCAGTCCATGCTAATCACGTAAGTGTCCCTTCTGTCCCTCAGTCTATATACATATAATTAGGTCTGTGTCTTACACACGTAAATAAGCCTTTCTAAGTGAATTGGTGGGACCTTGTATAGAAATCAGTAGGCAGTAAATGGGCTTAGCAGGACTAATAGATCTGCACCTGCTAAACCAAGGGGAGCCTCCTGTCCCTCAGCCCCGCACCTGCCTGTCACACTAAAGGGTGACATGTGATCACACTCAGCCTGCACCTCTTGTTGTTCTCTCCGCTGCCGCTCCCCCCTTCATGCTGCACTGTCTGCTCCCACTTTCCACCCACAGTGGAGAATCTGGTGCTGGCAAGACTGAGAACACGAAGAAAGTCATCCAGTACTTTGCCAATATCGGAGGCACTGGCAAACAGGCCTCAGATGGGAAGGTAAGGCCGACTGGGCGGGCTCGGGGTCTGTCAGCCCAAGCCCACCCCATCCTTGGGCCCACATAGCAGTGCCTGCATAACCCACACAGCTGCTCTGTGGGTTAGGGACATTTTACAGACAAGAAGACTGAGGTTTAGAATGAAATGACTTAGATGGTGTCACACAGGGAGAAGGTGGCTGCAGGCCTGGTCTCCTCCCACAGGATGAATTCTGCTCTGCTACCCAGGCCACACCTTACGAGCTGGCCCTGCAGTGCAAAGAGCATAGCTGGGCCAGGGAAAGCTGTCAAAAGCTGACAAAGAAAAGGAGGGTTGGGAGACCAGGATGCCCGGGGAAGGGTGTCCACCTCACTTGGGCGTCTGTCCATCAAGAACAAAGAGAGAAAACAACAGCTAAGAGCCCAGGCCTGCCATCTGCCAGGTGCCCCTCTAATGCTAGAGGCTGCAGGGGGATGGTCATCAGGCAGTGCCTCTCCTCCCAGGTCCCCTCCAGCCCCAATTTTCCAACCTCCCTGACCTGTTCCCTTCCTGGTTCCTGGCACATTAGCCACTGTCCCCAGGCAGTAGCCCACAGGTTACCCCATTTGGTGTTTCTCTTTGGGGCAGGGGTCCCTGGAGGATCAAATCATCCAGGCAAACCCTGTGCTGGAGGCTTTTGGGAATGCCAAGACCACCAGGAACAACAACTCCTCTCGCTTCGTAAGTGTGAGCAGCGGCAACATGGGCCCCAGGGGTGGGGGGAGGGGTCTCCTCACCCATTCCAGGTAAGTAACTTGGGGCCGCTTTAAACACTCAAATGGAATTAGGCAAGCCACGACATCTTCCCAAAGATTTTTATCAGGGGGCTGTCAATGAGTGACTGTGGCCAAACCCGGGCCATGTTACTTCCCTAAAACTACACATACCCCCTCTCAGACCCTCCCCTCTCTTCCCGGCTCAGGGCAAGTTCATCCGGATCCACTTTGGAACTACAGGCAAACTGGCTGGAGCTGACATCGAGAGCTGTGAGTCAGGCCCTGTCGGAGGGTTCTTTCAGGCAGGAGCGACTCCATAACATGTGGGACTCAGTGCAAAGTGACAATAAGGGCCTCCGATTCAAAACGTATTCGGGGCCCTTCAGCGCAAAGCCTGCCTCACACCCTGCCTGTCTCCCCTCCAGCTGCAGGGGGGGGGGGGGGCCTGAAGCCGCGCGTCTGGGGAGAGGGAGGGATGAAGCCAGACTGGCCGTGACACTGGGCTTTATGGAGAGCAACCCTGCACTGCAGGCAGAATGGGCTGAACTTACAGGCATTTTGCTCATTCTTTTCCAGATCTCTTAGAGAAATCTCGTGTCATCTCACAGCAAGCAGCTGAGCGCGGCTACCACATTTTCTATCAGATTCTCTCTAATAAGAAGCCGGAACTTGTTGGTAAAGATCCTTATGCCTGTCTGCCTGCCCCTTAACTCACTTTTCGTCTTTTTTCAATAATAAAAAAATTCCCATTTTTCTACAGAGCCCAGGATTCTGCCTGAATCCCTTTAATTTAGCTATGTGAGTAGGTTACAGGGAACATTCTCAAAGTTCTACTCACATCTCATCTTCACAACAGCTCTATGAGGCTAAACTCCACTGTTGGCCCATTTCACAGATGGGGCTGTGGGATGCCTGCCACTCACGGCTGAGACATACTCCTGGGATATGGAGCTTTAGACCTCATGTGTCTTGGACCTGCTGCCTCTGAACCCGATGCTCAGACAGCAGCAGAGACGTCAGCCAGGGGCCACAGTCAGCCCCGCCAGGGCTTGACAACAGGCTACCCACTGGGGGTCACAGCTCACACTGGTTGCACTGCTGGGCAAGCGGAGTGCCCTCCTCCCCTCAGCTGCATGCCCTTGGGCGGCACTAATGTGCTCAAGTGACCTTGGTCAGCCTGCACAGTATGTGGGGAGCGGGGGGTTAGGGATGAAGCCTCAATCTTCTGGGTACACACCTCCTGACCCAGCCAGAGACTAGGGTGTTGGACACCATCCCCACTCACAGGTGGGCTTTGTTAGTGTTCAACACAGTGTACTTTTAATTAATGGATGGCATTTTGAAGTTGGGAAACTTCACATAAAAACCCAATTTCCTGGTTTGTCTGGAGTAGCAGAAGATCTGGTAGCTGTGGGTCCGCTTGCCAGTGTGAATGGTGGTGGCCCCTTTGGATGGAGTTCAGACTCTCCTGTTTATCACACTCTCCACCACGCCCTATTGCCTCTCTGGTGCAAGAGTGACAGCCTCCACTTATCTTCATTCTTGAGCTATAGTTTTTCTCAATAGTAGAGATAAAAGGAAAAGCAAGTATTTCTTGTACCCATATCCCTTTCAAAAGTGAAAAAATAAAGACCAAGAGGGACACACATTTGAAGAAAAATTTAAGTGAGGGCATTTCTTTGTGAAAGCAACAACATTCCATATGTATTATATGAAGTGATTATTGCTGCCCACTGCAGTCATATGTTACCTTCTTCCTTAGGGTTTGACCTGCTCTTTACAGGAGAAAGGAAGAAGAAAGATACAAATTCATTTATTCCAAAACTATCTGTTGGGTGCCTACTAGGTGCCAGGTACTGAGCCAAGTGACAGAAGATACACCGAGTCCCTGAGACACTCTTGCCACTCTCAAGCTCCTCATGTAACCCTGGCCAAGTCTCCCATGACTCTGGGTGATCCCAGCGAGAAAGGGCATGACTTATTCAGCTCTGTAACCACCACGATGCCTACCATCACATTTGGCACATGAGAGGCATTTAGAGATATTGGGTGAAAATGAAAGAGAAGAAAGACACAAGTCACCAAGCTGTTAACTCACTTTCCTACTCTTGGCAGAGACTTTGCTGCTGGTCCCCAATCCTAAGGAGTACCAATGGGTGAGCCAGGGTGTCACCTCGGTGGAGAACATGGACGATGGGGAGGAGCTGCAGATCACAGATGTAAGTGGCTGCGTGTGGTTAGTGAAAGACAGAGTCATGATGGAAACTTTGGGGCCTGCATGCACTGCCATCAGAATTGAAATGGGGGTCCCTTAAGAGTTGTCAGGGAGCAACCCAGCTTTTTCCCTGGAGGTTTCTGGGGTTGCAGTTAGCATTTCCCCACCTGTCGTAGCAAGCAGAGCTTCTCTCTGCAGTACTGAACTAGAATTCCATAGGGACTAAGGGGCTATACAGTCCATACATTTGTTTCCTCTTTCCAGTCCAGCTAGATGTTCCTCCTACACCCTCTCTTTCTCCTGCTCTTACAGCACTGGGCGCCCGTGACTTCTGTTAGGAGTGTTTGTGTCATCTCGCCTGTTTGACAATGCACTTAATTCCTGATGCATCTTTGCCTTCCCTTCTCCCAATACCTAGCATGAAGCCTTAACAATAATAGTGATGAATAGTTGTTATACTATCTCAGTTCTTATGATTATTTAGTCCAGTGTCAAACACTGGACTAAACATTTTTACATCACTCTGATTTACCCTTCTGACCATTTTGCAGATGACTAAACAGAAGTCAGAGAGGTTAAACTATACAGTGAGCATTTGGTCTGGGCTCCTTGGAGAAAAACAGACCTCCCTGATCAGAGTGTGTCTGACCTCAAGAGCCACCATCATGGTGCAGTGACAGTGTTGGAGCCTTCACTCTGGAATGAGAAACCACAAAGTTCTCAGTTTTCTCCTCCCTGTGGTCTTGCAGGTTGCCTTTGATGTGCTGGGCTTCAGCGCTGACGAGAAGATGGGCGTGTACAAGCTGACAGGGGGCATCATGCACTTTGGCAACATGAAGTTCAAGCAGAAGCCCAGAGAGGAGCAAGCTGAAGTGGACACCACTGAGGGTAGGTGTCGGGCTGGGGCCAACCAGGAGTTCGGCGCTCTCCAGGGCTTCGTGCACATGTCAGAGACACGCTGTAAATCAAGAATGTTCCTTGGTTGTCCAGACAGTGATATTCTCAGAGAGACATGACAGAGAATCAGAGGCATAATTTTGGTTTCTGTAGTCTGCTTTGCCACTCGACCTTGAGGGAGTGTGGAAACCATTTCAGACCTCTGTTTTCTCATTGGCAGCATGGCGTCTCCTCCACCTTCCCTCACCCCCTTCCCCACCAAAATAGACCATACTTAGCTTCTACCCACCAGGCACCACCTTTCCGTCACTCACCTCTTCCTTTCTGTCCCTGCTCAGTGGCTGACAAAGTCGCCCATCTCATGGGTCTCAACTCCGGGGAGCTCCAGAAGGGCATCACCAGGCCTCGGGTCAAAGTAGGCAACGAGTTTGTGCAGAAGGGCCAGAACATGGAGCAATGCAACAACTCCATTGGGGCGCTGGGCAAGGCTGTCTACGACAAGATGTTCAAGTGGCTGGTGGTCAGGATCAACAAGACCTTGGACACCAAGATGCAGAGGCAGTTCTTCATCGGGGTGCTGGACATCGCTGGCTTCGAGATCTTTGAGGTGTGCCTGGCCTTGCCTTTCATTTCTGCTTTGGGGTGGTCATCCTCTTTTTATAAGTTACTTTTCACCACGGTTCTCTTGTTTCTCTCCTTGGACCTGGAATGGGCCGATTTCAGTCTGCTCCTGGGCCTCTTATTTTTAGCCTCCAGTTTCATTCTCATTTGCCTATTCATAAAGAATAATAATGAATAGAATGACTGGTGCACTGCAGCCAGCCTATACTGGCTCACAAGAGCTTATTGTTACATTGTCTGGAATTTTGTAAGCCGGTTGACATCACGTTGATGATACACCGTACATGTAAACCCTGGTTGAGCATTTATACCATGGGAATTGGCCAACACTACAGTCAGGCTTTTTTTTTTGGGGGGGGGGGATGGAGAGAGCTGATTTTTGAGCACAACATTGGTGGCCTCCCACTTCTTGCCCACAAAAATAAAACTCAGTTCTCATCACAAGACTAGTTGTGGGTCAGAAAGATTTTACCTTTACCTTTATAATTGGAAGCAGTATGATTAGTAGACTGGTTCTGGAGTCAGACTGGCCACCGACAGGTTGTGTGGCCTTAGGAAAGTGTCTGTCCCTCACTGAGCTTCATTTTCTCAACTCTAAAATGAATAGGCTGGAGGAGATGGAACTCTTAAAATCCATTTCAGCTCTGCTATCTTATTGTTCTAAGATTTCTACTAGCCACAGATGGTTTTCTTTAAACAGCTTAGCCCAATTTCTTTCAAGTTCTAAAAGGCTAATTTGGCCACTGTCTACAATAGAAGAATTTAATTTCATAGGTAGAAAGAGCCTTAGAGTTTCTAAACTGTGCTCCCCGGAGTCCTGAGCAGCCACTGCCAGTCAGCAGGAGTGGGACCAGGGGAGGAGGAGGACACCCTGTGCCGACGGCCGAGTGTGTGCAATGAACAAACAGGAATCTAATCCCAGCTCGCCATCTCCACGCTGTGTGTGCCTCTGTTTCCCCATCTATAAATGGGAACGCTAACCATTCTTGCCTTGTACAGTTTTTAAGCAGATGCGGCTCAGCCCAGTGTCTGACACTCACAACACGTGTTCCATGAATATTGCTCTGTGATTTCAATAGTGCCTCTAGTTACACTTGTTTTTAAAATGAGGCTTCAGCATGGGGTTTCATTTAGAGAAAGTAGTCTCTGACTTTAAAAGGGGGGGGAGCTTATAAATCCCTCAAACCTCTTCATTCTACAGCTGAGGAATGAAAAGAACTACACAGGGAGAGAGCTGTCCAAAGGGACAACAGGGATCAGATCCATAAGACATGTCAAATAATTTCTACCCCTCGAAAGAAAATGGTTCTTTCATGAAGAAGATTTTTGTTAGCCCAGTGGGGCCAGAGTCTGGCTTCCTAGGTTTTGGTCCCGGCAGCAGCAGTGTGGCCAGGGGCACATGCTGAAGCTGCTCTGTCTCTGCAGGGAGGCTAATGGAGAAGGACTTCTCACAGGGCTCATGGGGCCACTGATGAGGTGGTCGGTGTTGAGGCATTTGGGACAGTGCCCGACACAGGTTGGCCCTTGACAGATTTTAGCTCTGCTTGCGGCTCATCACTTGGTCAGCGCCTTGGAGAGGCGCTGTCAGAATCTGGGCTGAGACCCCCTCTTTCTGTCCTGCTGCAGTTCAACAGCTTCGAGCAGCTGTGCATCAACTTCACCAACGAGAAGCTGCAGCAGTTCTTCAACCACCACATGTTTGTGCTGGAGCAGGAGGAGTACAAGAGGGAGGGCATCGAGTGGGTCTTCATAGACTTCGGCCTCGACCTGCAGGCTTGCATCGACCTCCTGGAAAAGGTAACCTGCTTCTTGAAGGAGGAGCTTGGAGAGAGGTTGGGGCCCTGACCAGGGCTCACATCAGGAGGGAACTTCACTGGGGTTGACAGGGAGGCAGCACCTGGACTTGGGCAGTCGGCAACACTGCTAATGACCTTAGTTGGTCTGACCTCTAGCTTCTTCTCTGCAAAATGAGTACAACAGTGACTGTAGTGACCACGGTTAGTTGGGTTGTTGTATGCCTTAACTCACTGGGTCATCACAAACTACTGGATAAATTATTATAAACATTTCACAGATGGGAAAATTGAGGCACAGAGAAGGGAAGTTACTTATCCAAGGTCATACAACCTATGAGTGGCAAAGTCAAGCTATCTAATAGTCTCCCCTGTAATCAATCACACCATGGGGATTTTGATATTGTAGCAAATGGCCTAGTTCAAGAATAGATATTGTTTGATTAAATGCAGAAAGGGGATAGAAAAAAGACATTAACAGGATAGATCAGTGGTAGTCAACCTGGTCACTACCACCCACTAGTGGGCATTCCAGCTTTCATGGTGGGCAGTAGTGGAGCAACCAAAGTATAAATAAAAAGATAGATTTAACTATAGTAAGTTGTTTTATAAAGATTTATTCTGCGAAACTTAGTGAAAATTCAACATAAAGTACTTGGTAAGTAATTATTATTATATGCTTTAACTTGCTGTAACTCTGCTTTATAAATTTTATAAAGTAAAGTTACTTCCGTACTTTATAAATCACCATTACTCTGGAACCGGTGGGCGGTTAGAAAATTTTACTACTAACAGAGATACAAAAGTGGGCGGTAGATATAAAAATGTTAACTACCCCTGGGATAGATGACCAAATTTTAACAAAATCTGTTCATAGTTTTACACCAGTGTTAATTTTCTGGTTTCCATTATTGTACAGAGTAAGTTGTGTTAGTATTTTGAGAAGTTGAATGAAGGGTATATAGAAATGCTTTAAAAATATATTTAAAAAGAGGCCTTGGCTGGTTGGTTCAGCAGTAGAGCGTCAGCCCAGTGTGTGGAAGTCCCAGGTTCCATTCCCGGTCAGGATACACAGGGGAAGCGCCCATCTGCTTCTCCACCCTTCCCCTTTTCCTTCCTCTCTGTCTTTCTCTCCCCCTCCGGCAGCCAAAGCTCCATTGGAGCAAAGTTGGCCCATGCGTGTTTAGGCTGTGCGCTGGCCTTCATCCACCCCAGGCACTAGAATGGCTTCAGCCATAACAGAGCAATGCCCCAAATGGGCAGAGCATCGCCCCCTGGTGGGCATGCCGGGTGGATCCCGGTTGGGCGCATGCGGGAGTCTGTCTGCTTCCCCACTTCTAACTTCAGAAAAATACAGGGGGGGAAATAATTAATTAATTAATTAAAATATATATATTTTATAAAAAATAATAAAATAAAATATATATAAAAGATAGGATATATCTTTGACCCTTGAGAAAAACAGAGTCTCCGAAATCAGGCTGTGTGCATGATTCACTCATCCCCCAATACCTACATATATCTCCCTGTCCAGCTGTCACAGTCTGGAGCATTCCCATGCTTGAGCTTTGGGGGTAAGTACTGCCTTCTTTCAGAAGTCTTCTGTAAAAATCCAGACCCTCCACAGAAAGGAAAATATTAAGGCACTAATAGCATTAGGAGTGCCCTTTTTGTGTGTGAAAAGAGACGTAGAGCAACCTGAGGCCCCTGGGTAGCCAGGAGTGTCATTGAGGAGGACGAGTAGATAAAGGCAGAGACGTCAGATGTTACTGATTTCACCCTTTTTCTGAGGGCCAAACTTGCCTCACACCACTGATTGGGTGAGGTTAACATTTGGGGAGCTATCTGCCCCCTTCAGACTTAGTCTTCCCTTCTGTTGGACTTTATTCTAGCCTCTTTCAAGTCTAAATGGCGACGGCATTAGAGGACCAAACCATGGAGCGCCAGGCACCATTCCCAGAATTCTGAATCCTGGCCACATGTGTGTGTTGGGGGGGGGGGGGTACCCATCCTACTAACCTCAGGCCAACACCAAAGTGTCCCTTTGGGATCCTGTGGTCTATTCTAATACCATCCACTCCTCTTCTCTTCTAGCCCATGGGCATCTTCTCCATCTTGGAAGAACAGTGTGTCTTCCCCAAAGCCACTGATGCCACATTCAAGGCAGCCCTGTATGACAACCACCTGGGCAAGTCCAACAACTTCCTGAAACCCAAGGGAGGAAAGGGCAAGGGGCCCGAGGCCCACTTTGAGCTCGTCCACTATGCAGGCACCGTGAGTATTACCCTGGGGCCACCTGCTGGCCGCTGTTCCCTCCTGCTATCAGGTCCATCCTAACACCCCTTTCCTGAGGTTTCCTGCCTCCAACTAATACAGTCACAATAGAACAGGGTGATCAGCTCATTGTTTGTTTGTTTGTTATTTAGAAAATTAAATTTAACAGGGTGACATTGATCAATAAGAGTACAGAAATTTCAGGTAAATATTTCTATAGCATATCATTGAAATGAATTCTGGTTCATACTTCCTTATCACTTCTTCATCTAAGAATTCAAAAGCTATCCGGCCAAGGATGCCTGCTAGGGGGTGATCAACTGTTTGTGCCTTCAGAACTGCCAGGGCCACACCAATGTCTATGGCCCTTCGCTTGACAGCTGAACTTCAGTCTTGGTCAGAAATGAGAACACTTGAAAATAAAAATTCATGAGCCCATTAATTATTCCCCAAATGATTAACTCATCCTTCTGACAGCTTTTGGCTGCCAAACGAACAAGGTGACACCTATGGACTGGCTTTTCACTCATGACAAACTCAGTCCTTGGAGAAGGGGGAAATTTAGTGCAGGCAGGACTCGTGAATTATTTGAATAATTGATAGGGGAGACAACATTCGTCCACTCAGCTTATAAGAATGTGTTTGGCTTCCTTGGGGTGTCAGTATTGCTATAAATGCTGATGTTCCTGTTACTACTAGAATTTATTGACCCTCCTTGGGTTTAACTGCATGGAAACAGCCACCTTAGCACAGAGCTGAAGGAAATTGCTGATGGATTGAGCACCGGGACCAATATTTTATAATCTCATCAACCATAGCAATGTCAATTGCTTGCAAAATGAATAGTGCAAACATCTAGAGCGAACAGCAGGCTTGGGGCTGAATTGCAGTGCTCCATGTCATCTCATCTCCTCTTCTCTGAAATGAGAAGCAGTGGAATATTCAAAGACTAATGGAGGCTGTGCACTTCCAAGGGCCTCTAAAATAAATCCTAGAGATGACAAACATCTATGCACCATATGCAAGATGAAAAGCCCAAAGGTTTACACTTCTCAGCTGCTGTGTTGGTTCTTGGTATTCAATGGGAGGATTGAGAGGCTCCTTCCTCTTTGCCTCTCCAGCTTGGGCCACATTGCAAATGGAACAGAAATTTGTGGGTCTCCAATTACCTGGACACAAGGAGCCCCCAGTTCTAAATGAATGGTGTGTCCCCCCCCATTCCACTAGGCCATGGCCCAAGGGATATGTGCTCCTCGGCAAGAAGAGATCAAATGCTCTTGTAGGGAGTTGTTCACTCGTCAAGGTTAGTCACTGACAGCAAGATCAGCTCACCTAAGTAGAAGATCCAGGGGTCAGGGAGGTTCAGTATAGTTAGCAAAGCAAGTCTTGCAAGGTGTCACAGCCCACCAGAGAGTAGTTGGGAGTCCTGTTGTGTGGGCAAAGCCCAGAGGTGGAGTGTCCTAGACAGGTAAACTGCAAATTCCTAAGAAAGCAGATGATGGGCCTGACCAGGTGGTGGTGCAGTGGATAGAGTGTCGGACTGGGATGCAGAGGACCCAGGTTCAAGACCTCGAGGTTGCCAGCTTGAGCGCAGGCTCATCTGGTTTGAGCAAAGCTCACCAGCTTGGACCCAAGGTCTGCTGTAGCCCCAAGGTCAAGGCACATATGAGAAAGCAATCAATGAACAACTAATGTGTTGCAATGAAAAACTAATGATTGATGCTTCTCTCTCTCGGTTCCTGTCTGTCTGTCCCTATCTATCCCTCTCTCTGACTCTCACTGTGTCTCTGTAAAAAAAGAAAGAAAGCAGATGATAGGACCTCTACCTGGAACATTCCAGGACTCTAGACAAGTAATCAGGACAAAAATGGAAGCACCAAAACATGAGAGATTGGTCTTGAGAACTGAGAGAAGGTAGAACTGTAGGTAGAAATGTAACCACTGGCCTTTGCCCCTTTCCAGGTGGGTTACAACATCACAGGCTGGCTGGAGAAGAACAAAGACCCGCTGAATGAAACAGTGGTGGGCTTGTTCCAGAAGTCAACACTGGCAATCCTGGCACTTCTCTTCAAAGAAGAGGAGGCTCCAGGTATGGCTGAACTCTTTGTTGTGTCCATTCTCCCTGTGGACAAAATGGAAAGAAAGAAACAGAGCTTCTATATTCAACTCTTCTTGAATGAATGGGTGGGTGGGTGGATGGATGGATGGATGGATGGATGGATGGATGGATGGATGGATGGATGGATGGATGGATGACATGTTGCTTGAGGTAGGCCTTGGAGGATACTGCCATAGATGTATGGAGATACATCCTAGGAAACTTCCATCAACTGAATTGATCATAAAACCCATATCACCTCTAGGCAGACCATACTGCTTTGGAAAAGTTGATGCCCAAAAGCTCTGTGCTTATTTTCTGCTCCCTGCTCTCCTTTGTCTGAGGCAAATGCCAAGCCCAGCCTTGCCTTTCACCCAGTCCAGGTTGTGTGGCGCATAGGGGAACACCCTGGGTGAGAGCTGCCCAATGGGACTGCCACTCAGTGGGACAATAACTACAAATCTCCTTTGTCTCAGAGATGGTTTCACCACCAACATGCAATTCTTTAGATGGCCTGTGGGCTCTTTCTCCTCCCTAGGCAACGGGGACTGTGCCAGTCCTAAATCACAAAGGGCTACACACTCTCTAGGGAGCACAGCATTTGGCAATTATGCCACATTCAGCCCAGTAGCCTAATCCCTGGTAGATCTTATTTTCCTGGTGGGAGGGCCCCACCTTAACTAGCCTCCAAAAAGGCCTTTTTAAAACCAGAGAATGTATGTTCTTGAGGCAGCCACCCATGTTGGGTGTTGCTGTGAAATGTGTTTGTCTCTCTTCCCCAGCTGGAGGCAAGAAGCAGAAGAGAGGGTCCTCCTTCATGACAGTCTCCAACTTCTACAGGGTGAGTAGGGGCTGCCTCAGAGGCCACCTTGCATTCAGAGCACTTATCCCACCCTCCTCTAAAGGTATGATGGCCTGGCTACCACCTCACAACCAAGGACAGAATAACTTCATTTCTGTGACTATGGTGGCTTTTTGCATTCGAAGAGTCTGTTTCCTTCTGAAGGAGGTCACAGAACCCCAGGACCATAGAGCAGAAAAGACCCTCAGAGATGGTCCAGTCCAATGGTACCATCATTTCAGACTGAAACCCAGAGAGTGATGGGACTTGCCCAACATGACAAATGGAGATATTAATGGCTAAGCTCTAGTCCCTAGAGTTAGTTGGCATGTGTTCTTCCACAAAGTTTGGGCATTGTTGGAAACATGTTACAAAGTGCAGAAGTGCAGCCAATGGGGAGATGTTTCTCAAAGAAAAATATTGATATTTCACAAGGATCAGCTGCCTGAGGCAGAATGGGTCACCTCATTGGAGGTATCCAAGCAGAGGAGGAGGGGCTATTTGGTAGTGAGGTTAACAATGCACAGGGGTTTGTCCACACACAGGTTCTATGGCTCCTTTTACTACCAAGATTCTACAATGACCCAGCACTGAGTCAGAAGGGGCCTTGATTCTTATAAATCATGTCACCTTAGGCAAGTCAGTGGACCTCCGAAAGCACTGCTATCTAATAAAACTTTCCACAGTGATAGAATGTTCTCTTCTTTGCAACAGGACAACCACTATCCAATATGCTGTCCAATATGGTAGCCACTAGTCATATGTAGCTAGTGAGTTCTTGCAAAGTATCTGGTATTATTGAAAGAACTGAATTTTAATTTCAACATAATTAATTAAACTCTAAATACATACCTCTCCTAAGTGTGGATGTCCTGCAACACCAAGGCCAAGCTTTACTCGCTCTTTTTCTTTTTCCTCCATCCCCAGGAGCAGTTGAACAAGCTGATGACCACCCTTCACAGCACGGCCCCCCATTTTGTCCGCTGTATTGTACCCAATGAGTTCAAGCAATCAGGTACATTGTGGGGACATGTCTCCCTGCTGGAAGTTCTTAGGATCTGTGAATTTGGTGTTTGCTCCAAATTAAGTCCACTTCCAATAACCAGAGATGATTAGGGATAAACAGGGCATAAAAGAATTCCCAACAATGGATCACCCAAAAATTGTGTTCTAACTGCTTTGTACAGAAGAGTGGTGCCCACCCAGACAGAAATCGCACTCAAGAGATCCTTTCGGTCTTTGCTGAATTGTGGGAGACCAGGAACACTTGGGAAGTGATGGGAGAAGACTGGGGTTGATGACATGGATACTTGGTTTAGCCTCCTTGAGTGGGAAGGAATGGCCTGTCCCCCAGGGTAGTGGCCCCTCATCCTCTGCCCTTCCTCTTGGCAGGCGTGGTGGATGCCCACCTAATCATGCACCAGCTTGCTTGCAATGGAGTCCTGGAAGGTATCCGTATTTGCAGGAAAGGCTTCCCAAACAGGCTGCAATACCCAGAGTTCAAACAGAGGTGAGTGGTATCTTCCTGAAACCTTGAATACAATTCTCAGTTTCCAGGGATTGACTATTGATAAATATAATCCCGTTGTCACAGACACTATGGACATGACAATGTATGCTGCCTCACTGTCACCATTTCAGTTCACATTGGCCCAACTTTCAACTGCCAACACCTGGATATGACAATGTATGCTGCCTCACTGTCACCATTTCAGTTCACATTGACCCAACTTTCAACTGCCAACACCTGCATTTCTTTCCCTGCAGGATTTCTCTGGCCGCTGGAGGCTGCTTTGCTAGTTGGCAGGCTGAAAGTATCAGGAATTAATTCCTCCCCAGGGGCAGCTCTCAACCAATGACTAAGGGCAGTTGGCATATAAATATTTTAGCCCCTTTGCCCTTCTGGTGGGTCAAATCTGAAGTGCGCCCTATACTGGCTGCCAGATAAGATAGCAGCATGCCAGTAAATGTTTAACAACAGTCTCTCCAGGTTCAAAAACAAAACAAAACGGAAAAGCAAAAATACCCTGATTTGTAGTGTCTGCCTGTTTCGATGGTATAAGTACTCTCACCCATGACTGATTTCAAGATCCCAATGTGGCATCACTAACTGTGGAGTTGGGAAGAGAAGCACACTATCCCCTCTGTGAGCCAGTAGGAGCAGGTTACAGCTCAGCACTGTGCCCAGTGTCCCCAGCAGAATTAAGACCAGCTGTGACAATCCTGCTGTGATAACTGGCTTGATAGCATGCCTTTTATTTGTTTCCCAGCCCCATTACCTACTTCCCAATTCACTACTCACACTTGAATCCGGTCTCAGGGTCTGCTTCTGGGGGAGCCCAAACCAAGCCTCCATCTTTGGGATTATTTGACTTCTATTTCCTTCTCTACTTGCCAGAACATGTGACCACAGATTGGTGGAGTAGGAAGGGTCGCCTGAGGTCATCTTGTCCAAGCTATCTGCAGTCCCTAATTGGGAATGGACTTGTCCAAGATCACAAAGAGGGTGCTGACAGGGCAGGAAAGAAAATGGTTCTCCTATGCCTGGAAGAAAAGAAAGAGTTTGGTGTTTTCATTTCAATGAACACCTCCCCCCTGGACCCCCACCCCACACTGACATTCAGTCCCTAGAGTATCCTGTCAGACCCATCCCTCTGCCTGCTGTGGGATCGAAGTCTATTCCCTGACTCAAGGGCCATGTCGTAGATAAGGGATAACTGAGTGGACGTGCTTTCATGCTGCCAGTTTGGAGACAACAATGACTGGGCGACTGTTGTCATCCCTCCCCTGACAGGTACCAAGTGCTGAACCCCAATGTGATTCCTCAAGGGTTTGTAGACAATAAGAAGGCCTCAGAACTGCTGCTTGCATCAATCGACCTGGATGCAAATGAATACAAAGTCGGACATACCAAGGTAGGCCTTCTGGTCACGCTTCCTGCCTACAACACTTAGTTTAGCCTCGTTTTAAGAAGGTGAGATTCAGGGTGTGAATTCCAGCTCCACCACCGGCCAGTTGACTGTCTTGGACAAGCCCCTCAGCTAATGTGAGCGTTGGTTTCTTCCTCCAAAAGGCAGGGCTCATGAGGTCAGTCTCATGGGACTTGGGGGTGATTAGCAGTAACATAAATGAGAATCCAGCGCAGACCGAATGCTATTCAACAAATCGTAGGGTATTTCTTAGGATTGCATGAGCCCCAGATTTCTAAAAATAAAATAAGCCAATCAGAATCAAGGTTCTGGATTTGACCGGAACACAGAAGGACACGTGTGGTTGGGGTCTTCAGGTTAAGCACCATAATCCCAGCCCACCCACACCAAGAGTCCCAGCCCTGAGCTCGTAGGCTAATCAGGGTTGGTTCAGATGGAGCAGCCACTGGATCCCAATTCACAGGGCCTGGGCTGTCCTTTGTCTCACTCCCTGCACCCACAGAATACTGTCGGGATTGTTAGGGCCAACCAGGCTGACAGTGCAAAGTGTCCATCTATAGCTACTCATCTAGACTGCACCCCAACATAACAGCCAGGTGACGTGGGAAGAGCACTGGCTTTACAGTCAAGAGTGTCGAGCTCACAGTCTGCCACTGTGCAGCCTGGAGCAGGTCCCCTGCCTCTCCAGGTCTCATGGGCGGCACAGGCGGGCACAGCTTCTCCACGGGCCTGGTGCGGCTCGACGCATGTGAAAGCGCCAGCATGCATGTGCATCCGACACGCCTGGTCAGTTGGCAAATGCTCAGGGCATGACTCCTGTGGACCAGGCATGATTCTCAGCTCCAGGGTTAAAGCAACGAACAGACAGGCAGCCCTAGTTCCCTGGAACTTGCTTTGTAGCACTGGGTATTAGCAGAATTACAACACTGCTCTAGAATCTTCCAGAACTGTTAGCTTTGGCCTCCTTCACAGGTAATATGTGCTAGGTGCAGCTAAATTGACTTACAGCAACACTTCAGGTTTTTCACAGAATCATTAAATGCTTGATTGAGCTGGAGAGAGCCTGGAAGACGAGCTCCTTCCCCTCCCACTTCTGACAGATGGGAAACATTAGAAAGCCTGGAGGCGGGTGCAGGTGACATGCCCAATTTCATAGAACTAGATGGAACAGAGCAGGCCTCAGGCCGTACAACGTCTGGTTATGTGACCTGGGAAAGTGGGGCTGACATCACCACTGTGACACAGTCTGACACAGCCACCACCTGGGCAAACAGACTGCTATTGCTATTGTTCAAGGGTTGCACTGGGCACCTCAGGTCTGGGTAAAGGCCTGGGGCTACTGGGAACAGCTTTGCTCCCTGAGGACCAGGCAGGCTCTGGTGGCTACAGCAGAACAGAGAACAGGGTGATTCTACCTGTCAGCTACGTCCTTATCCCCATGTGGGCCCCACCTCCCAGCCACGCGCTCACCTCTACTGCACCACAAAGACAAAACCTCAATGCCAATTAATTCTGAAATTTAAAATACTTTACTGCATGGCTCCTTCTGTCCTTCTAGAAGTTTCTATCATTTTGGAATCTATCATATTAGAAACCTATAAAAAAAAGATGTTACATATGAAACACACTAATAGACCAACCACCCATTTGTCCATTTAAAAACCCAGAACTTAATCTTTGCATCTCTTTCCTCTCCTTCCTCCCCACCCCTAGGAGTAACCCTTCTCCTGAATGCTAACCATCCCTTTGCCGTTTTAAATCTTTTTATCACATGTGCATATGGCCAAAAGTTTTGCCTAGTTTGAATGCCATGAAAGTATTATACTTGATATATTCTTCTGTGACAAACTTTTATCACTTAATTGTGTCTCTAAGATTCATCCTTGTTTGTTGGCAGGTGACACCCATTCGCTGTCACTGCCATCTAGTACTGCCTCAGATGGCCACACTACAATTATCCTTTCAAAGCGACTATGTACATCCATATGCATGGTCTTATGTAGGGTTTTCTCCAGAACAAGTTCTCAGCCTTAGCTGTACATTAGAACCATCCAGGGGGTTTAACAGCACCAATGCCTGAGAGCCGCCCCATGCACCCACATCTCTCTAAAGCCCCCCAGGTGCAGCCATACCGAGATATCTGCTGAGCAGGACAGGTGCCTATTGCAGAGTGTGCAAGTGTCCAGTTTAACAGAGAATGCCAAACCATTTCCCAAAACTGCTATACCAACTCCCCTTCCCCTTGATCCACATCCTTGCCTACACCTGTTTTATCGGAAGTCCTAAAGGTTGCAGTAGGGGGAGGGGTGAAGGGTATCTTGTGACCTAAGTTCGTATATCCCTCAGGTTGAAGTTTTTGCCTCTTTCTAACATGCATTGCAAAGCTAGTGTTATTTTCCTAGGGATGAATCCTACTGACAAACCAGAGCTGGATGCCTGAAACTATGGCATTGGTACAACTCTTGTCTCCTTTCTAGAAGTCACCATCCTCAACCAGTCATCACTCTCCCCTCTTCCCACTCCCGGATCCCATGGGACCATGAGTATCCAGAGGCTGCTTTGCATAGTGGTATATAAGGGAGGCCCCTGGCCACCCTGGCTGCCGGGCAGTCACAGCAGTGGGAATTATAATGATCTCACATTTTACTCAGAGCTTCAGAGTTTACAAAACTACTATTCCACCTGTTACCTCACTTAATCCTTATAGCAACCCTCTAAGGGAAGGATTAACATTCCCATTTCCATTTCACAGATGAGGAACTGAGGCCCTGAGATGTGAGGAGACGTGTCCAAAGTGACCCAGATAATAAGTGCAAGACCAGGGCCGGAGCATAGAGGAGAATCAAAGGGCAACAGGGACTAGACACTGAGCAGGCAGTGGCCCTGCTATTGGAGGCACCCACTGGTTCTGAGGGGCCTCAAACACCAGCACCAGGCTGTCTCCTAACTCCGTAAACACCCTTCTGCACCTCTGTGCTTTGATTCTACCCACCACCCCCATCCTTGCAAGTGGCTGCCACTGGTGACAGCTGGGCTATTTTCAGATAAGTGTGTCTTTCCTTCAGGTGTTCTTCCGAGCAGGCATCCTGGCCAAGCTTGAGGACATGCGGGATGACCGTCTAGCCAAGATCATGACGATGTTACAGTGTCGGCTCCGGGGTTTCCTCATGAGAGTCGAGTTCAAGAAGATGCTGGAACGAAGGTAGCATACACAACCAGTGGGGCAGGGCCGCTGAAGCCACACACATGCAGACAGAATGACCAGGGGCCAGCCGCACACACAGTGGTCAACTCCACTAGTGACATGGTGCAGTGCGATGAGAGGAGGGTGCTAATGTCTTGGCTGGCCCGAAGAACCCTATTTGGGGGGCTATTTTAGTTTCCTAGGGCTGCCACAAACTGGGTGCCTTAATGCAACAGAAACTTATATTCTTATAGTTATGAAAGTCTGCAGTCTGAAATCAAGGTGTTGGCAGGCTATGCTCCCTCCAAAAGCTCTGGAGAAGGAGCCTTTCTAGCACTTCCAGTCCTGGTACCCCAGGCATTTCTTGGCTGTGGCTACATCACTTTTAAATCATCTTCCTTCTTTTTATAAGCATTTCAATCATCTTGGTTTAGGGCCTCACTCTGTTCTGGTATAACTCATCTTAATCTCAGTAATTTTATATCTGCAAAGACCCTATTTCCAAATAAGGTCATATTCACAGGCACTGGGGCTTAGGACTTCAACATATCTTTTGAGAGGGGACACAGTTGAACTCATAACAGGGGCCACCTAATATAAAACCCTTCTCTCTACAGCATATAAGCCACTTCCACAGCTGTCCTCTTACTTAATCCATATAATGGTGCTGTGAGAGTGATGTGGGAGGGCCAGCACCCCATTTTACAGATGTGGAAACTGAGGTCACAGGAGTTACAGAACTGGGCCAGGTTCATGCAAAGTCAGGATTAGAACCCAGAAATCCTCATTCTAAACCCCTGCTCGCAGAATCATATTTTTCAGCCATCCCTCTAAAACAGTAATTAGAAAATAGTTCAGGCTGCCCTGCTTGGCCTGTGGCTGCTCTGGCACCTTGCTGTCACAGAATCAGTGTAATAATAGTACTGGATACATAATAGTAGTAATGCAGTCCTGCTCTCCAGGAGCAGCCCTCTGCAACCCCGCTGAAGCCAGGGACATCAGTTAGGGGCTGAGTAGTGGGATGGCACCCAAACCAGCCCAGGGCGTCATCGGTAAATGACAATCAAATGAAACTACAAGAGACACAAAAGAGTAGACTCCAAAGACTGCTGTCTGATGGGATTTAGAGACGAATGGGTGATTCCTAGTGAGGGAGCAGGCGGAGGACAAACGCAGGAAGAAATGGGTGGTCTGTCTCAGACTTGTGCTGTCTGGGAGGAACGGTTCCATCAGGCAGGCCGGGTCCTGCCACCTGCCTTTAAACGCCTGCACCCTGAATTCTCTCCGGCAGAATTGGCCTGAAGGTCATCCAGAGGAATACACGCAAGTTCCTGGAGCTGCGTTTCTGGGGCTGGTGGAAGCTCTACAACAAGGTGAGAGCCGAGGGCCAGGCCAGCCAGGACGGCTGCTGTCTGCGGACTGGAGGCCCCAGTGCTGCTGTCTGCGGACTGGAGGCCCCAGTGCTGCTGTCTGTGGACTGGAGGCCCCAGTGCTAGGCAGACAGGTGCCTCGAGCGGGTGGAAAGCCATGGGATGCTGCAGGGACAGCCTGAAAAATGAGCATGCTTTGGAGACAGAGAAGGCTCACCTCCTTCCAGACAGGGCTAATTCCTCCTCAGAAAAATCATAGGCGTCTTCCCACCTTTCACCTCATCTCTCAAAACTAAAATACACTTAGAATGGAGACGGTCCCCCTCCCCTGCAAAGGTGGGCTGGGCTTTCAGCACCTTGCCCCTCCAGTCTTCAACTCCTTTAGTGAAGCCCTTGGCTTCAGAGGTGGAGTAATCTCAGGAAATCACGAGATCTGATGTCTCGTTTCCCAGGTTCTTCCACGATAACAGTGAGAGCAATGTGAGTCAGCCAGGCGATGGGGCTGCAGCTGCCCCAAAGGGCCAGACCACCCTCAGCCAATGCAGGAGGCCACGAACCATCCTACTGCCAGCAGGTGGAATTACGCCAGGTTATGGCGTCCTGTCTGCAGCCCCCACTGAGAGGGAACAGCACCCCACTGGGCACCAGAGGAGGCCAGAACGGTCGTCTCAAGGGGCAGCCACATGGAGGATTAGGACAGGCTCTGGTAGCCCTGAGTGCCCTCACAGCACGCAGAAGTTTCTCTCCCCTCCCATAGAAAAAGTACTTTCTAGCAACTGGTGCTGACCACAAATTTAATAGAATAGTTGTGCCCACACACAATCAGTCCTCTCCATGGTCTGAGGTTGCAGAATTCTGAACGAGCATTTCTCAAAGCTCAGCCATCGTCGGCACTTTTCCCACCTGTGCTATGACTGGCCGTTTTCTTTACATTAACTTACCTTTTCTGTTTTGAAATTTTTATTTTAAAAGGAAACTTTATTTTCTTAACCTGCTTTCATCGCATCCTAAGCAAATGTTATCTATAAAATTATGAATTTGATAAGTTCTTTTTCATTTTTAAGATTTTTTTCAAAATTATTTATTAAATTATTACTGTTAAAATTTATTTTTAACATAACTATGTAACAATAAAAACCCAAGGGTTTTGATGCCATGCTGGAATCCCTCTCACCTGTCCCCTTTGTATATGCATTCCCATTTGGGAAGTCCCAGACCAACAGGCTTTAAGGTCCTTTCAAGCAGAGCACAGGTGACCACAGATGACAAAGAGACAGAGCCTGGACGCTTTCCTGTTCTTCACCTGAAAGTAATTACACATGCAGGGCAAGGTCCTATTTCAATGAGTAAAAACAGAAAATCAAAATCCTTTACCCTTAGTATATTGACTAAATGCTCATTTTACTTAACCAAGCCAGGTGGGATGAGTCAGTGAAGAAAAACACACTGTTCAGTAAGCTCTCACTGAACAACAAAGTGTGACATAGTTGCAGGTTGTGGTGCTTACTAGAATCTTTTTATGCAAATTTTGCCACTCTAAAGAGCAGGCATAAGAGAGACAGACAGACATGAAATGATAGAAAGATAGACAGATAAATACAGGGGCAGAGACAGTAGGCGGTGGGGGCAGGGGGCACTCAGTAAGGGAGAAAGGCGGGGAAAGCAGAGTAGCCAGGACTCCAAGCACGTACCACTTACAGAACAGATGTGAATGCTGGGGGCAGCTAGATGCTGAAGAACCTCTAACTTTGTGTCTCCTGGGATCAAAGAGCATCCTGAGGATTGATCCTAAGCAAGGATGGGCCTTCTCTGTGGAGGCCAGAGACACTTTATGGCCTCTGTGGAGAAGGGCTCCTCCTCACAGCCGCAGTTAGAGTTGCTTTCCACCCCAGTGGGTGGGGATATGAGGCCCAGTCTAGCAGACCCCCCACAGCTCACCTCCTCATCCCCTGGCAAAGCCCACCCCCCTAACACTCTATTGTGTTGCTCACCACCCAGGTCAAGCCGCTCCTGAATGTGGCCCGGCAAGAGGAGGAGATGAAGGCCAAAGAGGAGGAGCTGAGGAATGCCATGTCCAAGACACAAGACTTGCTAAACAAGGTCAAGGATATGGAGGAGAAGATGGCCACGCTCAGCCAGGAGAAGAACGACCTCACCATCCAGCTGCAGGCTGTACGTGGGGCCCCAGGGGAGGGACAGGATCTGGGGGTCCTGACAGTTGTCGAGCTCCCCAGAGTTACTACAAGTCAGGCCCAGGGATGGAGGGAGGAGGAGCCTTCTGCGAGTCATGTGCCTCCAGACTAGGAGAGTGCCCAGCCTTCTCTTTTCTTCATTGTAATGTCACTGTTGACCCAACTACCAAAAAGTCTCCATCAAATTCTGTCTGTCCACAGCAGCAGGCTGGGCACACACAGATACACTGGGCCTGTGGGGACTGTCCAGACCTGGAGCCACAAAATGTGGTGGGAGGAGCCCCCGCAGCGAGCCTCGCTCTACTATGGGACCTCAGAAACTTGGCCTCTTTCCTTCCTTTTCCTTCCCTGTCAAGAGCAAATATAGCCTGACCTGTGGTGGCGCAGTGGATAAAGTGTCGACCTGGAAACACTGAGGTCGCTGGTTCAAAACCCTGGGCTTGCCTGGTCAAGGCACATATGGGAGTTGATGCTTCCTGCTCCTCCTTTCTGTCTGTCTGTCTGTCTCTCTCTCTCTCCTCTCTAAAATGAATAAATAAAGAGCAAATATAGCAAGAAGAACAAATGACCTAGTTTCCATGGCACCTGATTCAATGCCCCCACCCCTGCATTCCAGTGTGATGACAGCAGTCACTGCCAGGACCCTCCCGGTTTGCCATGGGTCCTTCTCAGCTCTGACCCTTACAGCCACCCCTAAGATGCCCAATTTTCACATGTATTCTACAGGGTAGAAAATTCCGTTTTGATAACATTTAGAGACTTTATCAAGGTTGTTCCTGCTTAACATTGTTTCTTCCCACCCTCTTAATACCCCTGAGAAGTTCCTCAAGCCGAGACACTTCTTTTATGTTTGAGAAGACTGATGCCTATTGAGACCAGAGTAATAAAAGAATCTTTCATTTACAGAAGCACCTCGTGTGCACCACCCCTTTATGCCTCACAGTGATTGTTTCCCTTATTTTGCAAACAAAGATATGAATTTCAGTCAAGTTATGCCATGAACCAAAAATCACACAGCTGGTCTTGTCTTCTGCCTCTCTGGCCAGTTGCTGTCTTGTACCACTGACCCATCTCAGGGTGACCGAGTGGACACCGAGGTTGTCCCTCCTCTGCCTCTTATTGCCAGTATGACTCTTGACAGCTCCACCTCTGCTAAAACTGTGGGGCGCAACTGATCATGTGGGGTCTCATTAAAATGTAGATTTATTTAGATGCAGCAGGTCTCAGATGGGGCCTGAGATTTTGCATCCTAACCAACTCTCAGCGGCTGCAGCAGGTCTGGGGACTGCACACCCAGACTACACTTTGTTGTACACATCACAGAGGAGCTTGGAGCTAGCCCATCCCCCTCTCCGACCCCAGAACACATTTGGGGGCCTGTCAGCCCATGAACTGTCTGCTACTCTGGTCCCCCTACGGGTGCCTGGACCCCTGACATTGACTGGGGTCCTAACTTTCTTGCATCAGGAACAAGAAAACCTAGCAGATGCTGAGGAGCGCCTGACCCAGATGATGAAGACCAAAATGAACCTGGAGAGCCAGATCTCAGACATGCGGGAGCGGCTGGAGGAAGAGGAGGGCACCGCTGCCTCCCTGAGCGCCACCAAGCGCAAGCTGGAGGGGGAAATGAGTGACCTGAAGCGTGACCTGGAGGGCCTCGAGACCACACTGGCCAAGACGGAGAAGGAGAAGCAGGTGATGAGGGCCTGAGCACCACCGCACTCCTCCCAGGGCTGGGGAACCCTAGCCCATGGGGAACCCCCAGCCCGCTCACCCTGCTGGGACCACCCCCGGAGCCCGCTCAGCAGTGCTTCCCAGGACCCTCGCCACCAGCCACACGGCGTTATTTTAACTTAATTCAGTGCAATTTAACACATGCTTCCTCAGTCAGTCTAGCCACATTTTGAGTGTTCAACAGCCACACGTGCCCAGTGATACCATGCTGGACACAGCAAACTGAGAACGTAGCCATTGTTACAGAAAAAATCTGTTAGAGCAGCTGACAAAGGGAACTGAGAGCTCTTCCCATGTGATACCATCCAGACTCAGACCCGACTGGCTTCCTCAAGCCCGGGCGTCTGCATTAGCCTGCTGCCCCCTCAGTCTCAGCATCCCTGGCCCCTCGCAGAATGTTCTGCCGCACCATGTCCACCCTTCCTCCCTTCCCAGAAGAGGAAACCCTCTCAGTATAGTGAGGCCACCTGTGGCTGCTGGATTGCTGCCCAAACAAGCAGTTCCTGCCCCTCCAAGTGACTCCAGGGGGAGCCCCTGGCTCCTGGTACCATCTGGCTGGCATGGCCCCAAGGCCCCCTTCCTACCCTTGCAGGTGGGTTGGGTCCATGAGCAGGAGATGGTAAACATGATCAAATCTGTGCCTCTCCAGCTCTGATGTGCACACAAACCACCGGGATCCTGATAAGATACAGGTTCTGGGTCAGCAGGTCGAGCAGGGCCCCAGGATTCATGTTTCTAACACACTCCTGGTCAGCACCACAGCTCACATCTGAGGACCAGGCTTTGAGCAGCAAAGGCCTGAACTGGCGCTTCTTGTTGTTCCCCTCTCCACCAAGATTCTGACTTGGTTGGTTGGGGTGTACCCTGGGTGTTGGTATTTCTCAGGCTCCCAGGTGACTCTAAGTACAGCTAGGCCAAGGACCCTCTCTCAGAGCAAGTGCCTCCCCCTCCTCCCCTCCCTCCAGAGGGTGTTCCCAGCCTTAAAGACCTGTCTCTCCCCTACCCGGGTTTCCAGGCCTTGGACCACAGGGTCCGCACCCTAACTGGGGACCTCTCACTCCGAGAAGACTCTATCGCCAAGCTCCAGAAGGAGAAGAGGGCCCTGGAGGAGCTGCACCAGGTAAGCACTGCCCACTTTTCCCCTTGGCAGAGCAGGCAGAGCTCAGAGACTGAAGACGCTGGTTCAAATCCCAGCTCTGCCACCCCTCAACTAGGGGCCCTCAGGGAATTCACGGAGTCGCCCTAAATCTCAATTCCCTCATCAGTGAAATGGGAATGGTCGAATCTTGATGCCTTCCTTCCAGATTCATTGTAAGTGGGACGACCATATAATTTGTCATCCAAACTAGGACAGTTTTGAGAGTAAAAGGGGGCCAGCAGGCAGGAGTCAGGATGGCCCCAGGCACACTAGGAGGTGTGATCCCCAGAGTCACAAGGGTAAAGTGAGGCATGTGGAAGTGGCCTTGCGCTCTAAAGCACCAGTGAACCCTGATACATCACTGCAACAACAGACTTGAGCTCTGGAGGCCACGGGGAGATAGACCTGACTATTATGGGCTCTGCTCGGCCCCCCGTGCTGACTGTAGCACAGGGCACCTCTTTTTTTTTTTCCCCGAAGTTAGAAGCAGGGAAGTAGTCAGACAGACTCCTGCATGTGCCCAACCGGGATCCACCCGGCATGCCCACCAGGAGGCGATGCTCTGCCCATCTGGGGTGTTGCTGTGTTGCAGCTGGAGCCATTCTAGCACCAGAGGTGGAAGCCATGGAGCCATCCTCAGCACCCAGGCCAACTTTGCTCCAATGAAGCCTTGACTGCAGGAGGGAAAGAGAAAGACAGAGAGAAAGGAGAGGGGGAGGGGTGGAGAAGCAGATGGTGCTTCTCCTGTGTGCCCTGACAGGGAATTGAAGCTGAGACTTCCACACACCCGGCTGATGCTCTACTGCTGAGCCTACTGGCCAGGGCCAGGGCACCTCTTTGTTCTGGAAACACAGGTGCAAAGAGCGAGTTGAAGTTCAGAACCAGACAGTGGACCCTCATCCCTGTGTTTGCTGACACTGGAATCCACAACATATCCCCTGAACTGCCTCTGGAAATACCTCCCCTGAGACTAGGACTCAACTACATCAAACCCAGAGCCTCTTTTTACAGCCAGTTCTCATTATCCAAAACAGTTATGTTCCATAAAGTCACCACACGTTGAATTCACAAATACCAAACCTCTGCTCCTCGGGGAGATTCAGGTTCCTGCAAGCCTCAAATAACAATATTTTGTGTACCAATCAATACATAATACATACAATTACGACCAATACATTATGTCGCTTTATGTGTGTGTCTGTTTAAAGGCCCTTACTTAGCACATATTGTTGATTCCCTGCACTGAAGCCTTGGTCAGCAGCACTCCGTCTCCTGCCTGAACGAAGCTGATCTAACACACAGTTTTCCCTGTAAGGCACATCAAAGCCTTCCTGTGCTTAGGAACACCAGACAGCATTGTGTTTGGGTGACATTTTAAACAGCAAATTCACCAACAAAAAGCACAAAAATGTTAAAAACGTGACACTCAGCAGACTGTGAAAAGACACTTGTTTGCAGTAAGAGCTGAGACAAGAAGGCAGGGCATTGTCTCACTTGACCCCAGCTGAAAACCCCAGGTGGCTCAAATTTTTCACTGCTCTGCTCATCTGTGAATGACCGTGAAAGCACCATGAGTATTGATCTAAAGATTACAAATAAGTTTTGGCAAGTAGGTAAATTAGCAGGTAGCTAATTTACAAATAATGAGAATTGACCTTTTTGGAAGGCTCTCTTATATTCCTGAAATAAAAATTATGATAGGACTAAAATATAATGTCAAAATTCAATAGAGCACCCTTCTATATAAAGGAGAAATAAATGGAAAATAATTTATAATAAATAATGGGGTTGCCCACGTGTAAAAGGCCAGGCAGATTGACTAGAAGACGTTGTGAGCAGTGGGCTGTCTGCCGGAGCCCGTCTATAACGGCTACAGACGGGCACAGGAGGGCGTGTTGGCGACCCAGATAGCGAAGTGTGGTTTCTGTCACTTATGCAATTTATCAAATTGGTGAATAACTCTTGGGGAGATTTTGATAACAACACATAAATCTTCTCTCAGTTTTCATGGTAGATCATTCTTTTGAAATGTAGTGTATACTGCCCTGGCCGGTTAGCTCAGTGGTAGAGCGTCGGCCTGGCATGCAGGAGTCCTAGGTTCGATTTCCGGCCAGGGCACACAGGAGAAGGTGCTCATCTGCTTCTCCACCCCTCCCCCTCTCCTTCCTCTCTGTCTCTCTCTTCCCTTCCTGCAACCGAGGCTCCATTGGAGCAAGGTTGGCCCAGGCGTTGAGAATGACTCTATGGCCTCTGCCTCAGGTGCTAGAATGGCTCTGGTTGCAGCAGAGCATCGCCCAGGTGGGCAGAGCATTGCCCCCTGGTGGGCGTGCCGGGTGGATCCCTGTTGGGCGCATGCGGGAGTCTGTCTGACTGCCTCTCTGTTTCCAACTTCAGAAAAATACAAAAAATAAATAAATAAATAAATAAATAAAGTAAATGTAGTGTATACTAAATGAAAAAATTGTTTGAGTTATATATAAAGTAGTGGTGGGTTCAGAAAGTGGTGGTAAGTTCAGAAAAGAATAAATGGTTGTTTTATTTACATAAAAGACTGTGTGAGACATCAGGCATAAGTACTACAGAATTATTCTTCACGGTGCCGATTGTCCAGAGGTATGTCCAGCATCCTGGAACTACTCACTACGTGCCAGCGTGACAACCAGAAGCACCCCACCACACAGATCTCCATATGCCCTGTGGAGAACCAGAGCCCCCACTACTGACCCGAGGGCCTACCTGCTGCTGACGGGTGCTTGGGTCGGCCCCAGCCTCACCTTGCCCCGAGGAGCAGGTGCTCAGTAGCTGTTTACTGAAGTCAACTCAGCTCAGAAGTGATGATAGAACCAGGTCTGATCAGCCGCGCCTGCATGCCTTGTGGGACACACCACATGTGTATCTTTCCTTCCAGAAAACCCTCGATGACCTACAAGCTGAGGAGGACAAGGTGAACCACCTGACCAAGAGCAACAGCAAGCTCAACACCCAGATCCACGAGGTAATGCCCCTCAGCTGGGCCAGTTCTGCAGCTCAAGGGCCAGGTCCATCCCGGAGCACAGGGTCCTCAGTACATTTGGGAACTGGACTGACACATCCGCAGGGAAGTGAGGGCCTCTCAGCTAAGGAACCTGGCCCAGTCTGGTTCCTTACTGTGTTCTTGCTTGAGATTCCCCCCTTTCTCTGTTTTCTCTTGCTTTTCTTGTCTCTGCAGCTGGAAGATAACTGGGAACAGGAGAAGAAAATCCGGGCCGAGGTGGAAAAGGCTCGTCGGAAAGCCGAGAGTGACTTGAAGATGACCATTGACAATCTCAATGAGATGGAGCGGGCCAAGCTAGATCTCGAGGAGGTGGTGAAAAAGTATGCCTGCCGTGCTGTCTCGCGTTTCATCTGTAGCAATATTAGAAATATCTAGCGCTTTCCGAATGGTGCCGGGAGCCAGGCACTGTGCTGAGGGCTGTACGTGTATCCATGCCTGTCACCAGCACCTGCTTTGTGCCAGACAGTGTGCCCAGCATGGAGGATAGGGAGAAGGAAGTAGGTGCCGCCCTGTCTGGAGGGAGCACCCAGCCTCAGTTAGGGCCTATTGGATGATGAAAAGGAGACTGACATGCACTCCAGAGGGCAGAAAGTTTATAGAAACCTATAAACTGAGCTCTCAAAGATCATATGTTGAGGGAGTATTTTATCAGTATCTCTGTCAATAACATGGAGGAAAGGTTGAGTGGAGAAAAATGAAAGCAGGAAAACAACTGGGAGGCTGCTACAATACTCCAGGCATCAACCTGTCTAAGTAAGAGGCTGAGCAGAAGGAGATAAGGAGTCAAATAAGGAAAAAGGAGAATTTGGACAATGCGTCTTTTAAGTATTTTTTTTCTCAGATAGTTTTAAAGCACCACAGACTGCTGTCCGCATCTCAGCTTGTTTCCTCTGTGGCTCACCTGAAGGTGCATGTGACCTGCCCATCCTCCTCATCCACTCGGTCTGTCGTCTTAGTTTTCATACATGGCTCCTGGACACATGGAATTCACACACCAGAAGGAGACGGCCTTTTGTGGAAAGATTTTGGAGAAAATTTTTCCCTAAAAAGCCAGAGCATTCATGTGACTCTGGAGTCCCTAGAAAGTAAATGGCTCCAGAGCAGTGATTTCTATCTGGTTTGTTCACTGCCCTGTCCCTGGAACCCCAAATGCTGTCTGACACATAGTAGGTACTCAATAAACACATGTCAAATCAGTAAGTGCATGAGTGAAAGAATAAGTGAACGATAGGGTGAGACCTTCTGGGCTGTCACCCCCGAAGGCCAGGTGTCAGGGGGCAAATAGCTTTCGGCAGAGTTAAGGCCTCCTCTGGCAGCCCAGTCTCTGTCCACTGGCCAGCTTGCTGGTCTATCCCCAGAGCTTTTTTTCCTCAGGAGATCAAACCTTCTTTTGCAGGAGGGATATGGAAATCAATTCTGTCAACTCTAAATATGAGGACGAGCAGTCTCTGAATTCCACACTGCAGCGGAAACTAAAGGAGCACCAGGTATGTCCAGGACTGAAGACTAGACAGCAGAGATGACTAGCCTTTTGAGATGCACTTTCCTGCACCCCTTGCTCGCGTCAGCTGATTGGCTGCTAAGTTTTCCTGAGGACCAAGACTGCCCCAGAGAGTCCTTAGAGGCTGACCCATGCTCCCTCACTGACTCCATCACCCACCATTCCCCTCACCATGCCGTCAGCCACGCTGGCTTCTTGAAGGGACTCCCTCCCTCCTGCCCAGGCCATCAGCTCCCTCTTCTTTGACAGTATCCATCATGTGTTTAGCTCCCTTCCATCATTTCCATTCTAAAAGGCCAAGTGGGTAAGTTTCTAACTCCACAGGAAAGATAACCGCCCTCACTCCTCTTCTTCTGCTTCTTTGTCTGCTAGGCCCGAATCGAGGAGCTGGAGGAAGAACTGGAAGCTGAGAGGGCAATGAGAGCCAAGGTAAACGACATACTTCTTCTACCTTGCTTGAGTCAAAGGGCCGATGACTGATACAATCCAAGTGTAAGCAGAAACAGAGAGGAGGACAGGTCTGCAGTGGAAAAGGCCTCATTGTTTCTGAGCACCTACCATGTACGAGGCTTTGTGCTAGATGCGGGCATTCATGGTGACATAAGATGCGAAGATGCTCTTTGTGGTGTGTGACCAAGGAGAGAGGCTAGTTCTCTCGGGCAAGTGGAGGAGGCAACATTACCTGGGGGCTCAAAGATTGAATTCAACAGGCTGAGGCAGGGAGGAATTTCTAGGCAGAGGGAATAAAATGGTACCTATCTGCACAGGTACAAAGGTGTAAAAGGAAGAGCAAAGAGCAGAGGGAAGGTTGAGGGCAAGGATCCTACAGGGGATGAGGCCAGAAAGCTGGTGGGAAATAAATCATAAGACACCTAAACTCCAGATTCAGCCAAACTGAGCTGAGCATGAAGGGCCACCCAGGGCAGGGAGAAGGACAGACAGCATCCTTCACTGAGCATGTGGGGTGGCGGACAGAGTGCAGAGCTCCTGAAGCGCAGGCCCATGGCCTCACAGACAGCACACAGACAGAGGGACTCGTGGATGGCTTTAGTCAGTGTCATTCACTCTCACCCCAGGTAGAGAAACAACGCAGTGACCTGTCCCGGGACCTCGAAGACCTCAGCGACAGGCTGGAAGAGGCTGGAGGAGCCACATCTGCTCAGGTATCATCCCTGGGGACCCTGGGAACCCCACCTCCTGCCTGCTTCCAGGGAGAAAACAGGACAGGTTAGGTTTTGCTGAATTCCTGGGGCTCGCCTGAGGAGTCACCGGTTAACAAGGAGTAGGCAAGAGAATGGCTGGTTTGGTCCACTTCCTTCTGGGGCTCCTTAGCTCAGCAGCACTAGTGGAAGCAGGATTTGGATTGAATACAGGGGGTGGTGTTCTAAAATATAGTGTATTGAGAAACAATTTGAGGTATAGTAAGTCCAGGAGATGAGGAGAGGACTGCCATTGTAGACATAGAGTTGCCCCGTGAACAACGCAGGTCTGAGCGGCACGGGTCCACTTACACAGAGATTTTTCATTTAACGGCAGTTCAGTTGACCTGTGTGTGCAGTTCAAACCTGTGTCGTTCAAGTTCATTACAGTTCCCAAGAGGAGGGGGCGTGCCGGGCAGAGCCACACAGGGATGCGCCAGGGTCAATCGGGAGACAGAAGGAGGCGGGATTGTGGGCAAGAACCTTTATTGTGGTTTCTGAGGAAGGAACTAGCAAGGCATGGGAACAGGCTTAGATTGGCCAGTTTGGATCATTTTAGAGGGCTCCAGGGCATAGAAGCCATCCTTAGTTGTCTGATACCTGGCACTGTGTGATTAGAGGAAGTAAATAGTGGCTGAGAGTGTGAGGACCACACAGAGGAAGAGATTGGAGATGTCGGCTCTAGACTGGTTGGTTTGCAATTGAAATTGAGTTGTTTGCTATCTGTAGGAATTAGCTAGCCCTGGGAGAGGTTATCCTTTTGGGGTCAGCAAAGCCCCAGAGGTCAAAGCTCCAGAATACAGAAAATAAAAATAAGGTTAATACAGTGAGGTTGACCCCACATGCCAAGAGCACCCCACCGAAAGGTGAATGGAGGCTGGAATCTGAGCCATGCCTCCTGGGGTCGAATGTATCTTCCTCTAACTCACATGAAGGCATCATGGAGACCAACAGAAGCCACGTGATACTCTTCTAATTTTACGTAGTCAGCTCTCTTGCATATGTGGACCTCGGGTCAGAACAGAGAACAGGAATGGTGTGCCGTGTCACTGGAAGGCTGCACATCCTTTCCTGTGGCCCCCTGGGCTCTACGTCCTGCTTCCTCATCATCCTGGCCACAGTCAGCTCCTTGGGGAGCTGATCTGAAGCATGTGTCCAGCTGTGGTTGGATCCTGAGAGAAAACAAAGTCATTCAGATGACTTTGAATCCAGAAGGGCATTAACAAAGGCAATACCTCTAGCAGTGCCGGGAGTTAAGAATACAACAGGGGGCCGTGAGAGCAAGAGCTATGGATAAAGAGCTGCCTGGTGGGCTCTTTCTGAAGGCTGTGAGGGAGAATCTGTTCTTGGCCTCTCTCCCAGCTCCTGGTGGTTTGCAGGCAATCTTTGCTATTCCTTGCTTGTAGCTGCATCGTCCAGTCTCTGCTCTGCCGTCACATGGCCTTTATCTCTTCTATCTTTCTTGGTCCAAATTTCCCTCTTCGTATAAAGACAACCAGCCATCAGATTAGGGTCCACCCTAATGCAGCATGATGTTTTAACTTGTTTACATCTGCAAAGATCCTATTGCCAAATAAGGTCACATAAAGTATCAAGGTTAAGATTTGAACATACCTTCAGGAGAAACATAATTCAACACACAACACTATCTAAACAAATCCTATGAGTAAACCACCCAGAGGCTTAGGATTAATATTTCAATCAGGACATTTCATTAGCAGGGAGCAGGAATATCAGAAGACCACTGAGCAGGTGGGCAGTGTCCACCCCAAGGAGACTAGTGCCAGCCAGTCCTGCTATAAACCCTGCTTTTCCTCTACTCCCCCCCAGATTGAGCAGAATCGCAAGCGGGAGGCTGAGCTACTGAAACTGCGGCGGGAGCTGGAGGAGGCGGCCCTGCAGAGCGAGGCAACGGCCTCCACCCTGCGCAAGAAGCACACGGACTCGATGGCCGAGCTGACCGAGCACGTGGAGAACCTGCAGAGGGTCAAGTCCAAGCTGGAGAAGGACAAGCAGGTCATGAAGGCCGAGATTGACGACCTCAATGCCAGCATGGAGAATGTGCAGAAGTCCAAGGTGAGGGAAGCCCCTCCCCCCAGAACCACAGGGAGGTGCCCTGGCATTAGCTCTTGCATATATATTCCCTGAGCCCCCAACAGGCCCCCATCAAGTTCTAGATGTTGCAAAGGGAACTGAGGTGAACCTGTCACAGACCCTACCAACTGTGTATATAGCCTTAGCCAAATTATATAACCTAACTGTGCCTCAGTTTCCTCTCATGTAAAATGGGGACAATAATAATCCCTACCTCATAGCACTGTTGTGACGGCTACAAAAGTCTCTGGCACATCAAAAAAGCTCCTAAATATGTGCTATTAAGATTATCATTGCATTAATCTGACTATATCCTCAAGGAGTTAGAAACCTGGGAGGCTGCACTAGGGGGACCCAGGTGGGAAGCAGGGAGGGCCTGGCCTGGGTTTCTCTAGTACACGCAGCCTGGCCCCATGTACGCACTGAATGCCTTCTTCCTGAGCAGATAAATGCCGAAGCCCATGTCCGAAAGCTGGAAGACAGCTTAGCAGAAGCCAATGCCAAGGTGGCTGAACTGGAGAGAAACCAAGCAGAAGTCAATGCCATCAGGACACGCCTCCAAGGTGAGTTCGCTCCTCCCTGCAACTTCCTAAGGAGCAGTGTATGGAACAGAAGAGGGGAAACTGAAAGAGTTCCTAGGTCCTCTCCCCAGATCTTTCTTGGTTTTGGAAAATTCACATTCCCTGTGATGAGACGAGTAGATTTTATTTTACCCTCTGTATTCCGAGTCACATTTTTATAGTGTAAAACAGAACACTATTCAAAGCGTTTCATATCAGTTTTCTGATCAGCAGGGAGGGCAGCCATACTGACACTTTTTAAGCATTTTGAAACATGACCCACATACTAACACAAAGCAAACATGTGTCAGCAATCAGGGAACCAGAAAAATAATAAAGGCTCTTCTGCCTTCGAAGAGCACAAGGGGCCAGAGTTAGCTACAGTCAGTAGGGAAAAGAGTGTTTAGGAACTTTGCTAAGTTAGATGCAAAACTGGTTAATGACGTCCAAGACAACAGTACTGCCGCCTCTGCGTTTGGTTTGTTTTTTGTCTTTTATCAGAAGAAATCCTTTGTATCTCTTGGACTTAAATAATTTGAAACTTATCACTATACAAGTTAACACCTCACTTTGCAGAGGCTGGGATCTAACCAGAGTAAAAAGTAAGCCAAACAAAGGTGCATTCTCTGAGAGAAGTTAGCACTCCTTGGGCGAGCCAGTTAGACAAGCCCCAGTGTGACATCAGGTCACCTGAGGCACCATTTGGCCTTGTTTCTCACATCCTGAGTACTTTTTAAGACCAACACCTCCGTGCCAGATGAGAGAAATGGAGTGCAGTGAGATGAACAGACAGAACGAATGACTTGCAGAGCAGAACCGAAAGCCCTGACCTTGCTCTGATTCATGGAGCTCGTCCTGGCCTCTGGCTCCCGTGCTCAATCACAGATTACAGAAGTATAGTAGGTTCTGGGACCGTGACACATACAGTTTACAAAGTAAACACTCTGCCCCGCAGTCTTCTCCAAACTCCTTTGCTGTGTCACCTGCCAGGGGTCAGGGGCTTTGTTATCTGAATAAAGCCCTTTACCCCATGCAAGTCACCTGGATTCTGGCAACTCCCGGGCACTTGCTCCACTCCTGCGATGACTTAATTTGAGTGGCTGGTGTGGTGGTCACTCTCCCCATTCCAGCTCAGCCAGCCACACTGCCATATTTACTGGGCACTGTGGGAGCAGTGCCCTGGGGAATCTTAGCATCTGGCTAGAGAGCCAGTTCTTCATCTAATATTTTTCTCACTTCCTCCTCACCCAGCTGAAAATAGTGAGCTGAGCCGGGAATATGAAGAATCACAGAGCCGACTCAATCAAATCCTGCGGATGAAGACATCACTGACATCTCAGGTGGACGATTACAAGAGGCAGCTGGATGAAGAGTCCAAGGTTTGTTTGGGGGTGGGGTGAGCGTGACAGAGTCGCTTCCTTAAAGAAAGTTATAGGTTATGAAGATGTAGAAGGAACATGAAAAATATTTAGTCCTCCAGCAAGTAAAAAAGTTTAGTATGCTATGTGAAATTATAGATCTTATAGACGATAACATAAAAAACAGGGAGCCTAACCAGTAGTGGCACAGTGGATAGAGCATCAACCCAGGGCACTGAGGTCCCCAGTTCAAAACCAAAAGGTCAGCGGCTAGAAAGTGGGCTCATTGATTTGAGCACAGACTTGCCATCTTGAGCACAAAGTCTCGGGCTTTATCGCGGGATCATCAACATGATCCAAAAGTCACTGGCTTCAGACCAAAGGTTGCTGGCCTGAAGCCCAAGGTCACTGGCTTGAGCAAGAGGTCACTGGCTCAGCTTGAGTCTCCCCCCCCCCCCCCCCGTCAAGGCACATATGAGAAATAATCAATAAACAACTAAAGTGAAGCAACTATGAGTTGATGCTTCTCATCTCTCTCCTCCCTCTCATTTTCTCCTTCCTTGTCTATCTCTATTAAAAAAAAAAAAAAGAAAAGAAAAAAAACAAACAAGGAAAATAAACCCTGATGGTTAAGGTTGTAGAACCATGTGTCTTCCTCCTTCATTTGCTGTACTGTTGATCCAACATTACAAATATCTAAGTGCTAGCTCTGGGGCCACGGAGAGACCAGTGAGCTTCTGACAGGTTCGTGTGGTCCCCACAGTCTCGCAGCACAGCTGTGGTGAGTCTTGCCAACACCAAGCACGACCTGGACCTGCTGAAAGAACAGCTGGAGGAGGAGCAAGGAGGTAAATCAGAGCTGCAGCGCCTTGTGTCCAAACTCAACACTGAGGTGACCACCTGGAGGACCAAGTATGAGACTGATGCCATCCAAAGGACTGAGGAGCTGGAGGAGACCAAGTGAGCTCACCTTGTAACAGGAGAGCGGGGCGGGCCACGCGGGGGGGTGGGCACTGCAGATCTCTCCACCATCACCCACAGCAGAGGCCGGGGCCGTGCCTGGGAGAAGGCAGTTCAGGGGCTCCTCTTAAGGGGGGATGAGTGTCTGGACAGGGGAGCCCACTGCCTACACTGCCAAACACCAGGTTGCAACTGCACGGGCTCTCCTACC
Organism: Saccopteryx bilineata; assembly: GCF_036850765.1. Lineage (NCBI taxonomy): Eukaryota > Metazoa > Chordata > Mammalia > Chiroptera > Emballonuridae > Saccopteryx > Saccopteryx bilineata. The sequence continues at coordinate 261,451,591 of NC_089493.1, forward strand.
TACATCCTCTGCCTTAAGCGCTCGCGCAGACAGGGGAGTCAGGAGCAGCGGCTCCTCCTCCGGGCAGGGAATCTCTGCCTCTGATGTGCTTAGGAAGCCTCCACAGGCCTGGTGGGTGCAGAGAGGGGCTCACCATGATGCCGGAGGGCACAGACCACACCGTGGCAAAGGTTTCCACGCTGCCTTTCCCCAGCTCTGTGGTAAACGTCCTCGAGGCCTTTGAGCTTTCTTCCTTGTTTATAAACGAGAGAAGTGGACCCTCTGCTTGGCAGGCCTGAGGAAATAAAAGTGGACATGTGAACGTGGCTCTGACTGTCCTCTTACATAGAAGGGGCTGCTTGAATGCTCATAGGCCCACCTGCCCAGGGAGGCCCTGCATGTGAGCCAGCCTGTGTAAGCATGAAGGGGACCCCAGCCTGCTTGATGTGCCTTCCACTCACTGGAATTTGTGGTGACAGGGTAACAATAACCACAGTGCCTTCCAATGGACTCAAAGCTCTTCGTACAGTGAGCTCGATCTGCCTGCCTGCACTTCCACCCCCTGCCCTGCAGCCCTGTTCTAGTTTCTGCTGCAAGTTGCTTGGGGGCTGCCTGCTGTCACTCCAGACTAAACTTGAACCTCAGTCCCTCATCTCTCTCTGACTAGAACCTCTTCCCCAGACACCCATGGGGCCCTCGACACCCTCCCTCGGGCCTTTGCTCATGTGTTCCCTTCCCTGCTTTATTTTTTCCATAGTGCTATGTCTGCAGGCTGTATATTGTCTATCTCCATCTAGAACAGAACTTATATGAGGGCAGACATTTTAGTCTGTTTTATTTACTGCTCCTTCCCTAATGCCTAGAACAATACTTGGCACAGAATAGGAATAAATACTTATCAAATTAATGAATAGGCAGTGGTTGCTTCCTCTAAACAATCTACACTTTGTCTGCATCTTTTCCATCTTGACACCAGAGCTCGGTGCCAGACCCCCATACCCCCGCCTGTGGGCTCCTATGTGTCCTGATAGCCCCTCTTGCCCTCATCCACAGACGGAAACTGGCCGCCAGGCTCCAGGAAGCGGAAGAGACAGCTGAAGCTGCCCAGGCCCGGGCTGCCTCCCTGGAGAAAAATAAACAGAGACTCCAGGCAGAAGTTGAGGACCTCACCATTGACTTGGAAAAGGTCAGAGGGCCAAAGGCTCAAAGGCTGTTGCCTATTTGCCAGGTCTAAGGGCCCATAGGGAGCTGGATGAGACTATCACATGTCTGAGATGAGCAGGAAGAAACAGTGGCCCATGAGGGTGAGACATAGGGTTTGTATGCACATCCATTGGACACTGGCTCCAGCTTGAATGTGTTTATATATACTCACAATTCAAAGATCTTAACATTCAACAAGCCACAATTCAAATACCTCCATGACAAGGAGGTATTGTCCCTGTCCCCTCTTCTCTCAAAAAAACCATGTCCCACACAATTTGTGTGGCTGAATATTCCTCTTTGCATCCCTGGTTCAAACTGATGTGCTATCTCCAGCCAAATTAATTAAGGTATCCACTGCACACACCAGCCTGGGTTTGGTCTAGACAGGACCGTCGCTTCATGCCAACCATCAGGGGCAGAAGGTCACAGCCATGTGAAAGGCTTCAGAGAAAAGTCCTAAAACCTAAAAAGGGTTTGCTCCTCCCAAATTAGGAAATCAACAGAAATTTATAAAATCTAATATTACACAGTAGCCAATACATAGTTGCCAGGGAGTTATGAAAAAGATTAAAAGTCAATGAAAAAAATGTCTAAGACTAATCAGCTTTGATTCACAAGAAAAATAATAACAAACCTATCTCTGTGTTGGACAATGATGTATAATGTATATTATTAGTACATTATGGAGAAATATGTTATGGAGAATTGGGGGAATGCCATAAATCTGGGAAGGACGTTGTGGCCCAGATTCCTCATTTTACGCCTGAGAAAACTTTCACCTAGGAAGATAAGGTAGACTGCCCAAAGTCACACATCTAGTATCAGAAGTTTCAGAACTGAAAGATAGCTCTTTCCTGACCCCCTTTGTCATCAATGTTGAATTATATCCCAATGCCCAAGACATCTGTGGTCACCGGAGTCACTGGGGAAGAAGAAAGGAAGGGAGGGGAGCAGAAGGAGGGGAAACGGCCAGGGAAGTCAGACCCTCAGATGCCATCCCCACCTCTCGCTAGGCCAATGCTGCAGCCGCCGCCCTGGACAAGAAGCAGCGGGTCTTCGACAAGATGCTGGCTGAGTGGCAGCAGAAGTGCGAGGAGCTGCAGGTGGAGGTGGACAGCTCCCAGAAGGAGTGCCGCATGTACATGACAGAGAGCTTCAAGATCAAGACTGCCTATGAGGAGTCCCTGGAGCACCTCGAGTCGGTGAAGAAAGAGAACAAGACCCTACAGGGTGAGTCTGAGGGCAGGTGGGTGGCCTGCAGGGACAAAGACATAGCCAGGGTCCCCTTCCTCCCAGGCACATCATGGATTCAAGCAGCTGGCACACAGTAGGTGCACACTAAATGTTTGTTGACTGACTGGTAAGCGCTTTGTAGAAGCACTTGAGCACTCAGTAATATAACTTCAGGCAGGTGAGTTACTTAAACTTTCTGTGCCTCAGTCTCCTCATCTGTAAGATGGAGAAATAATACTGCCTTTCTTGTAATGTGCCAATGAAATATGATAATATGTTATCAAGTCTTTATTTAGTAGAGTAGCTGGCACAAATAAGGCTCAGTAGATTTTGAGTCCTTACATCTGTCATATGTAAATAATATACAAATGCATATATATTTCTTACATATAAGAGTCTCAGGCTGGAATTTGAGACCTGGTAGGCCTGACCAGGTGATAGCACAGTAGATAGAGCATTGGCCTGGGACACTGAGGACTCAAGTTCAAAACCCCAAGGTCACCGGCTTGAGCGCAGGCTCACTAGCTCAAGCAGAGAGTCACTGGCTTGAGCGTAGGATCATAGGCATGATACAATTGTCACTGGCCTGAGCCCAAAGGTCTCTGGCTTGAGCAAGGGGTCACTGGCTCAGCTGGAGCCCCCCATCAAACACATATGAGAAAGCAATCAATGAACAACTAAGGTGCCACAACAAAGAATTGATGCTTCTCATCTCTCTCCCTTCCTGTCTCTGCCCCTGTCTATCCCTCTCTTTCTCCCCCACTCTCTCTCTCTCTCTCAGTCTCAAGAAAATAGATAAATAAATAAAAATTTTAATTAAAATGAAACTTAAAAAAGAGGCCTGGCCTGACCAGGCAGTGGCACAGTGGATAGAGCGTCAGACTGGGATGTGGAGGACCCAGGTTCGAGACCCCGAGGTCGCCAGTTTGAGCGCAGGCTCATCTGGCTTGAGCAAAAAGCTCACCAGCTTGGACCCAAGGTCGCTGGCTCGAGCAAGGGGTCACTCGGTCTGCTGAAGGCCCACGGTCAAGGCACATATGAGAAAGCAATCAATGAACAACTAAGGTGTTGCAACAAAAAACTAATGATTGATGCTTCTCATCTCTCTCCATTTCTGTCTGTCTATCCCTCTCTCTGACTCTCTCTCTGTCCCTGTAATAAAAAAAAAAAAAAAAGAGGCCTGGAGGGTATTGTTGGGGGACTATCCCTAAGAAAGGAAGGCCTTGCATGTAAAACTGACAGAACCTGGGAGTCCTGGGCGCTGGCCCTAAAGCTACTCTGTACTTGTTCACTCTTCTCTGGGCTGAATTCAGTTTCTCACCTAAAAAAAGAGCAGGTAGGATCCAACTGTTCTCTAATGTTCAAGCCCTGATGCTCCACAAGTCTATGAGTTGGAGTGTATTGCTTCTCTGTTGATAGAATAAGGCTAGGAGCGCCTGCTTCCGGCCCCAATGCAGGGCTGTCTATGACACATGCCACAACCCTGGAAAGCTGGTAGTCCTCATGTGCCTTATTAACAAGGATATTTTTTTTCTCAGAGGAGATAAAGGAACTGATTGATCAGCTGGGCGAGGGAGGACGGAGTGTGCATGAGCTGCAGAAATTGAAGAAAAAATTGGAGATTGAGAAGGACGAACTTCAGGTGGCCCTGGAGGAAGCTGAGTCGTCCCTAGAGGTAACCTCATGGCTCTTTTTGGAGGCTGAATACTTGGCCAGGGACCACACACCTGCTTAGCCAGAAAAACTGATGTTTACATTCCTGGTAGGTTGAAGAGAGCAAGGTGATTCGAATTCAACTGGAACTGGCTCAGGTGAAAGCTGATATTGACCGGAGAATTCATGAGAAAGAAGAGGAATTTGAAGCGACCAGGTACAGGGCTGACAGGATGGGAGACTGACTTTGGTAGCATGATGGAGCAGAGTCCAGGAACTTGAGTCTCTGCCACCTACTAGTCATGTGACCTTGGGCAATTTAGATGAACCTCTCTGAACCTCAGTTTCCATATCTGTTAAATGGAAATAATAGTAGTCCTATATACAGAAGAGGTACTCTGTGGTTCAGAAACACTTTGAAATGTCATACTCTAGTGATTTTTCAAAAACCCCATCAGATAATAATCCAATTAAAAATGGGCAAAGGACTTAAATAGACGTCTCTCCAAAAAATATATAAAAATGGACAATAAGCACATGAAAAGATGCTCAACATCACTAGTTATCAGGGAAGCACAAATCAAAAGTACAATTACATACTACCTTGTACCCATTACAAGGGCTACTATGAAAAGAAGAACCATAAAATAACAAGTATTGATGAGGATCTGGAGATCCTTGTACACTACAGTAGGAATGTAAAATGGTGCAGCTGCTGTGGAAAATGGTATTGAGATTCCTCAAAAAAATTTAAAATAGAAAAAATTTAAAATACAAAAAATAAAAAAAAATTTAAACTAGAATTACCATATTATCTAGCAATTCTACTTCTGGATATATACTCAAAAGAATTTAAAGCAGGGTCTAAAAGAGATATTTTTACACACATTTCATGGCAGCATTATTTTTAGTTGCTAAAACATGGAGTCAACCCAAATGTCCCTTGACAAATAAATAAACAAAATGTAACATATACATACAACAGAATATTATTTAGCCTTAAAAAGAGAATTCTGGCCCTGGTCGGTTGGCTCAGCGGTAGAGCGTCGGCCTGGTGTGCGGAAGTCCCAGGTTCGATTCCCGGCCAGGGCACATAGGAGAAGCGCCCATTTGCTTCTCCACCCCCCCCCTCCTTCCTCTCTGTCTCTCTCTTCCCCTCCCGCAGCCAAGGCTCCATTGGAGCAAAGATGGCCCGGGTGCTGGGGATGGCTCCTTGGCCTCTGCCCCAGGCGCTAGAGTGGCTCTGGTTGTGGCAGAGCGACCCCCCGGAGGGGCAGAGCATCGCCCCCTGGTGGGCAGAGTGTGGCCCCTGGTGGGCGTGCCGGGTGGATCCCGGTCGGGCGCATGCGGGAGTCTGTCTGACTGTCTCTCCCCGTTTCCAGCTTCAGAAAAATACAAAAAAAAGAAAAGAAAGAGAATTCTGACACATGGTACAACATAAATAAACCTTGAGGGCATTATGCTAAGAGAAGTAAGCCAGTTATTAAAAGGACAAATAGTGTATAATTCTACTTACATGAAATACTTAGAGTAGTCAAAACCACAGACAGAAAGTGGAATGGTATTTGCCAGGGTCTGGGGAAAGAGGAAATAAGGGAGTTATTTAATGGGTATAGAGTATCCATTTTATCATATGAAAAGAGTTCTGGAGATGGATGGTGGTGATGATAGCACAGCATTATGAATGTATTACTTAATACCACTGAACTGTACATGTAAAAATGGTTAAGATAGTAAATTTATTGTTAGGTGTATTTTGCTACAATTTTAAAAATTGGAAAAAAACACCTGTGAGGTAGATGCAATCATCCCATCTAATAGATGAAAAGATGACAGCTTCCTCATCACCTCTCTGGGATGTGGTAAAGATTAAATGGAATTCTAGATATGAAAACATGTTGTGAGAAGAAGCCCAGTGACTCTACGACCAGTAGACTAAAACTGACCCTCACCCTACACTTCTAGCCATGCCACTATGTGAGAGGTGTGTGTGTGTGTGTGTGTGTGTGCATAAAATGTAAAATGGAATGTGTGTGTGTTTGCAACAGCATTGTTAAGATAATTCACATACCATACAATTTACCCATGTTAAAGAAAAAAAATTCAATGATTTTTAGTTGTGCAACTATCACTACAATTTTAGAACATTTTCATCACCCCCATTTTTTCCCACCATCACTGCCCCCAGTCTGAGGCAACAACTAACCTACTTTCAGTTTCTTTGGATTTGCCTATTCTGGACATTTCATACAAATGGGCTCATACAGTATGTGGTCCTTTGTCACTGGAATGCGTTGAATCCCACCTTAACAATATTAAGTCTCCTGATCCATAAACACGAATGTCTTTACATTTATTTAGACCTCCTTTAATTTTTTTCAACATGGTTTGTAGTTTTTGCTTATATTTATTTTTAAGTCAAAGTGAACTCTAACTTTGTTCACTCTTGATAATGTCATGATACCCTTCCCCATATCTGGAAACTGAATACACTTCAAGGTGCTGCAAATCCAGCAAAGTACCCACACATAGTGGGTATTTAGGGGTGAGACAGAGGCAAACACAATGTGAAACAGGTGACAGGATCTTTACATGCTAATTATTTATTTGCCTCAATAAAACAAATGCTTCTTAACATCTAAATTACCTCCTCTGGCCCCCTCCTATAAAAGGAGATTTATATAGCTTATATGAGGTCTTTATGGAAATGTTTATTATGTTGATTATAATATAATGAATATATATTAAATACTATCAATAAATGACTGGTGTTTTAAAGAAAGATATATATCTAACTTGTATAGCCAAAACTTAACATTTTGTAATGAATAAAAAAACAGAGACCTCAGCATCTGGGTTTGAATCCAACTTCATCATGGGCCAAATGGATGATCTTTGGCATGTTTCCTTGCAGGACTGTTTTGCATGTTAAATAAATTAAGATCACAAAAGACATGCAGTAAACATAAACCTTCCATTCCTTTTTCAAAAACATGATGCTCTGTCATTTAAATACTTTAAGGGAAGATGATTTAATCTCACAACATGGTAGCCCTACCCATGTTGATGCTCAGAGACTTCTAACCTAAGAAGGTTTAGCTGAACAGTGGGCCCAGTATGCCAAGGCCTTCTCTGCTTGGGCTTGCAGAAAGAACCACCAGCGGGCCATTGAGTCTTTGCAGGCCAGCCTGGAGGCAGAAGCCAAGGGCCGGGCAGAGGCACTTCGGCTCAAGAAGAAGATGGAGACTGACCTGAATGAGATGGAAATCCAGCTGGACCATGCCAACAAGAACAACAGTGAACTTGTGAAGACACTAAAAAGGCTACAACAGCAGATCAAGGTAGTGATCTGGGAGGGGGAAGAACTAATTACAAAGCACGCCAACCCCAAGGCTGCAGGCTTACAGGAAGCTAACTTCATGCATGCCTTCAGCTAGGATAAAGGCATGAGAGTGAACACCTGGGGTGGCTGGCAGTCCAGGGAGCAGGAGACCAGGGGACTGTGTAAATGAGAGGCCCCAACCACCAAAGTCCATGTCCTGGGCCACTGGAATAAGGGAAAAAATGGAGGGAAACAGGAAGTTAGGACTGTCTTGATTTTTTAAATTTTTGACTTACTCTAAATCAGGGGTAGTCAACCTTTTTATACCTACCGCCCACTTTTGTATCTCTGTTAGTAGTAACATTTTTTAACCACCCACCAGTTCCACAGTAATGGTGATTTATAAAGTAGAGAAGTAACTTTACTTTATAAAATTTATAAAGCAGAGTTACAGCAAGTTAAAGCATATAATAATTACTTACCAAGTACTTTATGTCGGATTTTCACTAAGTTTGGCAGAACAAATCTTTATAAAACAACTTACTCTAGTTAAATCTATCTTTTTATTTATACTTTGGTTGCTCTGCTACCACCCACCATGAAAGCTGGAACGCCCACTAGTGGGCAGTAGGGACCAAGTTGACTACCACTGCTCTAAATGATTTCAGACATAGAAAGAGAAAGAATATAAACACCCATGTGCCCACTACTCTCTCACCTTAAGAAATAAACACAAGTGGAATTTAAGTCCTCCTTTATCACTCCTCATCATCAGGTTGGTCTTTAAAACATGCATAGCTGGGTTCTGCATTCAACACAGGTTTATTGGAGACCTGCCCTGTCTAGGCAAGTGAATTAGTTGCTAGGGGAAGGAAAATGGACAAAATAACAAAATTTTCTGCAGATAGACAATAAGCAACAAACTGTAGTGTACAAAATGGTAAGTGCTATGGAGAAATAACAAGACAGGGGAAGGGAGATGGGGATTAGGCAGTGGGGAGTAATTGTCAAAGGTTATTGAAGAAGGCCTCCTGGAAAAGGCCCTGCTGTAAACGCCAGGTGCTCTGTCATCAGGTAAGCCTTGATCTCATGCTGACTACATGCCACACAAACCCTCTGGTCACCTGGGCCATGGCCCAGCTACACCTCAACTAGGCTGTGAACTCCGCAAGGGCAGGTCCACACCCCGCACTCTCTTCCTCTGTGGCCTCCACTTCCCCACTCTCACCCCAGCTTCTCCTGAGCCATGTCTGTGAAGGTCACAGCACCCTCAGTCTCAGTGCTGGCCAGCCCTAAGCCATGCCAGAGCCTGTGAGATGGGCTCAGGTTGTGCCCTCTTGCCCCCCAGGACCTGCAAGTCCAGATGGACGAGGACGCCAGGCAGCACGAGGAGCTGCGGGAGCAGTACAACCTGCAGGAGAGGCGCCTGAGCCTGCTGCAGACGGAGCTGGAGGAGGTACGCTCAGCCCTGGAGGGCAGCGAGCGCTCCCGCAAGCTGCTGGAGCAGGAGGTGGTGGAGATCACGGAGCGACACAACGAGGTCAACGTCCAGGTAGGATGGTGGCTCCCTGGGGAGTGCATTGTGCATCACACTCAAGGTTGGTGCCCAGACCTTGTGGGCTCCCCTCAAAACTCAGAGGCAGCTAGTGTCCTCACAAGTCAAGTCTTCAGAACTCACCTGCAGAGCTTTTATTTTTTGTTACGGTAAAAATTATACCATTTTTTGTTATGTCATAAAGTATACCATCTTAGCCATTTTTCAGTGCATAGCACAGTGTGTTAACTACATGCACACTGTTGTGGATAGGGTTTTTTTGTTTTGTTTTGTTTTGAGACAGAGAGTCAGAGAGAGGGTAGATAGGGACAGACAGACAGGAACGGAGAGAGATGAGAAGCATCAATCATCAGTTTTTCGTTGTGACACCTTAGTTGTTCATTGATTGCTTTCTCATATGTGCCTTGACCGTGGGCCTTCAGCAGACCAAGTAACCCCTTGCTCGAGCCAGCGACTTTGGGCTGGTGAGCTTTGCTCAAACCAGATGAGCCCGCGCTCAAGCTGGCGAGCTCGGGGTCTCGAACCTGAGTCCTCCGCATCCCAGTCCGATGCTTTATTCACTGCACCACTGCCTGGTCAGGCTGTGGAGAGCTTTAAAAGGATGGCTTTCAGAGTCTCCCCTGGAGATTCTGATCCAGTGGGTCTATGATGGGACCTCAGAAACCTAAACTTTTAGAAACTCCTCAGAAGGTTCTAATTATTAAGCCAATTTTAAGGACCCCAAGTGTAGCTGAGGCTAGAGCTTTAGAACTGGAAGGGATCTAGAATTATTCCAAAGCCTGACATTCATTTTACAATTGAAAAAACATGGCCCAGAGAGTTGAGTGGTTTATCCATGGTCAACACTGGGAAGCCCTGTCTGCTACTAATGATAATGCCGGCACTGCTTACCGCTCACAATGCAGTCCTGTATCGGCATCATCCCATGTGAATTCACCCAACGGAAAAATGTGTGAGACATAGAGGGAGTATCCCATTTAGAGACAAGAAGACCGAAGCCTAGACATAAGAAATTTATCCACATAAAGTAGAAGTACCCAATCTTGAACCTGGGTTTTCCCAGCTCTAAGTTCAGGATTGTTCAAGAGCTGCCATGTTCCCTAGGCCTAAATAATATTATTCCTGGGCTCCTCATGATGCAAGTTCTGCTCTAAAACCCAGAGAAGACTACAAATCCTCTGGTCACCTGGGCAGAAGGGTCCCAGAGCCATTTTCTGTTAGGAGGTCTGGCAAGCGTCTGTCTGGGAGAGGGTCATTTTCTCTCCTGCAAACAAAAGGGCTGTGCAGACTCCTGTCTCAGAGATTCCTTCATATCCTCCTCCAGAATCAAAGCCTCCTGGTGGTCAAGCGCAAGCTGGAATCAGATGTCCAGCGCATCTCCAACGAGCACGAGGAGCTCATCAGTGAGTTCCGCTCAGCCGACGAGAGGGCGAAGAAAGCCATGACTGACGTAAGTGCGTGCTGCCTGCTGCTGGTGCTGGGGGTTGGGCACCCCTGGTCAGGCTGCCTGCTGAGGTCGCAGCTACCGCAGGCAGGGAAGGCCACTGCCACCCCTTTGAGTCACTATGGGGTCCTGGCACACTGCCAGCGGGGATGTGGTTCCCTCCTCTGAGGAGACTGGAGTCCAGAGGAATACTTACAAGCTTCATATGATCATGTGAGAGGTTAGAGCATGAAACTGGGGACACAGAGCAAAGCAGCCATCACTGTAGCTCACTTGGGCAGGCTTTTTGGCAAAGAAGAACACCAAGCCAGACTTGCAGGGAGAGTTAGTGACAGGGAGGATGGGTGCTGTGCCCAGGGGGTCCGGGCGGATACTGGCAAGGTGTGCTGCCAAGCGTTGTTTACTCCAGTATCCCTTTGGGGGCTCGCGCAGACCTTGAGTGCTAGACACTATGCACCCCACTTTAGGACTAAGAAAATACAGGTTTTCTTGTCAGGCCCCTCACTTGACTGCAATGCCAGGAGCTCACAAACATTATTGGTCTGATTTGGTGGTATGTCCCAAGAGCATTGACCCATACGCCTCACACAGTAGGCCCTCCGTGAACATTTGTGCAATGAATGTAGGAACGCGTGGCTAACACAACTTGCCAAAGGTCACACAGGGTATATAGACCGTCATCTTCCTACTCCAGATCTGTGTTTTTCCCACCCTCCACGCTGTGACCCCAGTAAAGAGTTTGGCTGGAGAGCAGCAGGCTGGTGGAGTCCACAGGACCGGAAGGCCTGGTTGTGAGTGCATGAGCCTGCCTCCTCCCCTTGCACTTGGAAGGATGCAGGAGCATAAAGCCCCCTTCCACCAAACCCCAGCAGTGTGTCAGCGAGGTCCCTCAAGTCGACCACTTGGAACGCTGAGCCTGGATGCAGACCAGCTCCAGCTCGTGCCCTCCTCATCTCCCACAGGCCGCCCGCATGGCGGAAGAGCTCCGGCAGGAGCAGGACCACTGCATGCACCTGGAGAAGATCAAGAAGAACTACGAGACCACCATCAAAGACCTGCAGGCCAAGATGGAGGAGGCTGAGCAGCTGGCTCTGAAAGGAGGGAAACGCACAATCATGAAGCTGGAAACCAGGGTGAGGGCAACACTGGGCTGAGCCAGGAGAGAGAAAGGGGAGATATGGCCAGGCTGAGGAGGGAGGAGGTCTCTTCCCAAAAAACATGCCCAGCCTTTGATGAGGCATTGGGTTATTCCAGGGCTAGGAAAGAAAAGGAAATTGAGTCCACAGCTCTAATTTACTTATACAAAGGTCTCCTTCTCTTCTCCCTGTCATCTCTCCCCAGAATGTCCTGACCCTCCAAGCAGAGCAGTTTCCAGTATTCTTCCTTTATTTGTCCTCAGACTCAGTTTCCAATATTATTCCTCTCTTATTTCTCACTTAAAACAAGCCTTAGTCTTTACCTTATGGCATGTTACCTTATGGAAGGCTCCAGGAGGTTTGGTCACCTTGTCTGACCCCTGCCTCCCCCATTTCCCAGAGGAAGAAACTTCAGGCTCAGGGAGAATGACCATCTGACAACTACAGCAGGGCCTGACCCTCCTGTCCAGGGCTTACCTGCTCACCTCTGGGTAGGACGTGGACACAGTAGCCGTGACACTTGCATCCAAAGTCACTGAGCTCTGAAGTTCGAAAACGTACATTCCCTCAGCCGTGTTCCTCTCTCTCTTCCTTCCTCAGATCAAGGAGCTAGAGACAGAACTGGATGGCGAGCAGAAACGGCATGTGGAGACCGTCAAGACGCTGCGGAAGAACGAGCGTCGCCTCAAAGAGCTGGTCTTCCAGACAGAGGAGGACCACAAGACCAACCAGCGCATGCAGGAGCTGGTGGAGAAGCTGCAGAACAAGCTGAAGGTCTACAAGCGGCAGATTGAAGAGGCGGTAGGTGCTTCCCGCGTGTCCATAATTCCCCCTCCTTCCCCAGCCCAGGTGTCAAGCCTTGATTAGAACTAACCACGGAAAAGAAATAAAGTATTGGCCAAAAGATGACTCCCATGAGTCTCATGTCCATGGTGCTTCATGCTCGCTATCATGTGGGGAGTGGACTGGACACTATGCCCTGGCAATAAGAACATGTAAAAAGCAAACTTACCCCTTAAGAACACCTGTGTTAACTGAAATGCCCACCACAGGGTGTGATCCAAGACTGGGGAAGGTATTAGCTTTGTCCTGCTTCCACTACCACTGTGGCCAGGATAACCTCTCCCTCCTGGTCATACTGTTAAACATAAGGACCCACCCTTATTTGATCCTCCTGACACAAGGCAGGAACGCTGATATTTTTTAGTCCATTTCACAAATGAATAAATAGCCCTGTGGGGTATTTATGTCACATTATTCAGTGTTAAAGTCAAAGTCAAATGGTTAGCAAATGGTGGCTTCAAGTCTCAATCCTATACCACATGTCCACCTACCACCATCACCCAAGACATAGATTTTGGTTCTGCTGTCATTTGCTGCCAGTTCTGGGGCCACCGTGTTGAATCCATCAGCCAGCCACCCACCCATAGCCCTCCCCCAAAGGCTGAATAGAGGCCAGGCATAGAGTAAATATGGTCTAAACTGAACATCTGTGACTCTCCTGGGAAGACAGAGGAATAGGAAATGAGCAACAGGGGAAAGGAAAGCGCTAAATCCACAACTTCCAAGTGAGGCCCAATAACAACTGCCTAACACCACAAATTTTAGAAGCAGCAACAGAGCACATTTTATTTAGAAATATGGACATCAGAGCCAATATTGTCTATGGCGAGCTGGAGGATGACCCCAACCCAGGACTGCTATGTTTTGTAACAAGCTCATAGAACAATTATACTCTTGGATGACAGTGCGGAATGGATAACAAAGCACATTTAACCAGAACAAGCCAGAATCACACCCAATTTTCTACTGTGTCTTTGTCACAGGAGGAGCAGGCCAACCAGACCTTGGCTCGCTACAGGAAGACGGTGCATGAGCTAGACGACGCTGAGGAGCGGGCCGGCATGGCAGAGACTGCTCTGAACAAGCTGCGCACCAGACACCGTGTGGCTGGCAAAGGCATCACCTCTGTGGAGATCATCCAGGTGTCCAAGACAGGCTCCTCCAAAACCCTTTCTGAGGAGTGACGTTCTCTGTGTCTCAGCCCACAGCCGGTAGGTGTGGATTTCACTCTCGGTGGCCATGTTACAAGTTCACCTTTCCTGCTCCTCCTTCGCTCCTTCAGACTTCTACACTGCCCAGCTTCTAGTGTGCCACGCTCGGATCTCACACAATGGGAACCCCAGTTTCCCTTGTCCCTTCAGCTGGAGCACTCCCGCTCTAGAATTAAAAGGCTCTCAGGTGCTGTATCACAGTTGTATCACAGGTGCTGATAGTCATGATACATCCCCCTCCGAGTGGAAGCTCACTGAAAGCAGGTTCCATGTCCCATGCCACTTGACACTAGGCCTGGCACATAGGTTAAAGAATACTAGCTTGTTCTCATTGGACAGCCATAGGGACATTTGCAAGCTATAGGCAATGTGTATTCATCTTTCACATCCCCCACAATATCATTATTCTAGACAATTTCATCGATAGTGGTTGAATTTAGATTTCTAACATTAACAGGATCATTTCTTTTTCTTTTTCTTTTTCTTTTTTTTTTTTTTTTTTTTAGAGAGAGAGATGCAGACAGACAGGAAGAGAGTGAGTTGAAAAACATCAGCTCATAGTTGTGGCACTTTAGTTGTTCATTGATTGCTCTCTCACATAGGTGGGATTTTAAGGGGACAATTTAAAACAGTGCTTTTTTATTCTCCTTTATTCAGAACCAATTAAAAGACTACAGGAGACAATTAAAAGTTTTATTATGCGGCCCTGGCCGGTTGGCTCAGCAGTAGAGCGTCGGCCTGGCGTGCAGGGGACCCGGGTTCGATTCCCGGCCAGGGCACATAGGAGAAGCGCCCATTTGCTTCTCCACACCCCCCCTCCTTCCTCTCAGTCTCTCTCTTCCCCTCCCGCAGCCAAGGCTCCATTGGAGCAAAGATGGCCCGGGCGCTGGGGATGGCTCCTTGGCCTCTGCCCCAGGCGCTGGAGTGGCTCTGGTCACGGCAGAGCGACGCCCCCTGGTGGGCATGCCGGGTGGATCCTGGTCGGGCGCATGCGGGAGTCTGTCTGACTGTCTCTCCCCATTTCCAGCTTCAGAAAAAAAAAAAAATTAAAAAAGTTTTATTATGCTATGGTTCTAGATTGAGAATCTAATTGGTGTCCATTATGAGCATTCTTATTATACTTTACCCTAGAATTAAAGGTACTTGCAGAAGTGAACAACCACAGCTCTTCTCCTTGGGGAACAGTCCCTAGTCCAAGGGGTGGAATAACCAGACCTCATCAACCCTGCATGTAGATCCAAAAGTAGAAACCAGATGGGCTTTATGGTTCCTTCTTCCAAATGTAAGATATACCATCCCTCTTCCCAGGAGAAAGGGAAAAGTGAGGAGAGAGGCAAAGAACATCATTCTAGCAATGGTTCCAAAAATGTGGTCCTTTGGACAAGCAGCTATATCAGTATCACCTGGGAAGTTGTTAAAAATGCAAATTCTTGGGCTTCACTCAGGCCTACTGAATTAGAAGCTGTGGAGGTGGGCCCAGTGTCTGCGGTTTAACCAACCCTCCAGGTGATTCAGATGTATGATCAACGTTGAGAACCAAATGCTATAGCAGAAATTGCCCTTTAGAGAAACACGGAGCCAGGGAACAGAGGTTTCTCCTACTTTCACAAGAGGCAGGCACATGGTTTCATACTGAGAGGTAGGTATAAATATCTCTTTCGAGTGAGAAGAAGTTCAGAGAATTTCAGCGACTTGCCCATTGTCATCCAAGCCCTGCGATATGGAAAGGCAAGCTGTCTTAATTTCTGTGAAGATTGAAAAAGCTGCCCTCTGTTTAGAATTAATCAGGACAACTCAAGCTTAAGGACTTGGCTTTGGATGGGAGAGGCAGGGGGCTAGAGGCTCAATGCCCATGGGCTGGTGGTCAACCTCCACAGATTCTGGGACTTTTTTTCTGGCCTTGTGTTCAAACATCTGGTTGAATCAGCCTTTAGTGAGAGTAAGATTCTCCTCTCACTTATAGCTAGCTGTCTTTCAGGACTGGGTCAATTTCAGTTTTTAGCCAAAAACAGTAATCCCATTAACATTTGAATTCAAACTGAGTCTGTTCTTCCCATTTGCTCGAGAAGGAAATAAAAAAATAGGACACAGAATTTTTCTTTTAATTCTCTAATTCTTATGTAATAGCTCAGGAAATAAAGTTAGATCAGAAGCTTGCCTCTGGCCAAATCCTATGATTAATGTGTAACCTTCTTTAAGGGCAAAAACCTGAAGAGGTCTTTTGTTAATCTCTCTTTGGCAAGGGTTACTCATGAGGCTTCCTAAACCATCCATATTCAGGAGGAATTTCAGCTACTCCCCACTACTAAGTGCTTAGCATCCATAATTAGACACCTTGTGAAGCATATGCCCTTCTTTGGCTTGGTAACTATTTATTCCTGGGGTATGCTGGCCCTGGTCCAATTGCTCTTTATACCACTGTGCCAACAGCATTCAGAAGTTATAAGGCAGGGTCCCCTGGGGTCTGTTCTCCACGTCTTGATCCATCCTCATTCTCTTATCCCATTTCTTCTCATCGGTCATAGGGCCAGATATGCCATCTCTAGCCATGAGATGTCTTAAGCAAACTAGTACGTGGATCAGCACTGAGTCAAGACCCCACAGAGTTTAGTTGTCCACAGTGGCATTATATTCAGTCCCACAAATACCTGTCAAGCTCTGAATATGGGCTAGGCCTGTACTATGGGATACAGAGATGAATAAGAAAAACCATCCTTCCAGACCTGTGGTGGTGCAGTGGATAAGGCATCAACCTGGAATGCTGAGGTCCCCAGTCTGAAACCTGGGCTTGCCTGGTCAAGGCACATATTTGAAAAGCAAATGCTGCGAGTTGATGCTTCCTGCTCCTTACCCCCCCCCTCTCAAATCAATACATAAAATCTTTAATTTTATTTAGAAAATTAAATTTAACAGGGTGACACTGATAAATAAGAGTACATAGGTTTTAGGTAAACATTTCTATAGCATTGAACTGTTAATTATGTTGTATACCCATCACCCAAAGTCAAATCCTTTTCTATCACCTTATTTGTCCCTCTTTACACCCTTCCTCCCACCCCCTCTCCCTGGTAACCACTTTTATCTATGTCCATGAGTCTCAGTTTTATACCCCACCTATGTGTGAAATCATACAGTTCTTAGCTTTTTCTGATTTACTTATTTCACTCAGTATAATGTTCTCAAGGTCCATCCATGTTGTCAAAATGTCACTACGTCACCATTTCTTATGACTGAGTAGTATTCCAATATACATATGTACCACATTTTCTTTATCCAATCCTCTATCGAAGGACACTTTGGTTGTTTCCATGTCTTGGCCACTGTGAATAATGTTGCGATGAACATGAGGGTGCATGTGGCTTTATGAAAGCAATGCTTTCAAATTTTGGGGACAGATACCCAGTAGAGGGATTGCTGGGTCATAAAGGTGATTCTATTCTTAATTTTTTGAGGAACCACCATACTTTCTTCCATAATGGTTGTACCAATTTGCATTTCCACCAGCAGTAAATGATGGTTTCTTTTTCTGCACAGCCTCTCCAACACTTGTTATTACCTGTCTTGTTGATAATAGCCAATCTAACAGGTGTGAGGTGGTATCTCATTGTAGTTTTGATTTGAATTTCTCAAATAGCTAGTGAACATGAGCATCTTTTTATATATCTGCTGGCCGTTTGTATGTCCTCTTGGGAGAAGTGTTTGTTCAAGTCCTCTCCCCATTTTTTAATTGGATTGTTTGCTTGTTTGTTGTTGAGTTTTGTGAGTTCTTTGTATATTTTGGATATTAACCCCTTTTTGGAGCTGTTGTTTGCAAATATCACCTCCCATTTAGTTGGCTATTTGTTTTGTTGTCAGTTTCTTTTGCTGTGCAGAAGCTTTTTAGTTTAATATTGTCCCATTCATTTATTTTTGCCTTTACTTCCTTTGCCTTTGGAGTCAAATTCAGAAATTGATCTCTACAGCAAAGGTCCATGAGTTTAGTACCTATGTTTTCTTCTATGTAATTTATTGTTTCAGATCTTATATTTAGGTCTTTGATCCATTTTGAATTAATTTTTGTGCAGGGGGACAAACTGTAGTCAAGTTTCATTCTTTTGTGTGTGGCTTTCCAATTTTTCCAGCACCATTTATTGAAAAGGCTTTTTTTTCCTCCATTGTGTACTTTTGGCTTCTTTATTGAAGATGATTTATCCATATATATATATATATATATATATGGTTTTATTTCTGGCTCTCAATTCTGTTCCATTGATCTGTATGTCTGTTTTTCTGCTAATACTATGTTGTTTTGATTATCGTGGGTCTATAATATAATTTGAAGTCAGGTAGTGTGATATCTCCAGCTTCATTCTTTTTCCTCAGGATTGCTTTGGCTATTTGGGGTATTTTATGGTTCCCCATAAAATCTTAAAAAAATAAAAAAGAAAGACCATTGACCTCATGAAGCTCAGAATCCAGTGGACAGATAGACCCACACATCAATTATCATAAGAGTGTGAGCAAATGTCCTGTGATGTGGTGTTTGCATCTCATGGGAGGGGATCACTGGGGAGGAGCAACTGGTTTAACCTGGGGTGGCTCTGTAGAGCAGCCCACAGTGGATGTGACCTGTTCAAAAATCTACAGCAGTGCCACTCAATGTGTGGTACCTGTTTGTTATCTTCTGAGACAACAGAAGAGCAGAAATTGAGTGTAAGTTTTTAAAATTTTTTATAGGAATTGAGACTGCATGACATCTAAGGACATGATCAGTGAATTTTATAAAAATATTAGTCTCTGATATTAAAATAAATAAAAATTTAAAAACATTTAATGGAAATTTAAAAGAATAAATAAAACTGATCTCATACTAGGTATAGAAGGAAAAAAGGGAATTCTAGACAGAAGATCCAACACATGTAAAAGTGTAGGGGTGGGCCTGACCTGTGGTGGCGCAGTGGATAAAGCGTTGACCTGGAACACTGAGTTTGCTGGTTCAAAACCCTGTGCTAGCCTGGTCAAGGCACATAAGGGAGTTGATGCTTCCTGCTCCTCCCCTCTTCTCTTTCTCTATCTTTCTCTTCTCTCTCTCTAAAAGTGAATAAATAAAATCTAAAATAATAAAAGAAAGTGTAGAGGTGGGATTGACACAAGGGTACATTATGACTGAAGAAGAGGGACTCATGATGAGGCAAGAGTGATGGAGAAGGCAGGAGATGAAGCTAACAGGATAAGCATGGGGGAGATTGTGAAAGACCTACTTAGGTGCAAGTATTCCGTAAACTCCATAAGGAAATCTTGCCAATTTTTAAAATCCATTTTTTGTGGGATATAATGAGCAGTAAGTTTTCTTTCTTGGAAAGACATATCACAACGGTAAAATAAGCCTCTTGGCCCCTCATGAGACAACACAGGCAAGCTCATTGTAAGCACCGTGTCTGAGGGGACCACACTCTGATCCTCTGAATGGCCTGTGTAGAGTTCAGGCCTGCTTGAGCATGCCAAGCCCAAGGAAGGTTTCTTTAAACCAGGGGTCGGGAACCTATGGCTCACAAGCCAGATGTGGCTCTTTTGATGGCTGCACCTGGCTCGCAGACAAATCTTTAATAAAAAAATAATAATAACGTTAAAAATATAAAACATTCTCATGTATTACAATCCATTCATCTCCTATCGCCATGTTCATGGTTGCGGGTGGCTAAAGCCAATCACAGCTGTCCTCCAATACAATAACAAATTTTTATTGGATAATGCATAACGTACATGGGTCGTTGTATGGCTCTCACAGAATTACATTTTAAAATATGTGGCGTTCATGGCTCTCTCAGCCGTAAAGGTTCCCGACCCCTGCTTTATTTATTTATTTTTTTCTGTATTTTTCTGAAGCCGGAAATGGGGAGAGACAGTCAGACAGACTCCCGCATGCGCCTAACCGGGATCCACCCAGCACGCCCACCAGGGGGCGACGCTCTGCCTACCAGGGGGCAATGCTCTGCCCCTCCGGGGCGTCGCTCTGTTGCGACCAGAGCCACTCTAGCGCCTGGGGCAGAGGCCGAGGAGCCATCCCCAGTGCCCGGGCCATCTTTGCTCCAGTGGAGCCTCGGCTGCGGGAGGGGAAGAGAGAGACAGAGAGGAAGGAGAGGGGGAGGGGTGGAGAGCAGATGGGTGCTTCTCCTGTGTGCCCTGGCCGGGAATCGAACCCGGGACTTCTGCACGCCAGGCCGACGCTCTACCACTGAGCCAACCGGCCAGGGCCTCCGACCCCTGCTTTAAACCATCACAAACTTATACAGAATGAGCCAGGTATGAGCCCGTGGTGTCCACTACAAGGAAGGAAGCCTGAGTAGAAGCAGCCCAGACATTTTTTAGCAAGAAGTGGCTAAGATGTCGGAACTCTCAGCTCTGGCCAACAAGGATTTTCTCACCCTCTCTCTCTCTCTCTCATCTTCTAGGGTGATACAGATCTCAACCGCAGACCATTAAAAGGAAAAATATATGAAAATGGAAAACTGGGGCTTCCGGAGAATGTTTACTATGCAAAGGAAAGTGCAAGCCAGAGACAGGTGCTAAAGAATAAGGATAGCTGTGGGGGGAAATGGGTTTGGAAATGCAAACACCCAGCCATTAGAGAAATTAAAATTAGCATGGCTTGTCTGAGACTGTGTCAAGTTGTATGAGCACTTGGAAAACAGTGGCAGTGGGTCTGATTCAGTTGAGGTCCTACATGTTCATGTCAAGGACGGAATATGTAAAGTCTGTGTGACCTGGCCGTTCTCTAGAAATAATTGCTCACATGGACAGCTTTGACGCCTTGTCCCAGTGCAGCTTAAATAAAATAAGTATGAAAAAGAGTGACTTTTGAAGTGTTTTTTTTCCTAAGACTTACAAATCTAAAGGCAATTTTTACAATGTATCAGAGTTCTGTTGTGTCCCTACAGTCTAATTCACAGGCTTGTTTCTACTGAAACCATGAAGAAACCATGCAGTCTTAGTGAGGTTCTTTGCAAATTTTGAAAGGGTATTTTCAGAGATATGAAGATAATCTAGGTTTCGGAAAGCTTAGGAAGTTCTGGAATCCACTGAAGATGTTAAGATCCAGCCAGGCTAATGAGCCATGAGGCCCCTGAGTGATCCACCTCGGCATCTTCCAGAATATTCAGACAAGGGCGGGTCAGCTCCACGAGGGCAGGTCATTTTGTGTTTTACTCACTGCTATATCCTCAGAAACCAGAGAGTGCCAGGCCTGAAGTGCCTGGCCGCACAGTAAATGTGTGTGGAGTGAATGAACGAAGGCAATGAGTTGCCTCCCAAAGTAGTCCTTCCAGACATTGCCAGAAAGTTCTTTCTTAAATCAAGTTGAGATCTGGCCCCTGGTGCTGTCCCTTGCTACCTGGTGATAACCACAACCCTGCAGAACAACCTTAATGAAAAACCGTTCTCGCCCTGGCCGGTTGGCTCAGCGGTAGAGCGTCAGCCTAGCGTGCGGAGGACCCGGGTTCGATTCCCGGCCAGGGCACACAGGAGAAGCGCCCATTTGCTTCTCCACCCCTCCGCCGCGCTTTCCTCTCTGTCTCTCTCTTCCCCTCCCGCAGCCAAGGCTCCATTGGAGCAAAGATGGCCCGGGCGCTGGGGATGGCTCTGTGGCCTCTGCCCCAGGCGCTAGAGTGGCTCTGGTGGCAACATGGCGACGCCAAGGATGGGCAGAGCATCGCCCCCTGGTGGGCAGAGCGTCGCCCCTGGTGGGCGTGCCGGGTGGATCCCGGTCGGGCGCATGCGGGAGTCTGTCTGACTGTCTCTCCCTGTTTCCAGCTTCAGAAAAATGAAAAAGAAAAAAAAAAAATTAAAAAAAAAAAACCGTTCTCATGGTCCCTCCAGGTTTTCTCTTCTACCGGCTGAATGGTCCCGAATCCTTCCACCATCCCACGCATGGCAGGGTTTCTACTATCACCTTCTAACCCTACTCAGCCCTGTGCCTCTCCTCACTTTCCTGGTCTTCAGAGTGCCGGGGAAGAGGGAGCAACACTATGAGGCTCCTTGCCAGTTCACAGCCCTCAGAATGCACCTTTCCTCAGTTCTCTGGAAATGGTGTCTTCCCTTTGACTATTAACACTCCAGCCTCTCTCCAATTCATCGGCAGACAAAAATCATAGTTTGGCCCTGGCCAGTTGGCTCAGCGGTAGAGCGTCGGCCCGGCATGCAGGAGTCCCGGGTTCAATTCCCAGCCAGGGCACACAGGAGAGGCACCCATCTGCTTCTCCACCCCTCCCCCTCTCCTTCCTCTCTGTCTCTCTCTTCCCCTCCCACAGCGAGGCTCCATTGGAGCAAGGATGGCCCGGGCGCTGGGGATGGCTCTATGGTCTCTGCCTCAGGCACTAGATGGCTCTGAACACAACAGAGCAACGCCCCAGAGGGGCAGAGCATTGTCCCCTGGTGGGCATGCCGGGTGAATCCCAGTCAGGCGCAGGTGGGAGTCTGTCTGACTGCCTCCCCGTTTCCAACTTCAGAAAAATGAAAAAAAAAAATCATAGTTTGGCTATATGATATTGTAAGGCCAGTAGCTGCAGCCACCATCACAGCCACCTGGTCCATGCAGGGTCCCATTTAATTCAGGCAGATTGTAAAGAAACAACAGAGCCAAGAACTGGTAGGCCATCCTTTATTCCTGCTTGCAACTGGTGGGTGAGAAAATACACACAGCAGGAAAACACTTCCCTTTCCATTCAGGGCTCCCAAAGCCACTGACTTTCTCCATTCTTTTCCTAGAATAAAAGGCCTCACTCAGTCCCCTCTGCACGCTCCATCTTTGGCTGCCTCCTCCCCTCCAACCATGTGCCCTCTCTCCTCTCTGCAACAATGTGGTGGTCTCTCTCCCCCAAAATGGCCTCCTAGCTCCTCCTTTTAAAGCTTTCAGGCATGAAAGTCCCTCCTCCAGCATACATTAGCATAACCAAGCCCCTTCCCAAGCATGAAGGCAATCAGCCACCCCACATGGGCAGCGCTACTTGTAATAAAAGTGAGCAAAACCAAACAACACAAATTCCACAAACTTATTTGCCCAACAGACATGGCCATTGTAATCAAAACAGCCTGGTAATGGCATAAGACTAGGCATATAGATCAATGGAACAGAACAGAGAGCTCAGAAATAAACCCATGCCTTTATGGTCAATTAATATTTGACAAAGGAGGCAAGAGCAAACTATGGAATAAAAATAGTCTTTTCAATAAATGCTGTTGGGGCCTGGCCAATGGTGGCTCAGTGGATAGAGTGTCGACCTGGGATGCTGAGGTCCCAGGTTCAAAACCCCAAGGTCACCGGCTTGAGCACAGGCTCATCTGGTTTGAGCACAGGTTCACAAGCTTGAGCACAGGGTTACTGGCTTGAGCATGGGATCATCAACATGAACCCATGGCCACTGGCTTGTGAAAAGGGTTACTGGCTCGGCTGAATCCCCTGGTCAAGACGCATATAGGAAGCAATCAATAAACAAGTAAAGTGATGCAACTATGAGTTGATACTTCTCATCTTCCTCCCTTTCTGTCCTTATCTCTCTCTCTCTCTCTCTCTCACTAAAATATATATATAATAATAAAAATAAATGGTGTTTTGAAAATTGGACAGATACATGCAAAAACAAACAAACAAACAAACTAGACCACCAACTTACACCATACACAAGAATAGACCCAAATTAGACAAAAGACTTAAATGTAAGTCATGAAATCATAAAATTCCTAGAAGAAAAAAATAGACAGTAAAATTTCAGACATCTCTCATAGCAATATTTTGCTGATATACCTCCTCAGGCAAGCAAAACAAAAGGAAAAAATAGACAAATGGTACTACATCAGACTAAAAAGTTTTGCGCAGTAAAAGAAACCATTAACAAAATCAGAAGACAACCCACTGAATAGGTCAACATATTCACCAATACATCTGATAAGAGGTTAATATCCAAAATTTATAAAGAATTCATGTAGGCCCTGACCGGTTGGCTCAGCGGCAGAGCATCAGCCTGGCGTGCAGAAGTCCCAAGGTTCGATTCCCGGCCAGGGCACACAGGAGAGGCGCCTATTTGCTTCTCCATCCCTCCCCCTCTCCTTCCTCTCTGTCTCTCTCTTCCCCTCCCGCAGCGAGGCTCCATTGGAGCAAAGATGGCCCAGGCACTAGGGATGGCTCTGTGGCCTCTGCCTCAGGCGCTAGAGTGGCTCTGGATGCAATAGAGCGATGCCCCAGAGGGGCAGAGCATCGCCCCCTGGTAGGCATGCCGGGTGGATCCCGGTCAGGCGCATGCAGGAGTCTGTCTGACTGCCTCCCTGTTTCCAGCTTCGGAAAAAATGAAAAAAAAAAAAAAAAGAATTCATGTAACTGAATACCAGGAGAAAGACAATTCAATTTAAAAATGGTCAAAGGACCTGAATAGATACTTCTCCAAAGAGGACATACATACAGATGGCCAAAACAAATGTTCAACGTCACTAATCACCAGAAATGCAAATTAAAACCACAATGAGATAGCACCTCACACCTTGCAGAATGCCTTTTATTAATAAATCAGCATCAAGTGCTGGCAAGGATGTGAAGAAAAGGAAACTTTTGTGTGCTGTTGGGAAATGCAGACTGGTGCAACCACTGTGGAAAACAGTATGAAGTTTCCTCAAAAAATTAAAAATGAAACTGCCTTTTGACCCAGTGATTCCACTACTGGAAATATATCCTAAGAATCCCAAAACACTAATTTTAAAGTATATATGCACACCTATGTTTATTGTAGCATTATTTATAATAGCCAGGATCTAGAAACAGCCCAAGTGCCCATTTGCAGATGATTAGATTAAAAAAAACTGTGGTACGTCTACACAATGGAATACTATATGGCTATAAAACAAACAACAACAAAAGCCCAAGGAAATCTTACCTTTTGCAACATCATGGGTGAACCTGGAGATTATTATGCTAAGTGAAATAAACCAGTCAGAGAAAGACAAATACTATATGATCTCACTTACATGTGGAATCTAATGAACAAAATAAACTGGCAAACAAAATAGAAACAAAGGCATGGACACATGGAACAGACTGACAGCTGTCAGAGAGGAGGGGATTGGGGTTATTGGATGAAAGAGGTGAAGGGATTAGTCAAAAAACATATATAGGCCCTGGCCGGTTGGCTCAGCGGTAGAGCGTCGGCCTGGCGTGCGGGGGACCAGGGTTCGATTCCCGGCCAGGGCACATAGGAGAAGTGCCCATTTGTTTCTTCACCCCCCCCTCCTTCCTCTCTGTCTCTCTCTTCCCCTCCCGCAGCCAAGGCTCCATTGGAGCAAAGATGGCCCGGGCACTGGGGATGGCTCCTTGGCCTCTGCCCCAGGCGCTAGAGTGGCTCTGGTCACGGCAGAGTGACGCCCTGGAGGGGCAGAGCATCACCCCCTGGTGGGCAGAGCGTCGCCCCTGTTGGGCGTGCCGGTTGGATCCCGGTTGGGCGCATGCGGGAGTCTGTCTGACTGTCTCTCCCCATTTCCAGCTTTAGAAAAATACAAAAAAAAAAAACAAACAAACAAACAAACAAAAAAAAAAACATATATACATAACACATAGACACAGTCAAAAGTGTGGTGATTACCAGAGGGAAAGGGGGATGGAGGGAGGTAGAGGTGTGCAGAAGTGGGAAAAATGGAGACAGAAAGAGACACTGCTGGGGCAGAAGGCACACGATGCAGTGGGTAGATGGTGGTTTGTTGAGTTGTGTACTTGAAACCTGTATGGTTTTGTGATCCAATGTCATCCCAATAAATTCAATCTTTTTTCTTTTTTCTTTTCTTTTTTTTTAAACTGAGAGGAGGGGAGATAGTGAGACAGACTCCCGCATGTGCCCTGACCAGGATCCACCTGGCAACCCTGTTTTGGGCTGATGCTTGAATCAACTGAGCTACTTTTAGCACCTGAGGCTGACGTGCTCAGACCAGTGGAGCTATCCCTGGATCAACGCTCAAAACCACTGAGCCACTGGCTGTGGGGGAGAAAAGCAGATGGTTGCTTCTCTGTGTGCTCTGACTGGGAATCGAACCCAGGACACCCATCCGCCCAGTAGATGTTCTATACACTGACCCAGTCGGCCAGAGCCCAGTATATTCAATTTCTAAAATATCATTGTTTGGGCTGATAGAGGAAAGAATAATGAATCCCTCTCCATCTTTACAAGGGCCCATATGACCCTTGTAATTGTTCTAAACTTGCTGCTCTCTAGGCAGTTCCAGAGGAGGGAACCTCATTTGGTTCTTCTGTGAAAATGGATCAAGTGTGGGGACACTGCCCTCTGGTGGTAGGATCTCCAATGCTGGCTATGTGCTTTCCTGGAAGACACCAATTCACAGAATCTTAGAATTATATCAGAATTTTAGGGTTCAAAAGGACATTCAGAGGGTGTCTAGTCCAACTCTCAGGCAGTTGGGGATTGATTCTCCTCCATGACATCTCAGAAAAAAAAAAAAAAAAACAGTAATCCAATTTGTACCTGAGTCCTTCCAGCAAAAAAAAGGCAGCCTACTGCAGTTGTGACTGGCAACCCTGGGTCAGAAGTCCCGCCTAACATTAAACTAGGATCTCTCTCCTCCAGTTTGCTGTTATTTTTGCCTAGTATTCACCTCTGTAATTACAGAAACTAAGTCTAATTCTTATACTTCATTTTTTTTTTTTTTTTTCTGAAGCTGGAAACCGGGAGAGACAGTCAGACAGACTCCCGCATGCGCCCGACCCGGGATCCACCCGGCACGCCCACCAGGGGCGATGCTCTGCCCACCAGGGGGGCGATGCTCTGCCCCTCCGGGGTGTCGCTCTGCCGCGACCAGAGCCACTCCAGCACCTGGGGCAGAGGCCAAGGAGCCATCCCCAGCGCCCGGGCCATCTTTGCTCCAATGGAGCCTCGGCTGCGGGAGGGGAAGAGAGAGACAGAGAGGAAGGAGGGGGTAGGGGTGGAGAAGCAAATGGGCGCTTCTCCTATGTGCCCTGGCCGGGAATCAAACCCGGGTACCCCGCACGCCAGGCCGACGCTCTACCGCTGAGCCAACCGGGCAGGGCCTAATTCTTATACTTTAAAGTCAGACAGGTATGGGTTTGACTTTCCCAGCAGTATGACTTTGGGCATTTTAACCTATTTTACCTCCTGTTTTCTCAGCTACTAAATGAGCCATAATAACAGCATCTGCCTCACAGGAATGTGAAATTTAAACAAGATAACTTGGCATAGAGTCTGTTGTGCGTGACACTTGGGACTTTTGCCAAGTTTCTTCTAGCATTCCACAGGACATCAACATTTGACCTCTCAAAAGAGGCTTGGCGAGGCTGACAGCAGCAGGCCTCTTGCTGGAAAAGTGCAAGGGGCATTCCACGAGGCTTTAAGACCCCTTCATTGTTTCCTGGAGGATAGTCCACCTGGTAGTCCCCATACTCAGAGAATTCCCGAGCCGCTCCTCACTTAGGGGCGGGGGCAGCAGGAAGAAGATGTAAACAACTCCGTGGCTTGCCTCAGACTGTTCAGCTAATGGCAGAGCTACAAATTCTTTGTAGCATGAGATGAGGTTTCTGACCCAGTATTTATAACCAAATGGACCTTGCTTGGTCACAGATGCTGTTTTTGCCTAAGGACATGTAATTTCAGAAGAGCTTGAAGGCCTAAAATGATATAACCAATAGCCTTTCAAAATAATAACATTAGTTGGTATCCATAATAATTGTAATCAGGGCACTGGCACCATCTTCTACAGAATAAATGGAGCAAAGACCACTTAAATGCTTTTGCTAACTGTTTGGGGCTAGCTTTCAAAGCTGCTAAATTTTGTGTTACTGATTGTACTAACTATATTTTCTTATTTTCTATATTCTTGATGCTCCAGCATCTGGGTTCTCCCTAACTGAGGAAACACTGTCTCTCCCAGAGCAAGCCAATTCTTAGAGATAGTAAACAGCTTTTATACACAGACTAACCCAACCCAGAGCTCATACTCTGAACCACCTCCTCTATCTAGCTCGTACACTCAAGGAAGCAATATTCCCCTGCCTTACTCACACAAAGCCAGGTACCAGATAACGTGAGACAACCCCTATGTCACAGAGCCCACTAAAATTATTCAAACTAGCCAAATCCTAAACCTGCTTACCGGCCTCGCCCATTCCTTCCCCAGAAACCACAGTAAAGGTTCATGCCCATGCTGTCCCCTCACTCTTCCTGCCTCCTGACAAACTGTGCTTTCCCATGTGACCCTGAGTGGCATGCCATGCT
This sequence comes from Saccopteryx bilineata, assembly GCF_036850765.1. Lineage (NCBI taxonomy): Eukaryota > Metazoa > Chordata > Mammalia > Chiroptera > Emballonuridae > Saccopteryx > Saccopteryx bilineata. The sequence continues at coordinate 261,479,428 of NC_089493.1, forward strand.
GTGCCTCCTGCTTCTAGGGATGTGTCTGTGAGTATAAAAGCTTCTTCCTTCATGACAATCCTTTCCATGTCTGTGTGTATTACGATACCAGATTAAAACAAATCACAGTTACATTAAAAAACACCCATTATCGCCTGACCAGGTGGTGGCGCAGTGGATAGAGCGTCGGACTGGGATGCGGAAGGACCCAGGTTCGAGACCCCGAGGTCGCCAGCTTGAGCGCGGGCTCATCTGGCTTGAGCAAAGAGCTCACCAGCTTGGACCCAAGGTCGCTGGCTCCAGCAGGGGGTTACTCAGTCTGCTGAAGGCCCACGGTCAAGGCACATGTGAGAAAGCAATCAATGAACAACTAAGAAGTCGCAAGGCGCAACGAGAAACTGATGATTGATGCTTCTCATCTCTCTCCGTTCCTGTCTGTCTGTCCCTGTCTATCTCTGCCTCTGTAAAAAAAAAAAAAAAAAAAAAACCACCCATTGTCTTCCACCTTCTTTCATATGTGAACCAAGGTCCTTGTGGAAAACCTAGCAGGTTCTGGGTCTTTCCCATGGAGCATATCTTTAAATGTTTCCAGAAATCACAAAATCATCACAAAGACCCTGACCCTTCCCCCCACAAGATACCAGGAATTGGAGCTGGAGATCTGTTGTGAGAAGGCCCACCTTGAGTTATGGTAGAATCACAAGACTGGAGGGGAACCTGACGGCTATTCTAAGGAACTGGTCTTCCCTCTACTTCCTGAAATCGGGCTCAGGCTAATGAAAAATGTATCCTGTGGCTTTGGAGTAGTGATTCCATAAAACTTTTCTCTACATATATTTTAAAAACCAATTTTTAAATATAGGCACAAAATAGTAACCAGACATGTAGACCAAGGGGAAAACTGTATTATGAGAATTAGGTTTAGGGATTAGAAAGTCTTCTGTGGGGGTAAGTACAGAATACTACAGGAGAGGCACTTGGCCTTGTCTTGGAAGATAAAAGAAAGTGTTCTGGAAGAAATCACGTCTTGCTGAAGCCTAACAATGAAACAAAGTTAGACATAAAGTCGAGGAGAGCATGCCAGAATGCAAGGCTTCCCTACTCCTGTAGGGAAGACCAGCTGAGAGCATGCTTAGTGGCAATTAGCAGCACATGAGCCAACAGTAGTGCAAGCTATAGACACATTTCATGATTTTACACACCACCCCCTGCAGTCACAGTTTCAAAATCAGTGCAATGTGAAGGACCAGATCTCCACTTTTCCACACTGCTTTGCCCTTGGGTCTGTCAAGACAGTTTCCATACCTCTAACCATCATATCATCCCACAACCATGTTCAAGACAGGAAAAACATAGACTTTCTCACCATCCTTTTTATTCATGGAGCATATTTTTTCCCACAACCTCACTGGATGTCTCTCCTTGAGTCCTGATTGGCAGAAATGGTTACAGGTATACTGATATTCATTATACTATTCTTGCAACTTTTCTGTATGTTTGAAAGCTATTCTAGGGAATGTCTGACTTGTGGTGGCACAGTGGATAAAGTGTTGACCTGGAATGCTGAGGTCAACGGTTCAAAACCCTGGGCTCGCCCAGTCAACACATATTTGAGAAGCAACTACTATGAGTTGATGCTTCCCACTTCTCTCTCTCTCCCCTTTCTCTAAAATCAATAAAATAAAATCTAAAATAAAAAGAATGCATAGGTGGTAGGCATGATATGACTTGATAACTGCCTAGGAGCCCATAATCCATCTGTTGTAGATGACAATACCTTGAAGTATGAGGTAGAGGGCAGAGTAACATCTGGGGTGGGTGCCGTGAACTGCTGGTAATTCCAGGTCCTGAGGGAGAACGATGTGGAATGAAGAAACAAAATTAAAGAGATAAAGAATGGGATCAGGAGGTCTCTGCAAGCTGCTGGCGAGTCAGAGAGAGCTCTCCACTCCCAACCCTACTTTATTTATAGGGCACAGAGAGTCATTAGCAAATCAAAGATATCTCTGATCACGTTTCCAAGGCAACCCAAGAATTCTCCCAAGTGTAGGAAACCCCCACCTTATATAACATCTTAACTTCACAAAACAAAGAATAAAAAGGAAACTGCCTCCATCTCTCCGAGGGACGTGGAGGATAAGACAAGTACAAACAATCCAGCATCACAGCTAACATGGAGGTGTGGAGAAAAACTTAGCCTTTAGCAACTTAACCATCAAGTGAGGTGGAGGGGTTTGGGCAGACTGTCAGTTTACTGCCAGTTCTCCACACCTCTGTCCCCCCAAAATCTAAACCACAAAGACCGTGTTGGCTTGTGGTCCCCAACAGGTGGGGAAGGAAGGAGAAAGAACAGGTTTCATATGTATTAAACTGAAGTGAAAGCTGATGAGATACTAGGTGGAGAAGCTCAGTAGCAATCTCAACTATCAGGGGTCAGGAATGGAGACACATCTGAGGGTCAGCCACCTATGATTGGCGGTTTAAGCCAAGAGTCTGTCAAATCACTTATGGGGTATCTGCAGAGGGAGGCAGGAACTTGGGTTCATCAGCATAAAGGCTTAGTTCTCTGAAGCAGGACCCAAACAAGAACAGCTATGCTCATGAACAAACCAGCCATTTCATTCAGTATTCTTAAAAAAATAATTATTAGACTTATAATTGTCTACCTTTTAAATTTGTTCCTGGAGAAACATTCTTTGTGTTAGTTAACTTCCCTCCAGGTCTATAATTACTTGACTGTCACCAACATCTTCAGTTGGTAGTGTGATATAAGAAGAAGACCATAAATATGTCTGTGATATAAACACAAAAAAATCAGAGGTATGCTATATGCCACAATTAGAACTATAGTCATCTTAGGTTAACCCATTCCTGACAACAATTCTAAAGTCAAAAAAGCCTATATTACATTATTTTAAATGAGAAAATAAGAATGCCTTCACCGCCTGTCAAAAAAATGCCAAACAATTTCTCTAAATATCACTAAAACCCCTCCTAAACACCTATAAAACAATTTTCCAAACATTTCTGCATAATATGAACATTTTAACACTACCTAATTATTTAACATTTAAATAACTCCATAGTGATTACATCTGCAAGCAGTACACTAGATACACATTGCAATGGGTGAGAATATTTCCTTTAACCTGCAACAAATAGGTACTACAAAGCAAATAAACACTGTAATGTGTTAAAAATATATCATTAAGCCCTGGCTGGTTGGCTCAGTGGTAGAGCGTCGGCCTGGTGTGCGGGAGTCCCAGGTTCGATTCCCAGCCAGGACACACAGGAGAAGCGCCAATCTGCTTCTCCACCCCTCCCGCTCTCCTTCCTTTCTATCTCTCTCTTCCCCTCCTGCAGCTAAGGCTCCATTGGAGCAAAGTTGGCCCGGGCGCTGAGGATGGCTCTGTGGCCTCTGCCTCAGGCGCTAGAATGGCTCTGGTTGCAGCAGAGCAATGCCCTGGATGGGCAGAGCATCGCCCCCTGGTGGGCATGCCGGGTGGATCCCAGATGGGCACATGTGGGAGTCTGTCTGACTGCCTTCCCGTTTCCAGCTTCGGAAAAATACAAAAAATAAAAATATATATATGTCATTAATGCAATAGAATTTAGCAAAATAAAATAAACAATTTTTAAAAACAGTTACTGACCAAATGATTCCAGTAATAAAGGACTAGGGTGACAGACAACCCTCCCATTAATGACAACTAGAAAAGTGGACAAAATATACAAAACATTTACTCAAAGATAAGAGACAGCTAATAAGGTAGTGAATACTAGGTCAATATTTAAGAAAAATTACATCAGAGTGGGGCCAGCATTTTAAGACTGCTTTACCCAAAGGGCTATTTGCTGATTCCAGAATAGATAGGTGAGAGTCTGAACAGTACTTTTAACAGCCTAAACTACAGAGACAAAAGTTTCCCAGGGACCTCCAAGGATGAGGGTCCTGGTAAATGTCTGTTGTATTACTTAGGGTTCTCCATAGAAACAGAATCAAAAGGAGATTAGAGAGATGGAGAGAGAGAGAGAGAGAGAAAGAGATATAAAGAGATATAAGAAATTGCTTTACATCATTATGGAGGCTGGAAAGTAAAATATCAGCAGAGCCAATGTCCCAGTTCAAGTCCAAAGGCCAGAAGCTGCTATAGAACCAGGAAGAGCCAATGTTCCAATTCAAAGGCAGGCAGGAAAAATTCTCTTATTTGGGGGATATCAGACTTCTATTCAGGTTGTCAACTAATTGGAAGAGGCCCATCAACATTATGGAGGATAATCTGCTTTATTTGTTTACTTTTTTTTTTTGTTTGTTTGTTTGTTTAATTGGAAACGGGGAGAGACAGTCAGACAGACTCCCGCATGCGCCCTACCGGGATCCACCCGGCACGCCCACCAGGGGCAACGCTCTGCCCACCAGGGGGCGATGCTCTGCCCCTCCGGGGCGTCGCTCTGCCGCGACCAGAGCCACTCTAGCGCCTGGGGCAGAGGCCAAGGAGCCATCCCCAGCACCCGGGCCATCTTTGCTCCAATGGAGCCTCGGCTGCAGGAGGGGAAGAAAGAGACAGAGAGGAAGGAGGGGGTGGGGGTGGAGAAGCAAATGGGCGCTTCTCCTATATGCCCTGTCTGGGAATCGAACCCGGGTCCCCCGCACGCCAGGCCGACGCTCTACCGCTGAGCCAACCGGCCAGGGCCAATCTGCTTTATTTGGTCTACTAATTAAAATGTCAATCTCATCCAAAAATGTCCTCACAGAAACACTCAGAATAATGACTGATCAAATATCTGGGTATCTCATGCATGGTTCAGTCAAGTTGACAAATAAAATTAACTATCACACCTATGCTTTGGGTTGGGACACTAGGAGTAAGGATGAATTCAAAGATGAACATTCTTCCCAGGGACTGGAACCCAGCTTTGAGTCACCTGGATGGCCCAGAAAAATCTTAAACCCTAAAATTAAATATAGGTGACCCCAGGCACCTGGAAAAATGAAAGTGAAAATCTTACCTTTGTAAAGATAGAATCATTTTAGGTCTCAAATTATTCCTACACAATTTTAGGAATAAAACGTTAGACCCAATACTGATAATCAACCGTATGAGAACTAGTCATAACAACATGTTGGTAATAGAAACAGTCCCACAGAAACTTCAGAAAAATGGCAACTACATGATATTTACTATAGAATTAAAATGCTGACAAGAATAAATAGTATATAACTGTGGAGAAGGATAATAATGAATTTAAGGTATTCTAAGATCTTTGCATTTTCTGTAAAGAGAAAGTACTGATCATTTCTATGCTGTTAAATGTTTCTTCAAAGGACAAAAGCCCCTTCTGTAGCCTTTGCCACTCTGTATCATGTCAATACTCCTACCATGGCTGATTTCAATGTGGAGTTGTAAAGAGATGTGTACAATCAGCTCTCCTGAGCCAGTGTTAGACAGCCCCAGCACACCTCTGGATTGGTCCTTGAAAGTGAAATCATAAAAAATAATCCAAAAAAAGGCAAGAAAGGAGAGAAAAGGAAACAGAATAGTCAGGACAAAACAAGCATATAATAAGATGGTAGCATTAAATTTAAATATAGTAATTACTTTAAGTGTAAATGATCTGGATGTTTCAGTTAAAAAATAAACATACTATAAAAATAAAATGCAACTATCCCTGGCCAGATAGCTTAGTTGGTTAGAACATCTTCCCAAAGCACAGAGGTTGCTGGATCAATCCCCAATCAGGGCAAATTCAGGAACAGATCTGTGTTGCTATCTCTCTCTCTCTCTCTCTTTCTCCCGTCCTCTCTCACTAAAATCAGTAAATAAAAAAAAAATTTAATAAAAATAAAATACAACTATACATTTTTTATGAGCAACACATCTAAGAACATAAGCTAATATAAAAGTTTAAAGTAAAAACAAGAGAAAAACGTACTAGGCAAACAACAAAAAAAAGCTGCTATAATTATATTAATACCAGAGAAGTAAACATTAAAACAAAAAGCACTACTAGAAAAGACATTTCATAATGACAAAACATTCAATTCACCAGAAGACATAATTCTATAATATAGAGGCACCTATAATACAGCACCAAAATATATAAAGAAAAAAATTACAGTATTAGAGTAGAAATAGACAAATCTACAATCATTTGTGAGATATTAACAGCTGTCTTAGTAACTGGAAGACTAAACAAGCACAAATAAATTTGTAATTAAACTAGAAATTATGTAATTAAGGTAAAAATGAATAACAAAAATAAAACTTAAAGCTCCCATGTTTAGAAATTAAGAAATGCCAATTCTACATAAACTCTTCCAGAAAACTGAAAGGAAAGGAATATTTCTGAACATATTTTATGAGGCCAGAATTACTGATACCAAAACTAGAAATTACAAGAGAAGTAAACTACAAAATGATATCCTTCATATGCAAGATTTTATGTTAAATTTTAAATTGTTGTTAAATTCTTAACACAATTTTAGCCATGAATACAGTGATGTATAAAAAAAATAATACATCAAAACCAAGTAGGCCTTTTCCCACCAATGCAAGTGTAGTAACACTCTAAAATCAGTCAATGTAAAAACTACAAAACTTCTAGAAAAAAAGATAGGAGAAAGTCTATATAACATTGGATTAGGCAAATAGTTCTTAGACATGACACCAGATAAATGGACTTCCTCAAAATTAAGAATTTTGCTCTTTGAAAGACATTAAGAGAATGAAGACTGGGGAAAAAACAATTGAGGAGCACAGGTCTACTTCAAATATAGTGCAGGTTTGGTTCTAGATCACTGCAATAAAGTGAATATTGCAATAAAGTGAGTCACACAAACTTTTTGGTTCCTGTTGGGCAGATAAAATAAATTATGCTCACTTTGTTAAAGATGGCATTGCCCACATGGAAACCTGTCGCCCAGGTGATATTAATGTGTGTTGGGGGCGGGCTGTGGGCAGGCAGGATCCTTGTAGCCTGGGACTTGGTTTTAGGACTACGCCTTTCCCATCCTTTTTGATGTGGGGTGGTGCAATCCCATCATGCCTCAGATAAGTGACTTTGTATTAGAGACTTCCCTATTTTGTATATTGGATTAAAGATTTTGATTTCTGCACTATAAAGTGGGGCAGACCAGGAGCTTGCTCTCTCTGTTCCTGAGATTAGCATTAGAGCAGAGAGCAGAGTAAGGCCACATGGAGGAGAGGAGAGATAGCCAAGATGGTGAACTGTTGAAGGAGAAGCCAGTTTGTACAGAGTTTGTGTAGAGAGAAGGAGATGGGGAACAGAGGTGAATAAGGCTAGTGAGCTAAAAACCTTTGATTCTAGGAAAGTCGGATAAGTCAGTAGCTTTGTGAGCACTGAATGAGTGGGTTTTGGAGCCCAGTGTGTGTTTTTACTTGCCTGCTGGGTGCAAGCTAGGATTAAAGCTAATGGTCCACCAGTTCTTGGCTCCATTGTTTCATTACCGTCTGTCCAAATCTAATGCAAACCTGCATTGGCCAGGTGGCTGTGATGGTGGCCACAGCAACTGGCTTTACATTTGGCATAGTCAGCAGGATTCAGAGACCAGTATGGAGCCGCCATCCTTGATGTGCATGGTAGAGGACTGGTTGCTATTATGGTTCCCCATGGCTGTCTTTTTGGGGACCGTAGGCAGGCTGACTTTTACAGCCATGTGTGAGGAAACCAAGAGCTCTGTGGAAGAGGCTGCCTGGGACCTGCAAACCGAGCAGTGGAAGGAGCTGGAGCAAACGTGGGAGAAAGAGATGCCAACCCTGGAGCTGAAGCAAGCACCAGAGCAGGCCAACCAGGTTCACGAGACTCATTTGGAAATGGAGCAGACGCTGGAGAAGGAATCACAGGTTCGTGAGTTGGAGATTGCCCTGGACGTTGTGAAGAGCCAGCAGCAGCGGGATGCTGGGGCTGAGGCCGGGCCCAGGGCTGCAAGGCTGGCAGCAGGAGCTGAAGTTTCCAGTTCCTCTTTGGAGGATGAGGAGAATCGGGTTGGAATGGCGATCTGCAGTCTCCAGAAGGTGAGAGCCTAGCAGCAAGGAATACTTACTATGTTCCTGGTAGGTCTGTGATTTTGGGACATAGGGGTGGACACCATCATGTTCTCTGGAGCAGAGATGAAAATGCTGACTGCCATTGCCACGTGCTCCTCCTTGGGACAGTGTAAGACCTGCCAGGATGGCAAGAATGAGGGGGGTGGCTGACACCCCATGTGCGTGGACTGATTTCCTAGACTACGACTGGAGTGGGCACTGGCTTTTTTGCTGGGTGCACTTACAGATTTTGGACAATGTGAAATACCCTGATGGAGGTGGGGGCGGCTTTGCTGGAGGCCCTCCCCCTGTCCCGGGAAGCTTTTCCCATGGCTAGAAAGAAGGCCGAGGACATTTTGCGCTTTTGGCAAAGTGCTCAGAGACTGATGAAGTGTACCTTTGTAATTGTTGAAACTGTATGATTTGTATAATGTGCCTAATTTCTATGTACAGGGAAGCCGGTGATGTAGATTGTGGGTAGTAAAGTGAGGATGGGGGTGGATTGTTGGGCAGATAAAATATATTATGTTCACTTTGTTAAAGATGGCGCTGCCCACGTGGAAGCCCATCGTCCAGGTGATATTAATGTGTGTTGAGGCGGGCTGTGGGCAGGCAGGATCCTTGTAGCCTGGGGCTTGGTTTTAGGAATAAGCCTTTCCCACTCTTTTTGATGTGGGGTGGTGCAATCCCATCATGCCTCAGATAAGTGACTTTGTATTAGAGACTTCCCTATTTTATATATTGGATTTAAGGTTTTGATTTCTGCACTATAAAGTGGGGCAGACCAGGAGCTTGCTCTCTCTATTCCTGAGATTAGCATTAGAGCAGAGAGCAGGTTGGAGAGCAGAGTAAGGCCACATGGAGGAGAGGAGAGACAGCCAAGATGGTGGAGTGTTGAAGGAGAAGCCAGTTTGTGCAGAGAGAAGGAAGGAGATGGGGAACAGAGGTGAATAAGGCTGGTGAGCTAGAAACCTTTGATTCTAGGAAACTTGGATAAGTCAGTAGCTTTGTGAGCACTGAATGAGTGGGTTTTAGAGCCCAGTGTTTTTACTTGCCCGCCAGGTGCCGGATTAAAGCCAGTTGCCGCGGCCATCATCACAGCTGCCTGGCCCATGCAGGTTCACATTAGATTCGGACAGACAGTAATGAAACAAAGGAGTCAAGAACTGGTGGGCCATTAGCTTTAATCCTAGCTTGCACCTGGCAGGTGAGAAATACACACAGTGGGAAAACACTTCCCTTTCCATTCAGGGCTCCCAAAGCCACTGACTTATCCGAGTTTCCTAGAATCAAAGGTTTCTAGCTCACCAGCCTTATTCACCCGTTCCCCATCTCCTTCTCTCTGCATAAACTCTGCACAAACTGGCTTCTCTTTCAGCACTCTGCCATCTTGGCTGTTTCTCCTCTCCTCCAGCATGGGCTCCTCTGCCCCATTTTATAGTTTAGAAACCAAAACCTTTAATCCAGTATACAAACAAGGAAGTCTCTGATACAAAGTCACTTAGGGTGGGAAAGGCTTAGTCTTAAAACTAAACCTTAGACTACAATGACCCTGTCTGTTTACAGCCTGTCCTCCACACCCAATGCAAACTATAAGCGAGCAAACATATATATCATATTTACAAACTTATTTGACCAACAGTTCCCAAGTGCATATAAAAGTTATGTTTATATTATACTATAGTATATTAAATGTGCAATAGCATTATGTCCAAAAATCAAGATATATATCTTAATTTAAAATCATCTTATTGCGGCCCTAGACTGTTGGCTCAGTGGTAGAGCGTTGGCTGGTATGTGGATGTCCCAGGTTTCATTCCTGGTCAGGGCACACAGAAGAGACCATTTGCTTCTCCACCCCTACCCCCTACCGCTTCTCCCCCTGCAGCCATGACTCAATAGGTAGAGCAGGTTGGACCTATGAGCCGAGGATGGCTCCATGGCATCTGGCCATTTAGCATCTGGCCTCAGGTGCTAAAAATAGCTCGGTTGCCTAGCAATGGAGCAATGGCCTAAATGGGCAGAGTATCGCCCTTAGGGGGCTTGCCAGGTGAATCCTGGTCAGGGCTCATGTGGGAGTCTGTCTTTCTGCCTCCTTTCCTCTCAATAAAAAGAAAAAAATACCTTATTGCTAATAAAATGCTAACCACTATCCGAGCCTTCAAGGAGTCATTATCTATTTGCTGGTGAAAGCCTTGTCTTGATGTTGATAAAAATGCCCTATTTAGGAAGTGCAGTAAAGTGTAATAAAATGCCTGTAATAATTTATAACAATCAGCTTGGTACAATATGTTGAAATAATAATTGTCACAATTTATAGAGTGCTTTTAATGTGCCAAGAACTATCTAGCACTTTACTTACATTGTCTATTTTAATTCATAGAACAACCTTAAGAGGTGGTGTTGGGCAGATAAAATATATTATGCTGACTTTGTTAAAGATGGTGCTGCCCACGTGGAAGCCGTCACCCAGGTGATTGCTTGGGATGGGCTTGATTATATTAATGTTTGTGCAGAGAGAAGGAGATGGGGAACAGAGGTGAATAAGGCTAGTGAGCTAGAAACCTTTGATTCTAGGAAACTCGGATAAGTCAGTAACTTTGTGAGCACTGAAAGAGTGGGTTTTGGAGCCCAGTGTGTGTTTCTACTTGCCCGCTGGGTGCAAGCTAGGATTAAAGGTAATGGCCCACCAGTTCTTGGCTCCATTGTTTCATCACCAGTCTGTCCAAATCTAATGTGAACCTGCATGGGCCAGGCGGCTGTGATGGTGGCCGTGGATACTGGCTATACTGGTGAGAACTATTATTCTCATTTAACAGATAAAGTGATAGAAGTTGACTGACTTTCCCAAAGCCAGTTAGCTGCAGAGTCAAAATTTAAATCCAATTCTATTTATTTCTAAACTCAGGAAACTTTCTTAAGCACTTCTATTGCAGGAATCAAAGGAGGACAAAAATGCCCAGACAACTTGATGAAGGAAGTAGAATTTATTTAGCCGGAGGAGCAGCGTGACCCCAAAAGAGGCAACCAAACAGTCCCAGAAGTTAGATTTCTTACATCTTATATACCTTTTACAGAATACAGGTTTTCATGCAAGGGTCTCATGATCCCTTTGTCTAGAGCAGGGGTCCCCAAACTTTTTACACAGGGGGCCAGTTCACTGTCCCTCAAACCGTTGGAGGGCCGCCACATACAGTGCTCCTCTCACTGACCACCCATGAAAGAGGTACCCCTTCCAGAAGTGCGGTGGGGCAGGATAAATGGCCTCAGGGGGCCGCATGCGGCCCCACAGGCCGTAGTTTGGGGACGCCTGGTCTAGAAGTATAAGATACTCACATGACTCTAAGATGAGAGGGTGAGTTTAGGTGAGATCAGAGAACAAGCACTGGAATGTGTAAATTAAGGTCTTAAAAACTTCTAAGAAAAGAAAACAGGAAGGGGTTTTCAGATAAGTTCTATTTTCCTTTCTCTGTGTAGCAAGTGGCCCTAAGCACCTTTTCAGAGAACTACAGGAAGTAGTTAATCCATAATTGGTTGACTCAGCTATGCCCTCCCTTCCTTTCCCTTGCATTCTTCTTGTTTCTTCCTCCTCAGTGGAGGAGGCGTAGGGGGGGTCTGACTTCTCCTTCCATACTTCATCAGAGTACTATTTTATTAAAATAATCTAAGATTACATAACAGTGTGAAAAAAAAGTGTTAAAAACAAAACATGTAAGAAGTGGCCCTGGCCTCCAGGAGATTTACAGCCGAGTGAACTATAGCCTTTATTTATCAGATTAGGGAAATAAAACCTGGTATTCAAAAGTATGCTTGTGTGCTTGTCTGGTAAGTACGATTTTTATAATAGTATGCTACTTATATACCATCTGAGACTATCTCATACAACAATCCAGGCTCATCCCCAAGCTATGGAAATGAACTGGGTGAACAGCCTAGAGTGGAAAAATCTGTATGCATTTTTCAGTCCCTTTGGCACTGAATTGTACTAAATCTTTTCTAGAGGAAACTTTTCCTCCTTGGAACATACCATAGCAAGAAGGACAATATCTAAAGCATAAGGATTACTAAGCAATAACAGAGTATATATTTGTGTTTTTGTTCTTTTGTTTATTTATAGCTTTTATAAGCATTGATTCAATAACATTCCCCACAGTTTTTGTGGTGAGTAGGTGTCAGGCATTAACCCAAGGGAGAAACAGAAATGGGAGCAAATTGGCAGTAAGTGTTCACTGTTATTCAGCTGGTGGCACAAGTAAGGATCTATCTTACTTTCCACATTCTAGATACTAAATCAAAGCTCTCCTAATCAAAAGGAATTCCTTAGGCCTTTGCAAACATGTAATCTTTCTGACCTATGATTGCTTATGTTCTGATGTATCTATTCAAGCCCCCACACCAATTAGCAACTGGTGGTGACTTCTGTGCTCTTTGAAATCCAACACTATTTCTTTCACTCACAGTTTCATGCCTCAAACAATAACTAAGCCCTTCCTGCTTTGAGGCACTGTGCATTTCCTTATCTTTAAAATTATTTGTGAACTGATCTTATCCCAGTCTCTAAGTTCCTTGAGGACAGAGGGATCTTACTCAACTCTTATGTACACTACACAAAATGCTTAACACAATACTTGGCACTTGGTGAGTACTTACTAAATATCTGAGGACTTGAAGCTTGACCAAATTCCAACTGAATCCTATTCTAATTCCAATCAAATCAATAAAGCCAACAAAAGCATCCTATGGCAGGGGAAACAAAAGAAAAAAAATAAGCAAATGGGATTACATCAAACTAAAAGGTTTTTGCACAACAAAGGAAATCATCCACAAAATGAAAAGACAACCCACTGACTGGGGAAATATATTTGTCAATGATATGTCTGATAAAGGGTTAATACCTAAAATTCATAAAGAACTTATAAAACTCAGCACCAAAAAACCAAACAATCCAATTAAAAAACTTGCAAAGAACTTGAATAAACATTTCTCCAAAGAGGTCTTACAGATGGCCAGTAGACATATGAAAAGATGCTCAAAATCACTAATCATCAGGCAAATGCAAATTAAAACCACAATGGGATATCACCTCATACCTGCCAGAATGGCTTTCATCAATAAATCAACAAACAACTGTTGACAAGGATATGGAGAAAAGGGAACTCTTGTGCACTGTTGGTGGGAATGCAGATTGGTGCAGCCACTGTGGAAAGCAGCATAGAATTACCTAAAAAAATTAAAAATGGGACTGCCTTATGACCCAATGATTCCATTTCTGGGAATTTATCCAAAGAAAACTGAAACACTAATTTAAAGAAAATATGTACCCCTAAGTTCATTGCAGTGTCTGTAAATAACCCAGTGTCCATCAGTAGATGAGTGGATAAAATTTACACAATGGAATATTTATGCAATGGAATACTAAGCAGCCATAAAAAGAAGGAAACCTGCCCAAGATGGTTGGCTCAGTGGTAGAGCATTGGCCTGACGTGTGGATATCCCAGCTTCAATTCCTGGTCAGGGTGCACAGGAGAAGTGATCATTTGCTTCTCTACCCTTCCTCTTCTCTCCCCCTCTCTCTCTTTTTTCTCCTCCCACCGCCATGGTTCAATTGGTCCAAGTGCATTGGCCCCAGATGCTGAGGATGGCTCGTGGAGCCTCCACCTCAGGCATTAAAAATAGCTCGGTTGCAAGCATGGCCCCAGAGGGGCAGAGCATCAGTCCTAGACAGGGGTTGCTGGGTGGATCCCGGTCAGGGCACATGCGGGAGTCTGTCTCTCTATCTCTCCTCCTCTCACTTGGAAAAAGAAGAAAAAAAGAAAAAGAAAACCTTACCCTTTACAACAGCATGGATGGAAATGGAGAGCATTATGCTAAATGAAATAGCCAGTCAGAGAAAAAACAAGCACCGTATGATTTCACTCATATGTGGAATGTAATCAACAAAATGAACTAAGCAAAATACAAACAGAGTCTTAGAGAGCAGGCTCACAGCTGTCAGGGTTGGGAAGGGCTAGGGGGATAGAGGGATTGAGCGAAAAAAGAAATAAAAAGAGAAAACAAACCTCATGGACACAGACAACGGTGGGATGATTGCCAGGGGGAGGTGATGGAGGGAGGTGGAAAAGGGCATGAGAGGGATAAATAGTGACGGACAGAGACCTGACTTGGGGTGGTAAACACACAATACCGTGTGCAGATGATGTGTTGTAGAATTGTGCACCTGAAACCGTGCAATTTTGTAACCAGTGTCACCACTGTAAATTCAATTTTTAAAAAAGAAAAAATAATCATCCTATGGCAGTGTTCAACCCTTCTCTTCCTCCTATTTCTTATTTTGAAGTATCACCTTCCCTGGAACTAATATTTTATAAGGCAGAGTCCTCATGTTGGATACCAGATCAATGTCATTACACAAGTCTAAAAAACAAACACTAATGCCTGACCAGGCGGTGGTGCAGTGGATAGAGCACTGGCCTGGGATGCAGAGGACCCAGGTTTGAAACCCCAAGGTTGCTGGCTTGAGCATGGGATCACAGACATGACCCCATGGTTGTTGACTTGAAACCCAAGGTCACTGGCTTGAGCCCAAGATCACTGCTTGAGTAAGGGGATCACTTGCTCTGCTGTAGCCCCCAGTCAAGGCACATATGAGAAAGCAATCAATGAACAACTAAGAAGCCGCAGTGAAGAATTGATGCTTCTCATCTCTCTCCCTTCCTGTCTGTCTCTATCTGTCCTTCTATCTGTGTCTCTCTCTGTCTCTATCTCCCATGCTAAAAAAAAAAAAAAAAAAAAAAAAACCCCAACAACAAAAAAAAACACTGAGAAATGTTCCTCAGAACTCCAAGGGCTCTTATGAAAGAGCACAATGGGATAACGGGAAATGCTCTGAACTAGGCATCAAGAGGCTAGACTTCTAGCCCGACCAGATGGTGGCGCAGTGGATAGAGTGTTGGACTGGGATGCGGAGGACCCAGGTTCGAGACCCCAAAGTCCCCAGCTTGAGTGCATGCTCATCTGGTTTGAGCAAAGCTCACCAGCTTAGACCCAAGGTTGCTGGCTCAAGCAAGGGGTTACTCGGTCTACTGAAGGCCCACAGTCAAGGCACATATGAGAAAGCAATCAATAAACAACTAAGGTATCCCAACAAGAGGCTAGACTTCTATAAAAACCTCATCAAGTCTCAAAATTCTTTGGTCCTGTTTCCTCAGTTACAGAATAAGGTGGTTCCACTTAAAGGGCCCAATTGTAGAATTAAGGTTCTACCATCTGAAATGACTCATAAAATATGAAATGAAATGTATCAAGTGTTAGGCTAAAATGCAAAATATTAACTCAAAAGATAGAACCCAGCGATTCATTTTCACTGTCTCACTGTTACATTTCTGAGGCTCTTTCCTTGTCATTTGTTATAAAAAAATCTGCTTTCAATTGGTGTTATTTTCATCTAGCCAAATTATAAACTCTTTCAAAGAAGGAACTATTCTTTGTAAAGAGCTAGGCTCTAAATAAAACACTTGATATTTTGACCCTGGGTACCACATACTTCCAATTGGCTCTTGTAACTTGCAAACACAGGCATCCTTGCTTTCATGTGCTGTCCTTCCTTTGCCAAATGTTGTTTCTGGGAGCAAGTAATGTTTAAAATGATCATTCCACTATCTCAATCTGTCCTCAATCTTCTAGGACCAAAAACTTTATAGCCATGGGACAAAGTAAAACCAGTTACTTAAAGTGCATTAGTGCTTCATGGCCAACTAAACTAACTCCAGAGGATATCGTGTGGCTCTGAAACTAGGAAACTGACAAGTTCACTTTTGTGAACATCACCTTACAGCCAAGCATTAGGGTCAAAGTCATAAACCACTAGAAGGAATAAAATAGGCAGATTAGCGGCAGTGTCCCCAAAGATGGGAGTGCTGCTCCTAAATTTCTGAGTTCAAGGGCAGCAAGTCTAGAGAGAAGTTCAAGGCATTTGTATGTTGATGAATGCATGTCTAAACCTATGGAAAAAAATTTTTTTTTCAGTTTTCTGAAGCTGGAAACAGGGAGAGACAGTCAAACAGACTCCCGCATGCACCCGACCGGGATCCACCCGGCACGCCCACCACGGGGGGGCGCTCTGCCCATCCTGGCGTCGCCATGTTGTGACCAGAGCCATTCTAGCGCCTGAGGCAGAGGCCACAGAGCCATCCCCAGCGCCCGGCCCTTAGCTGCGGGAGGGGAAGAGAGAGACAGAGAGGAAAGCGCGGCGGAGGGGTGGAGAAGCAAATGGGCGCTTCTCCTGTGTGCCCTGGCCGGGAATCGAACCCGGATCCTCCACACGCTAGGCCGACGCTCTACCGCTGAGCCAACCGGCCAGGGCCGGAAAATTTTTATATGAGTTTGAGTCAAAGTTTTAAAGGCATGCCTGGAAACAGAATCTCAACAGATTGAGGAGAATGCTCTGGAGAAGGCAGTTTTCGAGATCATTTTATACATTTAGAATCAAAGGGGAAACCTTCCCTCTTATAAGGAAGGTTACATGAAATCCATTGGTGGTAGATTAAGGAAGTGAGAAAAAGCAAAGCAGAGAAATGTCTAAGAGTGGATAAGAAGCAAACTGGAGAAGTACATACTTTTACTTTGATGGGTACAGGATAGTCACAGTACATAGATAAGGGTATGCAGACAAGATAGTTTCGTGGTTGTGCTTTCCAGATTAAAAAATTACTCCGATATATCAAAGGTACTTTATCCTAGCTGCATAAGAACAATGGACAGGGCTCACTTTAAGGTAGAGATTGAGCTTTGCTAAGGATGCCATAGGACTGGGCCATGACCTGCCTGCCCACTTAGGAATTGATTATTAGACCACCCCGCGTGGGTGATTACTTTAGTACAGAACTGAGCTTGTGAAGGGGTGGAGAGTGGAGCTGAGCTGCTCGGGTCTACTACGGCGCCCCTCTCTGTCACAGACTGGGCAGGAGGGATCTGCCCAGCAAGCAGTCTTCAATTGGGGGCATCCGGGAAGAGGATAGCTGCTGAATTCCCCCAACACCCACGTCCTGGGACGCCCATCTTGGTGCCAGGCAACCAGTGATTCTGACCCAGGACGGACCTCAGGTGCTTTCCACAGAGGGGGCTGGCTTTTTCTTTTTTGGGGAGCGGGGGTCTCTCTGAAGGAACGAACACATAGTCCTTCCTCGGGTCCCTGTGGCTGGAAAGGCCCCAATTATCAGTCATTTATTTCCTGGCAAAAGCTCTTATGAAACCACCAAGTATCCACACTATCGGTCCGCAAGTCTGAGGATATTTTGTAAGAAAGGAATAAGATGTCTACGCTTCTTTGTCACCACCTTGTAGCCCGTTTGTGACGCTACTTGAGATCGGGAAACACAGCTGCTCAAACGGGAGACAGGACCTCTCCGCACCAGCTCAGGAGACAATCGCGCGCCGAGTTCTACGCATGCGCGGACTGGCCGGCCGCCCTGCGCAGACGCCGTAACCGTTTCCGGGATCTGTCAGCCGCTCCCTCTGGGCCTCGGTCCTCTGCCAGCGCTTGCCGGAGCCAGTTCGCGTCGACTGACCAGAGTCCGCGAATTCTCCGCTCCGAGCCGGTCCGGACCGCCCCGACCCCAGGTAAGGGGCCGTTGAGGCGAGCTTCTGACCCTTTGGGCCTCCACTGGCCAGGCCTCGCGCCGGACTTGAGCCTGCGGGGACGATGAGGCGGGGGCTTAGGCCGCGGGGTCGGAGGCTGAGGGCGGGCCCAGGTCTCCCGGCCCGGCCTCCCGAGGGGCGGGGGATCCCGGTTCGCCGAGCTGGATCTCCTCGGTCACCATGAAGATCGCTTCTCTCAAAATTTTCGAGTTCAGGCGTTCTCCAGTGCTGGAATTAACAGCTCCTCCTCCTGCGCTTCCGTAGCCCTTTTTGCACCTCTGTAGTGGCCATTTATCACCAATCTGTAAAACAGTAGTCAGTGGAATACTCTCCCCCCAGTCGGGTGTCACGAGCGACCGTTCGTTTCTTTCTTTAGTCTCTAGAATAGATCCCTGCACACAATGAGCTCTCGTGGAACGTATGGCTTCTATCTAGGGCTGCCCTCGATCCTTCAGTTATTGGGGACCTTCCTAAACTCGAGGAAGACCGTCCCCCAGATTTCTTAAATTCCCCATCTCCTAAAGTAAATTGCAGATACCGGCTCCGTGGAACCTCGGCGCAGCAGCACCTGTCCCATCCCACCCCTCCCGTCGGACTGCCACCATTCTAATCCCGACACCGCCCCTTCCTGGTGTCACCTGGGCAGATTGCTTCTCTGAGTCCGTTTCCTCATCCTCAGGGAGGACAGTCATTCTTAGGGTTTTCTGAAGAAACAAGTGAGTTTATTTGCATAAATTGCTTAGAATAATGTCTTGCCCAGAGTAGGTGCTCAGTCAATATTAGCTATTATTACTGCTTCTGGGCATTCTGGGCATATTTATTTTCTCTTCCTCTCCTAACTGCCCTCACTCCTCACCAGAAAAGTGTCAGATTGATTTGTTTCTGGGCCCATGCTGGTACTTACTACACTGCTGGGAACATGGTAGGCACTTAAAAAATTATGGGTTAGGCTCTGACTGTAAAGCCATTTGTTCGCATACTGCGACTTTGGAACCTGCTGTTATCTACCTCAGCTCATTGCCTAAATTACTCTAGTTCTGTCCTCTTACCAGTTTCATCTAACATTTTGATTTCAGGTAGGGTCTGGGTTTTTCAGGTATATAGAAACAGAAGAGAGGATATCAGGAGGGTGCTTTTGCCCTCTTAGGGAGTAGGTGTGACTGGCTCCTTTCAATCACCAAGTATTCTGAGAATTTCTGAGGTTAATTCATCTACTTATCACAATTTAAGGAGAGAATCATCTTGGGAAAATTAAAACTCCTGCTTGAAAGAAGAGTGGAAGTATTTCAATCTAGTTGACTAATCCTATAATGAAACATCTTCTGCGTAAAGTTCAAAATGCACTGCTGGTGAGGCTGGTGCCAGAATTGGGACCTGTCTCTGAATGGGTGGAGGGTGTGGTGACCTTGTTGGAGTACCTGGTATTGCTGGGTTGGGTAATGAAAGCAATTAGACACTGGATGAATCATAGTCTTAAAAACTGATTCTAAACAGGGAACTGAAATTCTTACTGTACAAAGACTTTCAAGCTCCAGGGCCAAGTTCAGAGGATACTGACTGGTGTGTACTTGGGATGGTTCAAAAGCCTTGGGTCAAAGAAAGAAAGGGAACTAACTTATCGAGCATCTATTTTGAGTTAGGCTTTGTACATGTTACCTCATTTAATCCTCCTACCAATAGAGTTGGGATATCAGTGATATGTCCATTTTACAGATAAAAAAATGAGATTTAATTTTTTTATATTTTTTTATTTTTTTTATTTTTTCTGAAGCTGGAAACGGGGAGAGACAGACAGACTCCCTCATGCCTCCGACCAGGATCCACCCGGCACGCCCACCAGGGGGCGATGCTCTGCCCCTCCGGGGCGTCGCTCTGTTGCGACCAGAGCCACTCTAGCGCCTGGGGCAGAGGCCAAGGAGCCATCCCCAGCGCCCGGGCCATCTTTGCTCCAATGGAGCCTTGACTGCGGGAGGGGAAGAGAGAGACAGAGGAAGGAGAGGGGGAGGGGCGGAGAGGCAGGTGGGCACCTCTCCTGTGTACCCTGGCCAGGAATCGAACCCGGGACTTCCGCACGCCAGGCCGACGCTCTACCACTGAGCCAACCAGCCAGGGCCCAAAAAATGAGATTTAGAGATACTGAGTGACCCTCCCAAGTCTGAGATGTGTCAAAGGCAGATTCAAATCCATGTTCCCTTGGCTCCAGAGCCCATGGCTAACCATATAGCAGAATGAGTCTGTACTCAAAGTGACAGGTAAAGAAAGTAGTTTGAAAGTAGGAATCATACTGTACTATAGATCGTATCTCTTTCGATGCTGGACAATAAAAGGTTATCAGTA
Organism: Saccopteryx bilineata; assembly: GCF_036850765.1. Classification (NCBI taxonomy): domain Eukaryota; kingdom Metazoa; phylum Chordata; class Mammalia; order Chiroptera; family Emballonuridae; genus Saccopteryx; species Saccopteryx bilineata. The sequence goes on from NC_089493.1 coordinate 261,499,428, forward strand.
GAAGCTTGTTAATGTTACCACCTTTTTGTCCGTCCCTTTTTTTCCTCTCTGCCATCATTAAGACAAAGGTTTTCAAAGTTCACTTAAATATTTTTTTAACAAAATTTTTTAAGACTTTATTTATTCATTTGAGAGAGAAGAGAGAGAGAGAAGGGGGGAGGAGCAGGAAGCATCAACTCTCATATGTGCCTTGATCAGGCAAACCCAGGATTTTGAACCAGCGACCTCAGCGTTCCAGGTTGACGCTTTATCCACTGCGCCACCACAGGTCAGGCAAAGTTCACTTAAATATTAATCACAGTTTAGAAGTTATAATTATCACCTTATGACAGAAGGTCTTTTTCTTGGTATAAGATTCAAGCTATTATTCTTCTCCACTCAATGAGTTTCATGAATACAGGCTGTGTTTACTGGGTACCTTATAAATTTGACAAATAGGAGTGTTATCTTGGCCTACTGACTTAAAATAGCCACATAATGTATAAAAGAATTACAGGTCTGAGTTTTTGTCCTAATATGGAGCTTGAATAATAATAATAAAATTAGAAATGCAATTTTAGAAGTAATGAAACCATTGTATAAATGTTTATCTCTTTTGAAGGCTTTGTTACATTGCTTATAAAACTGAATTGAAGAATGAGGAAGGCCTGACCAGGCAGTGGCACAGTGGATAGAGCATTGGACTGGGATGTGGAGGACCCAGGTTCGAGACCCTGAGGTCGCCAGCTTGAGCGCGGGCTCATCTGGTTTGAGCAAAGCTCACCAGGTTGGACCCAAGGTCTCTGGCTAGAGCAAGGAGTTACTCGGTTTGCTGAAGGCCCGCGGTCAAGGCACATATGAGAAAGCAATCAATGAACAACCAAGGTGTTGCAACAAAAAACTAATGATTGGCCCTGGCCGGTTGGCTCAGCAGTAGAGCGTCGGCCTGGCGTGCGGGGGACCCGGGTTCGATTCCTAGCCAGGGCACATAGGAGAAGCGCCCATTTGCTTCTCCACCCCCCCTCCTTCCTCTCTGTCTCTCTCTTCCCCTCCCGCAGCCAAGGCTCCATTGGAGCAAAGATGGCCCGGGCGCTGGGGATGGCTCCTTGGCCTCTGCCCCAGGCGCTAGAGTGGCTCTGGTCGCGGCAGAGCAACGCCCTGGAGGGGCAGAGCATCGCCCCTGGTGGGCGTGCCAGGTGGATCCCGGTCGGGCGCATGCGGGAGTCTGTCTGACTGTCTCTCCCTGTTTCCAGCTTCAGAAAAATACTAAATAAATAAATAAAGCAGAAATTTACACACAAAAAAACTAATGATTGATGCTTCTCATCTCTCTCCTTTCCTGTCTGTCTATTCCTACTGTCTCTGAAAAAAATAAACAACAACAAAAAATCTTATTCCTAATAGAGTCTTTTTCTTTATTTGTGAGTTGTGCTTTGCTTTCTACAACATGAAAAATTTTAAAATTAATGACCTAAACATCTTTACCTCTAGGACAAAATGCAAATCATTGGCATTTCTCTGCCTGTTCAAGATGCCAGATATTTTATTTGAGGATGCACTTATCTCTCTTGGACTCTTGGGTTCTTTTGCAAATTAGCAGAGGCATTTTTTTTCTGCTTTCCACTGAGATTGACTTCTGCTTTTTTCTGCTGAACTTTGATTGTTCAGTTGACAACCTTCTGGTGGCCCTTCCATTCATTTCCTGCTTACATCAGAATTCCTATCTCACATTTCAGTCTCCACCCTAGGTTAACATGACTTGTACTATACTCAGTGTATTATTGTAACTTCAGAGTGCTATGAGAGTGCTTCTTAGAAATGATAAAATGGGTGGCTTTTTGAAAAAATTTCTTCTATTTCAGGTAATGCTTGCTTCTCCAATGGATCTAAATGCCTGCAAAATAGAGAATTTTATTTGATTTTTAATTCAATGATTTTTCACAGATTCTTGCTTTTTATTTAGTTACAATAAAAAGTTTCCACTAATATAACAAACGCTTGCATAGTTTTAGCCCGTATTCACCATTTAACATTTTGCTACGTTTGCTCTTTATATGTCTGCTTGTACTGAAGGATTGAAAACAAATATAGAAGACATGACACCTCACCCCTAAACACTTCATTATCTTTATCTTCTAAGTTGGAACATTCTCCCACCCAAGGGCAAACCATTATAGTTAATAAATTGAAAATAATTCTGTATTGCTACGGAATATGTAGCCCAAAATCAAATTTTCCCTATGATACAAAAATGTCTTTTTTTTTTTTTTAGACAGAGATAGGGACAGACAGACAGGGAGGGAGAGGAAGCATTAATTCTTCGTTGCAGCTCCTTAGTTGTTCACTGATTATGCTTTCTCTTATGTGCCTTGACTGGGGGCTACAGAAGAATGAGTGACCCCTTGCTCAAGCCAGCAACCTTGGGCTTTAAACCAACAACGTTTGGGATCAAGCCAGCGAACATGGGGTCATGTCTATGATCTCACACTCAAGCCAGCGACCCTGTGCTCAAGCTAGTGAGCCCGTGCTCAAGCCTATTGAGGCCGCGCTCAAGCCTGCAACCTCAGGGTTTCGAACCTGGGTCCTCAGTGTCCCAAGTTGACATGTTATCTACTACATCACTGCCTGGTCAGGCCAAAATGTGTCTTTTATAGCTATTTTAAAAGTACAGATTACAGTCCCTGGCCAGTTGGCTCAGTGGTAGAGCGTTGGCCCAGCATGTGGAAGTCCTGGGTTCGATTTCTGGCCAGGGTACACAAAAGAACCACCCATCTGCTTCTCCACTCTTCCTCCTCTCCTTTCTCTCTAGCTCTCTCTTCCCCTCCCACAGCCAAGGCTCCATTGGAGCAAAGTTGGCCCAGGCACTGAGGATGGCTCCATGGTCTCCATCTCAGGTGCTAGAATGGCTCCAGTTGCAACAGAGCAATGGCCCAGAGGGGCCAAGCATTGCCCCCTAGTGGACATGCCAGGTGGATCCCAGTCAGGCGCATGAGGGAGTCTGTCTCCCTGCCTCCCTACTTCTCACTTCAGAAAAATACAAAAAAAAAAAAAAAAGTACAGATTACACCTGACTAGTTGTGGCACAGTAGATAGAATGTCGACTTGGGACACTGAGGACACTGAAACCCTGAGGTTGCTGGCTTGAGTGCAGGCTCATTCAGCTTGAGCACAGGCTTACCAGCTTGAGCGTGAGGTTGTAGACATGATTCCATGGTCACTGGCTTGAGCCCAAGGTCACTAGCTCTGCTGAAACTCCCCAGTTAAGGACATGTGAGAAGCAATCAGGGAACAACTAAAGTGCCGCAACCATGAGTTGATGCTTCTTATCTCTCTCTCTGTCTATCTGTCTGTCTCACTTAAAAAAAAAAAATACAGCCTGAGCAGGCGGTGGCGCAGTGGATAGAGCGTCAGACTGGGATGCGGAAGACCCAGGTTCGAGACCCCGAGGTCGCCAGCTTGAGCGCAGGCTCATCTGGCTTGAGCAAAAAGCTCACCAGCTTGGACCCAAGGTTGCTGGCTCGAGCAAGGGGTCACTCGGTCTGCTGAAGGCCCATGGTCAAGGCACATATGAGAAAGCAATCAATGAACAACTAAGGTGTCACAACGAGAAACTGATGATTGATGCTTCTCATCTCTCTCCGTTCCTGTCTGTCCCTATCTATCCCTCTCTCTGACTCTCTCTCTCTCTCTGTCCCTGAAAAACAATAAATAAATACAGATTAGGTCTTGGCCGGTTGGCTCAGTGGTAGAGCGTCGGCCTGGTGTGCAGGGGACCGGGGTTCGATTCCCGGCCAGGGCACATAGGAGAAGCGCCCATTTGCTTCTCCACCCCCCCCCTCCTCTGTGTCTCTCTCTTCCCTTCCTGCAGCCGAGGCTCCATTGGAGCAAAGATGGCCCGGGCGCTGGGGATGGCTCCTTGGCCTCTGCCCCAGGCACTAGAGTGGCTCTGGTCGCGGCAGAGCGACACCCTGGAGGGGCAGAGCATCGCCCCCTGGTGGGCAGAGCGTCACCCCTGGTGGGCATGCCGGGTGGATCCCGGTCGGGCGCATGCAGGAGTCTGTCTGACTGTCTCTCCCCATTTCCAGCTTCAGAAAAATACAAAAATAAATAAATAAATAAAAAAGATTACAATCAAGTTTCATATATCAAACTTGATTTTCATAGCTCTTTTAATGTAGAACAGCCACCACCCTGAACTTGCCTTTTTTAAGTCAAGACCAATTGTTTTATAGTATGGCACACATTCTGGTTTTAGCTGTTTATTTCCCCTCTTGTGTTGTTTAAAGATTTTTATTAAAAATTTTTAATTTATTATGTTAACATAGTTTCAAGTGTGCCACTCAATATAACACCCTCAAACCTGCCTCCCCCCTTGTGTTCTTTAATTCTCTTTATTTCCTATAAACTTAAAATTGGGTCTGAATCTTGATTTGATTTAGAGTAAATATGTTTGGCATAAATACTTCATAGTAGCTTGTCTGACCTGTGGTGGCGCAGTATATAGAACATTAGCCTGGAATGCTGAGGTCGCTGGTTTGAAACCTTGGGCTTGCCTAGTTAAGGCACATACAGAAAGCAACTATGAATTGATGCTTCCTGCTACTCCCTCCCCCTCCTCTCTTCTCTTTCTCTTCCCCTACCATATCCCACCCCAGCCCCATCCTCTCTAAAATCAATAAATCTTTTTTTAAAAAAATAGGGTCCTCATGTGGAATTTATTTATAAAAAATACTTCATAGCTGGGTTGAAGTATTACCAGATTACACCAGCATAGTCCTATGACCTTTAGTCAAAGCATAATTATTAATAGTGCCTCCTTTTGCTCTCTTGAAAGTATTCTGGTATGGATGTTAAATGAAGTGGTCACTACTTATAAATGATGGTGTGTACTTTAGGTTGCTTCCCATCACGATGCCCTCAGATTATATTGTTTCACTATTTATGATATTAAGTTTGATCACTCGGTTAACGTGGTGACCGCCAGAATTTTTTTTTTATTGTAAAGGTATGTTTTTTCCTTTGTAATTAGTAACCTGATCACTTGAGACTGTGTACCCCAACAATCTTTAACCTATGGTTTTAGAGACCCTTGATGACCCTTGACAGAATAAATTATACATTGGTGGTTACAATGCTAGTTGTGTTTCAATGATTAAGATTTGGGATTGAGATTGATTCTTTTATTATAGGAGAACAATGTTTTATTTAACCCAAAACATTTCAAAATCCCCAGACAACTTAAATATTGGTGGCCTGCCATTTTAAACGCTTTTTTTCTGTTTCTCATTGCAGCTTTCTATCCTTTTAAAACACCAGGAATATGTCCCTACATCAATTTTTACTAGAGCCAATCACCTGTCATGCCTGGAACAGGGATCGTACCCGTAAGTATGCTATTAACTTCGTGCCTTTATTTTTGTACCTTTAATACTTTTCAATGTAGGCAATTTTAGGAATTATATATTTCATTATCACATGTGAAAAGGACAGGCAGATTCAGAAGGGAACTAGGTTACTCTTATGGTTTACAGATAAAGAAACTGAGACCTATACTGTTGAAAGGAATTTCCAGTGGTTACATACCAAGTTATTTTCAGAGCCATTGCTAGCACCCACGCCTTCTGGCTCTTTTTCCACTTCTTTTTCCATACCACTGAGGGACAGCTTATATCAGAGACATCTTTTATTGCCCTAAGAATCCATGCCTGACCAGGCTGTGGCGCAGTGGATAGAGCGTCGGACTGGGATGCAGAGGACCCAGGTTCCACACCCCGAGGTCGCCAGCTTGATCACAGGCTCATCTGTTTGCAAAGCTCACCAGCTTGAACCCAAGGTCACTGGATCGAGCAAGGCGTCACTTGGTCTGCTGAAGCTCTCTGGTCAAGGCACATATGAGAAAGCAATCAATGAACAGCTAAGGCGCCACAAGGAAGAATTGATGCTTCTCATCTTTCTCCATTCCTGTCTGTCTGTCCCTATCTGTCTCTCTCTCTCTGACTCTCTCTGTCTCTGTCACAATAAAAATAAAAGGAGAAAAAAAGCTTAAAAAAAAAAAAGGATCCAGTGTCTGGAATGGTTGTGCCATAATACCACACTCACCCAGCATTTAGTCAGAATTCTAGGACCTAGAAATAAGGTATTTCAGTAGGACATGGTTTATTCCTGAGGTACTAAGAGCAGTACTAAGTAGTATTTACTATGTTATCTCATAATAAGCTTAAGTTTCTAGTTTTGTAGCTCCAGCAAACTAGAAAGGGGTGGAAAAGACTCTTAGAAGTAGACATGGTACAGAAAGCAAAGTGACAGTTAATATGACAAGGAGGCGCACAAAAAAAATCTAGAAATATAAATATAGTATTAGGCCCATGAGTTATTTTTAAAAGTTTGGAGGCCCTGGCCAGTTAGCTCAGTAGTAGAGTGTCGGCCTGGCGTGCAGGAGTCCCAGGTTCGATTCCCGGCCAGGGCGCACAGGAGAAGCGCCCATCTGCTTCTCCACCCCTCCCCCTCTCCTTCCTCTCTGTCTATCTCTTCCCCTCCCACAGCTGAGGCTCCATTGAAGCAAAGATGGCCCAGGTGCTGAGGATGGCTCCATGGCCTCTGCCCAGGCGCTAGAATGGCTCTGGTTGCAACAGAGCGATGCCCCAGATGGGCAGAGCATCGCCCCCTGGTGGGCGTGTTGGGTGGATCCCAGTCAGGCGCATGCAGGAGTCTGTCTGACTGCCTCCCCATTTCCAGCTTCAGAAAAATACAAAAAAAAAAAAAAAAAAAAAAGTTTGAATTATATTCACTTTATTTTCTTCATTTATTTGAGGAGAGAAGGGGGGAAGTGGGAGAAAGAGAGAGAGAGAGGTATCAATTCATCCACTTAGTTCCATAAAGTTGTGCACTCATTGGTTGCCTCTTACATGTGCCCTGACCAGTGATCAAACCCACGACCTCCGTACGCAAGGACAGTGCTTTTATCCACTGAGCCATCTTGCCAGGGCCCATTCTTTTTTTTAATAATATTTTTATTGAGATACAGTTCACATAACATAAAATTCATCCTTTTAAAGTATACAATTCAGTGGATAGAGCGTCGGACTAGGACGCAGAGGACTCAGGTTCGAAACCCCGAGGTTCCTGGCTTAAGCATGGGCTCATCTGGCTTGAGCATGAGGTTGCTGGCTTGAGCCTAAAGGTTGCTGGCTTGAGCAAAGGGGTCACTCACTCTGCTGTAGCCACCCTGTTTTCCCCTCCCCCATCAAGGCACATATGAGAAAGCAATCAAGGAACAATGAAGGTGCTACAAGGAAAAATTGATGCTTCTCATCTCTCTCCCTTCCTGTCTGTCCCTCTCTCTGTCTCTGTCATAAAAAAAAAAAGATTGACGTGAAGTTTCACTTATAGATCCCAATTTTAATTCTAAGAAATCTTTATTACATATTTTTTTAAATGAGAAGTGGGAAGGCAGAAAGACACTCCCACATGCCCCCCTACTGGGTGATGCACTGCTCATCTGGGGCCTTTGCTCCGTTGCTCAGCAACTGAGCTATTTTAGCACCTGAGATGAGGCCATAGAGTCATCCTCAGCACCCAAGACTGACTTGCTCCAACTGAGCCATGGCTGCAGGAGGGGAAGAGAGAGAGAAGGAAGATGAGGAGGGGTGGAAAAGCATATGGTCACTTCCCCTGTGTGCCCTGACCAGGAATCAAACCCAGGACATCCATATACTAGGCTGATGCTCTACCACTGAGCCAACCGGCCAAGGCCAAAATCAGTTTTTTTAAATGTATAAACTAGAAAGGGTAAAAATCAGAGTAAGTCTAAAAATGTATTTTATATAGATACATGTTTTCTTAATTTTTTAGACTGGTCCAAGAGATTCCTTTTGAAAACAAGGATTTTATTTTATGATTTATATTGGCTTTATTTAAAAGAAACATTGATATAGTTTATCAGCAGAATCAAGTTTTTCTGATAAACTATGGTGGTTCCAACATGGGTTCATGATAGCTGTAATGAGAACCTATGAGCTATTTTTAGCATTTCAGAAAGTAACAGAAATTAAATATTTATTAATGTTGTACAAGTGAGCTAAAATGTCAAATATCTTTACTATGAGCCAAAGTTAAGTTGCTGCATGAATAACGCAGGGCTGCTAACCCCCCCCCCCATGCAGTTGAAAATTTATGTATAAGTTTGACTCCCCAAAATATGCAGAGGGCAACATCTCTTACATAAAATGGTGTAGAACAATGCATACAGTCAGCCCTCCACATCCCCAGATTCCCAACCACAGATGGAAAATCATGTTTTCTATCAGCAGTCTATTGAATACATGGCTCTGAAACCCATGGTTACAGAAGGTGACTATATTTATTGAAAGAAATGTGTTTATATTTGGACCTGCACAGTTCATACCTGTGTTGTTCAAGGATCAACTGTATATCAGCTAAGTATAGCAACATTGTGTATTTCTTACTGGTTAGAATCTTTAACTGACAGTTATATATGTCTCTGATAAAATGAAATTTTAAATTTAGTTTTTCTACAAAATATTTAAAATACAGGGTCCAAATAGAGTTAAAATAATAGAAGAAATTATTCAAGGGTGAATATTGAGAATCATTTTTTAAAACAGCTTTTCTATTCCTTCGATCTGTTTTTAAAATGCCAACTGTAACATGTCCCCTTTTTGTGTGACAGTTTCAGGTTCAAGTGTTAACTATTAACTTTTTCTCCAGAAATTGCCCTTAGCCCCAATAATCATGAAGTCCACATCTATAAGAAGAATGGGAGCCAGTGGGTGAAAGCTCATGAACTCAAGGAGCACAACGGACACATCACAGGTAACAGAAGATAACTGTGAGTTTAGTACAGTATTTTCAAATTTAGCACTCTTTTGTTTAAATAAAGAGCCTAATAAAGTAAGTCTGCCATAATATTCAAAGTTTGACAGCATTTACTGAGTTTTCTTTAGAAAATAGCATAATAGTGATCTCAATTTTTTTTTTTTCTTTTCATTTTTCTGAAGCTGGAAACAGGGAGAGACAGTTAGACAGACTCCCGCATGCGCCCAACCGGGATCCACCCGGCACGCCCACCAGGGGCAACGCTCTGCCCATCCTGGGCGTCGCCATGTTGCGACCAGAGCCACTCTAGCGCCTGAGGCAGAGGCCACAGAGCCATCCCCAGCGCCCGGGCCATCTTTGCTCCAGTGGAGCCTTGGCCAGGCCAGGCTCCTGTGTGCCCTGGCCAGGAATCGAACCCGGGTCCTCCGCACGCTAGGCCGACGCTCTACCACTGAGCCAACCGGCCAGGGCAGTGATCTCAATTTTTAAGTGTTTGTTTTAGTCCAGTTGATACACAGCAGTCTACTATAATGTATGGAAGACACTGAACCTACTGTGAGAACTAAAGAGCTTAGATTAGGAGATGAGACTGAGAGCAAAAACTAGACAGCATGTCAGGTGTATGAAAACGTCAGCCAAACTGTTCTGCATTCTAGTCCGATACTCTATCCACTGCGCCACCGCCTGGTCAGCAAACTGTGTTCCCATACTGCTGCAGGAGCTGACTGTCTTCCAGACATTTCCTATATGTTGTTATGGGGTCAAAGAAGACATTCCAAATACTGAAAAGAACAAAGAGTAATATAATAAACACGCATATTCCTGCCACCCAGAATTAACAACAAAAAAGATAAATATCTTCTTTTCTGTGCCAGAAAACAAGAAACAAGCATTTAATAATAAGAATATTGTCTAGATAATGGTAAAATCCCCTCTCACCACCAGTCCTGTTTCTGTCCCTCAGTAGGCAGTCTGTAATTTAGAGTGACATTGTGCCAGTCCATTTTTATTACTTTTACATACATGTATATATTCATAAGCAATCTCTAATACATACTAGTATTTTTAAATGCTACCAAAATGGCATTATATTATACATCTATTGCAGCTTACTTTTGCCCACATTGTTTCGTTTCTTTTTTTTTTTAACAGAGACAGAGAGAGAGTCAGAGAGAGGGACAGACAGACAGGAATGGAGAGAGATGAGAAGCATCAATCATCAGTTTTTCATTGTGACACCTTAGTTGTTCATTGATTGCTTTCTCATATGTGCCATGACCGTGGGCCTTCAGCAGACCGAGTAACCCCTTGCTCGAGCCAGTGACCTTGGGTCCAAGCTGGTGAGCTTTGCTCAAACCAGATGAGCCCACACTCAAGCTGGCGACCTCAGGGTCTCGAACCTGGATCCTCCACATCCCAGTTTGACGCTCTATCCACTGTGCCACTGCCTGGTTAGGCTGCCCACATTGTTTTCGAGCTCTCTATGTTGATGTATCTAGATCAAGTTTGTTCCTTTTAACTGCCAGTTGGCCTTTAATACCTTCATTTATTTATTCTTTTCTCCATTATGTTTCTAGTTTTGCCTTATTGAAGTGCTAAATCGACTGTTCTTGTGCATAGCATATCTCTTTGTACATGTGTGAGTGTTCATATATGGTAGAACTGTACTGCAGTCTCCCACAGGAATGTGTATATCTTCAACTTAGCTAGCTGTCATCAGATTGTCTTCCTCCCCAGTGCTTGTTTTCCCAAATCCCACACACACTTGATTATGGTCAGACTGATGAGTGAAAGAGTATTTATAAGTTGCATTTTCCTGATTAACAGAAAGGTTGAGCATCTTTTCAAATGTTTACTAGCCATTTGGGTTTTTGTGTATGTTTGTGACTTCACTATTTATAATTTCTGTACATTTTTTCATATTTTTATCTTTTTCTTGTTGGTTTGTAGAAGATTGGATCTTAAAGCATTGGCTATGAGGCAGATTCCTGAGTGTTTATTAACTTTCGTCTTTGGCAAAAATTATCTATGAGTAGATAAGTAGAAGTGGCATGCAGAACAGGGCTGAGTTTTATTAAGCAAGTGTCAAAGCTGGAGAATAGGGTGTAAAAATGTGGAATTTTTACAGTGGTTTTCAGAAGTTAGTGATCCAAATCCTGATACCAAATTTCAAGAGACTGTATTGCCCTGTTGTTAAGTCATGTCTGGCCGTTTAAAAATGTATATATATATAGACCCGGGTTCGATTCCCGGCCAGGGCACACAGGAGAAGCGCCCATTTGCTTCTCCACCCCTCCACCGTGCCTTCCTCTCTGACTCTCTCCTCCCCTCCCGCAGCCAAGGCTCCATTGGAGCAAAAGATGGCCTGGGCTGGGGATGGCTCTGTGGCCTCTGCCTCAGGCGCTAGAGTGGCTCAGTCGCAACATGGCGACGCCCAGGATGGGCAGAGCATCGCCCCCTGGTGGGCAGAGCATCGCCCCATGGTGGGCGTGCCGGGTGGATCCCGGTCGGGCGCATGCGGGAGTCTGTCTGACTGTCCCTGTTTCCAGCTTCAGAAAAATGCAAAAAAAAAAAAAAAAAAAAGTATATATATATAGATATTCTCTTATTGCTCTGTTCAGAAAGAACTCTTGTTCATTGATCCTTACTACTGTAGTTCCTTTTTTATTCTATTTTCTGGCAGAGTTGATTCAACCTTTTGCTTTAAACAGTTTGGCAAAGCACATAATAACTTATTTGTCATAACTTTTCAATTACAAATTTCTCACTGCAGTCTTTGTTTTCCCTTTCCTCACAATGATTTTGCACTTAAGTAGGCAGCAAAGGTACTGTTTTTTTTTAATTGGGCCTCTAGAATTTTGCTTCTGATCCCCTAACATACTGATTAGCTTAAAGATCTCTTTCCTCCAGATCAGAGAAAAACATGGCATGTTTTGACCTTCTGCACTCTTCACATTATATTCTCTAGCACAGGGGTTGGGAACCTATGGCTTGTGAGCCAGATGTGGCTCCTTTGATGGTTGCATCTGGTTTGCGACAAATCTTTAATAAAAAAATAATGTTAAAAATATAAAACATTCTCGCCTGACCAGGCGGTGGCACAGTGGATAAATCGTTGGACTGGGATGCGGAGGATCCAGGTTCGAGACCCCGAGGTCACCAGCTTGAGCACAGGCTCATCTGGTTTGAGCAATGCTCACCAGCTTGGACCCAAGGTCGCTGCCTTGAGCAAGGGGTTAGTCGGTCTGCTGTAGCCCCAGGGTCAAGGCACATATGAGAAAGTAATCAGTAAACAACTAAGATGTCTCAACGAAAAACTAATGATTGATTCTTCTCATCTCTCTCTGTTCCTGTCTGTTCCTGTCTATCCCTCTCTCTGACTCTCTCTGTCTCTGTAAAAAATAAATAAATAAAAAATAAAACATTCTCATGTATTACAATCCATTCATTTCCTACTGCTCATGTTCATGGTTGCAGGTGGCTGGAGCCAATCACAGCTGTCCTCCAGGACAACACCATATTTTTACTGGGTAATGCGTATGTACACGGGTCGTTGTATGGCTCTCACGGAATTACATTTTAAAATATGTGGCGTTCATGGCTCTCTCAGCCAAAAAGTTTCCTGATCCCTGCTCTAGCAGAAACTTGTGACCATCCCATTTTGCTTTTACTAGGACTTGTGTGTAATGCTAGTGAGCACCTTCAGCTGACTGGCTATATATATGTTTATTACCCAACCAGCACCAAAGAAATAATTTCTATTTTTGTTGCTATTGCTTTCTCACAACCTTATTTTTATTAGGGTTGGCCTATTTTCTCTGAGTCCCTTTGCCAGTGACCTTATGGCCTAAAAATAAGAACACTTATATTTTAAATCGGAAAGTTAGCATTAGGAAATACCTTTAAATGAGAAAGGGCTAAGATGAAAGACCAAAAAGATAGCCAAAAAATGTGAGATATTTAGTTGTGTCCTTTTTTTCTCCTGCTTCTTTTTTGGAATTCTTTGAACTTGGGCCTATTTTCTGTCCAAATGCTCAAATGATGTATTTTTTTTTAGTCTTAAAGAACTATTGTTGGGAAAATCTAAATATAACTCTGTGGCAGGAGACCAAGGATCAAACATATTTCCTCCAAAAGATAGTAACTACAAAAAAGGAAAAATTATCTTCTGGAGCTTTCTAGAAGAATAGACTAATCAGTACAACATAGAAAAAGAGTATGGCAAACATTAAAGGGATACCAGAGTCTTGGTGTTTTTTTCTGTGAGTTTATTCTTTTGTGTTAAAGTTTAATCACTATCTTTTTTAAAAAAAATTTACAATGGACAATTTTAAACAATAACAAAAATAGGCAATAATGTAATGAACCCCTCTATACCCATCACCCAGATTCAACAATTATCAACTCACAGCCAATCTTGTTCTCAGCTCTCTTCCTGTACAATTTTGAAGCACATCCCAGATGTTGTATCATTCCATATTTCAGTTTGTATCTCTAAAAGATAAGGACTCTTCAGTAATAACCAATACAATAGTCTGTTTTAGTTGGAATTCTAATAAGGTACACACATAGTTGTGATTAGTTATGTATCTCTTAAGTCTTTTGTTTTGTCTATAGGTTCACTATCTTCTCTTTCTTTTCCTTTGCAATTTATTAAGAAATTGAGAAATCAGGTTGTTTGTCCCATGGAGTTTTCCAGAGCCTAGATTCTGTTTGCAAGCCAATGGTGTTTTACATATTCCTCTGTTCTCTATATTTCCTATAAATTGTTAGTTGAGTTAGGTGATGGTAGGTTCTTTCATCAAGGAGGCATATAATGTCTAGTCATCTTTCTTTCTGAAATGTTCACAACTGTTGATGGTCAGTGCCCGTATCCATTAACTTAACAGTGACTGCAACATGGTGATATTTTCAATCTATTGTTTCTTCTCTACTAGTTAGAATATATTTATAAAAAATGCTTACCTCATCTACTGTTTGGTTGGCCTGAGATGTAGTTAGCATAGGAAAGACCGAATAGATGCTTGATTCCCCTCCTTTCCTTTTAAGTCTTTTATGCAAAGCTAAATTAATAAGAGATGAAAATTTGCCTTTGACTGAATATTTGCTCTTCCCATCTTTTTAACAAGTACGTGTTTTAAAAAGAGCTTAAAGCTATGGTCATCTAAAATAGTCTAAGGGGGCCCTGGCCGGTTGGCTCAGCGGTAGAGCGTTGGCCTAGCGTGCGGAGGACCCGGGTTCGATTCCCGGCCAGGGCACATAGGAGAAGCACCCATTTGCTTCTCCACCCCTCCGCCGCGCTTTCCTCTCTGTCTCTCTCTTCCCCTCCCGCAGCCAAGGCTCCATTGGAGCAAAGATGGCCCGGGCGCTGGGGATGGCTCTGTGGCCTCTGCCTCAGGCGCTAGAGTGGCTCTGGTCGCAATATGGCGACGCCCAGGATGGGCAGAGCATCGCCCCCTGGGGGGCAGAGCACCGCCCCTGGTGGGCGTGCCGGGTGGATCCCGGTCGGGCGCATGCGGGAGTCTGTCTGACTGTCTCTCCCTGTTTCCAGCTTCAGAAAAATGAAAAGAAAAAAAATAAATAAATAAAATAAAATAAAATAGTCTAAGGGTATGACTATGGTTTTACAGTTTTCGTATTCAAATGAAAGATGTAGTTACAGAAGTAGACTTAGCAGTCTAAGACTACCTGACCTGTGGTGACACAGTGGATAAAAAGCATTAACCTGGACTGCTGAGGTCACTGGTTCAAAACCCCAGGCTTGCCTGGTCAAGGCACATACCAGAAGCAACTACAAGTTGATGTTTCTCACTCCTTCCCCCTGCCTTTCTCTCTCTAAAATCAATAAATAAAATCTTTTTTAAAATGTTACAGTATTTAAAAAGAAAAAAGAGTTATAAAACTAAGCAGAAGGCAGCTTATATTTTTCTTAAAGCATAAGGCTCTATTGATTTTTTTTAAGGACCTCAAGTTTAAGCACATCAGGAATTCATATAAAACACATATGTGTTTAATTAGAGTGGTGGTCATATGGAATAAGGGGTGAAATTTGAGATTGTCAAAATCAAAAAATAACTAAGCTTTGTCTTACAAGACAGTATGCTGGATGGGTGAGGATATATTCATTTTTTATTGGTCTATAACAAATATATAAACTTAGCAGCTTAAACCAAACACATTTATCATCACACAGTTTTTGTGGGTTAAGAGCCAGGGCCTGGTTTATATGGGACTCTGCTTTGGGTCTCAAGCTATAAACAAGGTGTCAAACAGGGATGGGTCTTCATCAGAGGCTCGATCAGGGAAGGATCCACTTCCAAACTCCTTTAGGTTGTTGGTAGAACAGTTTTTCCTTGCAAGTGTAAGATTCATGGCAGCTTGCTTCTTCAAAGCCCACAATAAAGAGTGTGAGCGTCTTTGGCGAGAGGGGTCACACATTCTTATGTTTTGGAAGGGGGGGTGTTTGACACATTCTTATGTAATCTTGTACAGTAATCATGTACATCTCATCACCTTTCCCAGAGTCCACTGGTTAAAATTGAGTCACAGAACCTGCCCACACCCATGGGGAGGGGACCACAGAGAGGCATGAGCACCAGCAGACGGGGTCACAGGGACCACCCTGGAGTCTGCCCACCACAGTAATTTCAGAAACTTGCCTCTTGTTGTCAAGAAGCTTGTAATCAAGTTAGGAATATGAGATACTCGTAAAAATAACAATATTTTACATTACACTTCTAAGATACCATAAAGAGGTCATTTTAACCAGAGCAAAATGATATGTGCCTGAATGGTTGTTCCAGTGTTATCTATCTTAATAAGTGATTGGAAACTATCAAACTATCAACTTTCAAACAATGGGATGTTTAGGGGAATTATTATGATAAGATCATAGTTCTGAAATCATGAATAACCACTACTGATTTATAAAAAGCAAGAGAAAATGTTTGCCATAATATTAGTATTTTAGGGGGCAAATGTATGTGGACATAAAAAAACAGGGTAGGGCTTTACTGACTTTTTGCATGTTCCGTTGTGATTTTTGTCTCATAACAAAGTGTGGGTTTTGCTTTTGTAGTTATTAAAAATAAATTTTTAAATTTAATAAAAAGAGCTGAAAAATTATCCTATAAAGAATGAATTTGAGGCCCTAGCCAGTTGGCTCAGTGGTAGAGCATCAGACCGTTGTGTGGAAGTCCCAGGTTCAATTCCCAGCCAGGGCACACAGGAGAAGTGCCCATCTACTTCTCCACCATTCCCCCTCTCCTTTCTCTCTCTCTCTCTTCCCCTCCTACAGCCAAGGCTCCATTGGAGCAAGTTGGCCCAGGTGCTGAGGATGGCTCCATGGTCTCCACCTCAGGCGCTAGAGTGGCTCTGGTTGCAACAGAGCAAGGGCCCAGATGGGAGAGCATCGCCCCCTAGTGGGCTTGCCAGGTGGATCTCTGTCAGGCGGGAGTCTGTCTCTCTGCCTCTCCACTTCTCACTTCAGAAAAGTACAAACAAAAAAAGAATGAATTTGAAATGAAATACACATTTCTTAGAGCAAACTCCCTTGTGTCTTTTCCCCTTTAATGATGCAAATAATTGTGCTGACATTTCTTGTAGGTGAATGAATGAATAAACTCTTCATACTACTGTCACTATGATATATGACTAATGGAGATTTTGATTTATATTCGTCTTACTTGTATTCCATATATAGTAAATGTTAAGAATGTTAATTATTTTTAGGGAGATACCTATGATACTTTATTAGTAATACTTCCATAACTTCAGTGTAGAATTACATTTATAGAAAATGCCTCATCAATAGCTAGCTATAAAATGAGTGAGTCATAGCAGCTTTTAGTCTTGGTATATAACAAACTGACTGACTTTGGGATTCTTCATAGAGGCACCAAATAAGTAAAAGTATGGTCAAATATGAACAAGAAACCTTATATTTAGATGCATATGTAGGACTTTTCCTAGTTAAGATACAAAGATACTCAAGGACTCTTTCATAGAACTTGCTCAAACAGAAAAGGTATTTTAGGTTAGTTTAAATGACACAGACCTTCCAAAGAATATATAATAAAACTTACATTTCCCCTCTATATTCTGAAGATTTTTGTTTATACTGTATGTTTTATTTGGGTATCATATGACAGACTTTCAGTTAATATTAGATGTGTTAATGAATGAATAATAAAGGTACTTTGAGACCAAAAAAAATCTTAGAGAGAGGATAAAGGTCTTCAGACCAGATATCTTTAGAAACCTATGACTAGGTTGGGAAAACCATCCCTGCTTAGTTTTGTCACCTCTGCAGTTATAAAACAGCTCTGTTCTACCTGGCCTCATGTAGGATCCCAAGTTACAGAACTTTATAGAGAAGAAACATCTTTGCTTTTATGATGTATGTAATCAGGGCCACCTCTGTCCCTGACATACCAGTGCCCACTTCCCTATGTCCTGTCAGTTGTCATTGACTCAGGCAAAGCAGATGATGCCGTATCTCACTTACAGGTATCGACTGGGCTCCCAAGAGTGACCGCATCGTCACTTGCGGGGCAGACCGCAATGCCTATGTGTGGAGTCAGAAAGATGGTGTCTGGAAGCCAACCCTGGTGATCCTGAGAATTAATCGTGCAGCCACTTTTGTCAAGTGGTCCCCATTAGAGAACAAATTTGCTGTGGGAAGTGGAGCACGACTCATTTCTGTTTGTTACTTCGAGTCTGAGAATGACTGGTGAGCAACATCTGTTTTTTTATTTCTCTCTATAGAATCATACATTGGGACCACTATGTTCTTGGTGACTTCTTGAGACACTGGGTGAAAGCTAACTATAACTCATCAATAGCTAGCTATAAAATGAGTGAGTCATAGCAGCTTTTAGTCTTGGTATATAACAAACTTGGTATATAACAAACCGCAGTTTTGTTTTATAAAAACTGTTTTGTTTTGTTTTAAAAACTGAAACCGCAGTTTCAGTTTTTCTTCATCTGGAGGCTTTTTTCTCATAAATTTTCCATTCTTTCTGAATGAGCATTTTTTCTTCTAATGTGCACATTGAGTCAAATCTAATGTCTTTCTCTTACTGATATAGAGCTGTGGTTTCCATGCTCTGGTCTCCTAACTTGTATTACTACCCTTCTGACTCTGTACTGTCCACATTGCTGTTTTCTTACTCTGCTGTATAAATTAAGAATTTAAAAGATTCCCAGTGTCCTGAGAAATATTTTTTTCCCCTCACTATATTTATCCACTTAAAATATTTAGGATTCTTACAAATAACAATGTTCTCCTTTCTTTAAAGTTCATTTGCTAATCAAATCTGTGCCTTGGTATAATGCTTTACTTGTTTAAGCCATTAAAGTAAAAATTGACTAAGATCTTGGAAATATAATCAGTCTGTTATACATTTTTTTATAAATCACTTGTAACTAAGCCAGTCAAAATGCAAGAGGTTTATTTTATGACTAAGTAACATACTTCAACTACTCCTTCCTGCTTACTTGGATAAGAAAACGATTCTACCCTTCAACATGGAATTGTCATTTAGTAGGAAACTGGCAGTGTGTCTTTGCACTAAAAATAGCAGACTACACATCACTCTTTGTGTTAGTGTTACTGTTTGCTTTCTGCTGAAACAGTGGAAGGAAGGGATTATCATATTACACTTTATAATTTAGTAAAACCTCAGAAGTTTTTATTCTCTGGGGAAAAAAGTTTGAATTTGCAGCAAGATTGAATTATGACTTTAAGACATGCATTTTTCTTTCAAGCATGTGTAAAATTAAGGCTAACAAAATGTTGCCTGCTAAAAATGATTTAGAAGCTTCACTGTAATACATAAGAAACAATTTTTCTTT
The DNA here is from genome assembly GCF_036850765.1 of Saccopteryx bilineata. Classification (NCBI taxonomy): domain Eukaryota; kingdom Metazoa; phylum Chordata; class Mammalia; order Chiroptera; family Emballonuridae; genus Saccopteryx; species Saccopteryx bilineata. Next base: position 261,518,097 of record NC_089493.1, read on the forward strand.
CTAGATAATCTTCAATGTCAGTGATTGTTCACATTTTTATTCATTAAAAAAAGTCTCAAATAGGCCCTGGCTGGTTGGCTCAGCGGTAGAGCGTCGGCCTGGCGTGCGGGGGACCCGGGTTCGATTCCCGGCCAGGGCACATAGGAGAAGCGCCCATTTGCTTCTCCACCCCCCCCCCTTCCTCTCTGTCTCTCTCTTCCCCTCCCGCAGCCAAGGCTCCATTGGAGCAAAGATGGCCCGGGCGCTGGGGATGGCTCTTTGGCCTCTGCCCCAGACGCTAGAGTGGCTCTGGTCGTGGCAGAGCGACGCCCCGGAGGCGCAGAGCATCGCCCCTGGTGGGCGTGCCGGGTGGATCCCGGTGGGGCGCATGCGGGAGTCTGTCTGACTGTCTCCCCGTTTCCAGCTTAAGAAAAAAAAAAAAGTCTCAAATATAAGTAACTTGGGCTTTACTGTAGTACAAAGTATTGTCATTGGAACAAATTGTATTTCAGGGGAGTTTCTCAGCTATGCAACGGTATTTTATTGCTATCATGTGAGTACTTTAAAACAACCTCTCAGTCTTTAATTTTAAAATAACTGCATTATTAAATAAGTCAAATATTAACTATTTTTCAGAATGAAATTTTTCAGATTCCTAAGAAAAGGATTCTTTTTCTTTTTGAGTGAGAGGAGGGGAGATAAACACACTCCTGCATATGCCCTAATCGGCATCTACCCGGCAACCCCTTCTGGGGTCAATGCTTGAGTACTAAGCTGTTTTTAACACCTGAGGCTGATATGCTCAGACCAAGTGAGCTGCCCTCAGTGCCTAGGGCCATGCTCAAACCAGTCAAGCCACTGCCTGCAGGAGTGGAAGAGGGAGAGAAGCGGATGGTCACTTCTCCAGTTTGCTCTGACCGAGAATCAAACCTAGGACGTCTATACACTGGGCTGACACTCCATCCACTGAGCCACCAGCCAGGGCCAGAAAAAGATTCTATAGAAAAATAATTTAACTTTTAAGGAAGGGCAGTTGGCATGATAATAAGTCTCTCATCTTGAACAACAGAAACAATTAATTTTTAAGTAGCAGTTTAAGGGCAAAAGTTGATTTAGTTATACCAGAATAATGACTATTTTAGACACGAATAAATTATTTAAGTGGAGCTAAAGAATTAGAGTCTAATCTCCAGCAAGAGGTCCTGCTGATTTCTTGGTTGTGTTTGTGAAAAAAGTGAAAAACTGCAGCTTCAGAAAACTTACTTAGCATTGGAAACTTAAAAAGGAAATTAATCTATCTTAACCTTTTAAAATAAATCACTAAATAGTTAAAATAAAAATTCAAGTAATTTTAAACCTCAGTTTTTATTTCCAAAGTTTAAGTCACACGTAATCTGAAACTCCATGGGACAGTATCAGAGTTAACCCATAAATATACGTACTAAAGAGGATCCCCTGGTAGCCAGAAAAGTTCAGAACTAGTTGATCTGATGGGAATATCAAAACCTAAAGGACAGGAAAATGGAAGTGACCGTCTATTGGTTCTTCTTCTCTCCCTTTAGAAATAAATGCAAACTTCTCTCTGGCAGACCTGGTAGCCACATAAGAACCATGCATTGATGTTTTCAATTGAGACATTTGTTAGGTCATTTGGGGATTGTTTGAAAATAAACTAAAATGAATTTTCTCCTTTTGTAGGTGGGTAAGCAAACACATTAAAAAGCCAATTCGTTCCACAGTCCTCAGCTTGGATTGGCATCCCAACAATGTTTTGCTGGCCGCAGGATCTTGTGATTTCAAATGCAGGTGGGAACAAATGAGAATTGGTAGACAGACTTGAACTGTTCATTGTTCACCTTTCAACAAATATTTTTAAAGTCCTTTTTTGCAAGGTACTATGCTCGGAACCATAAAGGTCTCAGAGATGAAAGGATCTTATGATCTAGAAAAGGGGATAAAGCAAGTGCATAAATCACTGAGGTAGAAAGAAGTGGACTTGGTAGAGGAGACGCACAGGCAGGGACTGGGAAGTTTTCCTTAGGCAGAACGTCCATGGTTTGGGGTGAGGGAAGTGTTGTCTGCTTCTCCCCGCCCCTCAACTACAGTAGTATTATCTTTTTTTTTTTTTTTTTTTTTTTAACAGAGTCAGAGAGAGGGATAGATAGGGACAGACAGACAGGAATGGAGAGAGATGAGAAGCATCAATCATCAGTTTTTCGTTGTGACACCTTAGTTGTTCATTGATTGCTTTCTCATATGTGCCTTGACTGTGGGGCTACAAGCAGACCTAGTAACCCCTTGCTCGAGCCAGTGACCTTGGGTCCAAGCTGGTGAGCTTTTGCTCAAACCAGATGAGCCCGCGCTCAAGCTGGCAACCTTGGGGTCTCGAACCTGGGTTCACTGCATCCCAGTCTGACATTCTATCCACTGCGCCACCACCTGGTCAGGCAGTATTATTACTTTTTTTTTTTTTTACTTTTATTAATTTTTAGAGAGGAGAGAGAGTGAGAGAGAGAGAGAAAGAGAAGGGGGAGGGAGGAGCAGGAAGCATCAACTCCCATATGTGCCTTGACCAGGCAAGCCCAGGGTTTTGAACCGGCGACCTCAGTATTCCAGGTCAACGCTTTATCCACTGCGCCACCACAGGTCAGGCCTTATTACCATTTTTTTTTTTTTTTTGTATTTTTTTGAAGCTAGAAACAGGGAGGCAGTCAGACGGACTCCTGCATGCGCCTGACCCGCCTGACCGGGATCCACCCAGCATGCCCACCAGGGAGCGATGCTCTGCGGCAATCAGAGCCATTCTAGCGCCTGAGGCAGAGGCCATGGAGCCATCCTCAGCACCCAGCAAACTTTGCTCCAGTGGAGCCTTGGCTGCAGGAGGGGAAGAGAGAGACAGAGAGGAAGGAGAGGGGGAGGGGTGGAGAAGCAGATGGGCGCTTCTCCTGTGTGCCCTGGCCGGAAATCGAACCCGGGACTCCTGCACGCCAGGCCAACGCTCTGCCACTGAGCCAACCAGCCAGGGCCCTTATTACCATTTTATAACGCAGGCAGCAGACTGCAAATTCCAAAGGGAAACTAAGAGTAACAAAACAGCTGAACAGTGGACTGCTGAACTATTATTATGCTATTATTTTTCAGTTAAAGCTTTTTATTTGTCATTAACATGAGGCCAGAAGAAACACAGCCACTTGGCTAAGAGCTTTAAGTACATACAAGTAATTGCTTTAAAAAAAAAAAAAGTTGTTCTTTATTAACAAGGCTTTTTTTCCCTTTAGCCAGAAGGAAGGCAGATAAATGTTGCTTCATGTTGACAATATGGTAGGTTGGGAGATGGGATGTATTTTTCTTTGGTAGGCTATGTGGAGAATTTCTGGAAAATCTAGCTAGTAATTTACATCCTAGAATATTCAAGGGACTTTTGTTTTGGGGTCCTTGAGTTTGGTTTTTGAGGGGTTTTTTTTTGGTTTTGGTTTTGGTTTTTAATATGTCTGTGGCAGTTTGACCGTGGGTAGGGGATACAGTAGTGTCAAGGCATTTTTGAGAAAAATACTGTTTATTCTCCATAAGAACCAGTATAACAGTGAAGAGCCTAGAGTTTTTCATATTTAGGAGTTTTATTTTTGTAATGTTACCCAGGGTTGTTCAAGCTCCCTTAGAAGATGGAGCTAAGTGGTACTGATCCATACCACCTGGATTATCAGGCTATGTCTAAAAAATCTGGTTGTGAAAACAGGTTACAATTCTTTTGTCAATAATAATTTCCAGAAATAAACTTTGCTTTGACATGTGCTCCTTTGAATATGGGTCTGTTCCATTCACACTCTCGAGTTGACAGTTGAGAACCACCTGTTCTTTCCCAGATTCAGATGACTAAAGAGGTAGCCATTGTGGTTCTAAGGTCACATCGTCTAGCTTACAGATAGGTCATTGTGCCCTTCCCCTCACTAGTGCCCTGAGTCTTCCAGAGCTGCTGCTGCCATTGTCATTTTGGGAGGAAATAAATACTCTGGATCATTTAGAGTTTCAGGTTCAGAAGTTTTTAAAGAGAAGCTTTATAAAGTAAATAATAGCACTGGAGGGCAAAAGGGAATAAAAGGATAGTGTCCCAGCTGTTCTTGATCCCATTTGCTTCCTGAATAAAGGAATTAGAGCAAGAGATTGATGATAACTGGCTGTAAGAGACCTACCTTGGACAGTGAGAGGGCCTGAGGGTCAAGCAAGCACAGCCCTGTGCCTGACAGGACTAGGAAAAGTCTGCCTGCTCTTCTAATGGTCTCCCTTAGCTAAGTGAGTTCATATAATTGACTTATTGCCGGGTAGTAAATAGTGTCCTTTCTTTTACCATTTGACTGTGTAGGATCCCTGGAATACTGTATTGAGAATGATGGTGAGGGAGATGGGAAAGAATGCTATTCTCATTCAGGCAGATTTCCCATGGGTGAGGGAGGGCGGGATAACACTATCCTTCCCAGAATGTACACTCCAGGAAGGAAGGGCTTTGTGTTCATTACCTCTAGAATGGTACTCTGAAAGCAGTGCCTGGCACATCGTAAGCACTCTGTAAATATGTGTTGAGTATGGATTTGCCACACTGGGATTGGCCTAGGCAACCTAGAGCCATTCTGTGTCTTAAGAGATTTGTGTATCTGAACTTGACCATCATATTTTGCTCTCTGCTTTCTGAGACACCTTGCAGCAGCTGCCTGTGGCTTATTTCTACTATATACATATATTTTCATTTACTTTTTCCTTCTCTCCCTGCCCCTTAAACTGCAGAGTGTTTTCTGCATACATTAAAGAAGTGGATGAAAAGCCAGCCAGTACACCCTGGGGTAGCAAAATGCCTTTTGGTCAGCTGATGTCAGAGTTTGGTGGCAGTGGCACCGGCGGCTGGGTGCATGGTGTCAGCTTCTCCGCCAGTGGGAGCCGCCTGGCCTGGGTCAGCCATGATAGCACCGTGTCTGTTGCTGATGCCTCAAAAAGTGTACAGTGAGTATTTGCTTTCTGTTTTGAGTTAGGAAGTGGGATATCTCAACAACTGGGTAAGGCTGCACTTCACTGGATACTTATGTGGGACACAAGTGTAAAAGTTTGACCCAGAACAGCAAGGCAGCCTTTTAAATCACAAGCACACATCTGAATTGTCCATTTGGGGAAATTTTAAAGAGTTAGATCTCACTTCCAGAAATACTTTTTTTTTTTTAAGTGAGAGGAGAGGAGATAGACTCCCACATGCACCCCAACCAGGATCTACCCAGCAGTCCCTATCTGGGGCCAGTATTCAAGTCAACCATGCTATCCTCCATGCCTATGGCTGACCCTCGGACCAATGGAGCCACTGGCTGCAAGAGGGGGAGAGAGAGAAAGGGAGAGAGGGAGGGGAAGAGAAGCAGATGGTCACTTCTCATGTGTGCCCTGATTGAGGAATGAACCTGGGACGTCTACACGCTGGTTTGACGCTTTGTCCACTAAGCCAGCCAGCCAGCCAGGGCCCGGAAACACTTCTTAATGGGAGTGCTGATAGTGATACATTTGAAGAACTCTCCTGGTTTGCTACCGATAAGAGTTCCTTTGCCTGACCTGTGGTGGCACAGTGGATAAAGCGTCGACCTGGAAATGCTGAGGTCGCCGGTTCGAAACCCTGAGCTTGCCTGGTCAAGGCACATATGGGAGTTGATGCTTCCAGCTCCTCCTCTGTCTCTCTCTCTCCCTCTCTCCTCTCTAAAAGTGAATAAATAAAATTTAAAAAAAAATAAAAAAAAGAGTTCCTTCAAATATCCAGTTAGTCTGTTACTATGAATTCCTTACAACTTATCAGTGTTACACACCAGCCTTACATAGGTGATGTGTTCTTCCTCTGTGTAATCAGTGAACAATGACTCCATTAATTTGGGACTTCATTCAGTAATACTAGAACATTCAAGCCAGTTCCTCTGGTATATGCTACAATTCCAATTGCTATGATTCATCTGTGCCTGCTCAGCCTTAAGGAGAGCATTAGGCATCTTGTTAGACACCAGAATTTGTATTTGTTCTACTTATGTCAGATGAAGAGTCTTCTTTCTGGTGCATACTTTTCCATGGGCCACCAAACGTAACCCTCCTTTAAAGGTTTCCTGACTTCTCAACCTATATTTTGAGGACTGGTCACATCAGGTAACTCCGGCTCCCTCTGCCACACAGTGACAACATGACACTAGAGAGGATGTTTTTTCCTAATGGATTGAATTGTATTTTTAAATTTTATGTTTTTTCAAAATACCTCCCCATTATAAATGATAGTCTTCTAGATTTTTATACTATATATAGGTACTTACATAGCTTTGGGTTTTTAATACAAGTGGCATTATGCTATACATTTTGTACAGCAGTTTGCCTTTTGTCATTCAGTAATGTTTTGATGTTATAGTTATTTGTGTACAATTTATTATAATGCATAACAAGCTCTTAGCACATATGCCCCTGTCTGCCCTTGCATTGATTTGTATTTGGCTTTTATGGTCCTGTAAGTCAGGTTATGTCCTCCATTCTTCCATTTCTCAAATGTAAATATTTCATATAGTGAAGTCCAGCTTTTCTACAGTAAGACCTTAAGATGAGGTGTTAGGACTTTAATCCAGTACCAGTGGTATTTGTTGAGGGTGGGAATGTTTGTTGAGAAATAGTTTTCAAAATGTATCATCTTTTACATGAAGTTATATGATCCTAATTCATCAACCTGCCATATCTGTATAACCTCTTGACCAGGTACTAGAGCAGATAACTACTAAATTATATACTTAGTATATATACTAAGTCTGCATGTGTGTGCACACACATACAGAACTTACCTATTGTGTGTAAGTTCCTGTCTGGTTAAGTCTATGTCTTGTCCATCAGTAGCCCTAGCTCCTAACCTAATACCTAGCAGAGGAAAGAGAATAGGTTTTCATAACTGTTTGTGGTCCCAGCCATCTAGGAGCCCACAGCAAGCACCGGTGAGGAGAAAATAACAGAGTTAAGGCATTCAGTCATGAGTGACAATAAGAACTTTAGAAGCTCAGAGAAAAGAGAAGCCACTTTAGGCTGATGTGGTCCAGGAGGGCTTCATGGAGGTAATCAGATTAGATCTGAGCTTCAGAGACTGGGATGGACTTCAGACAAGCAGGAGACCCGAGATAGCACGTTGTAAAGGGGTTGGGAGCAAAGGCAGAAATGGGAAAGAACAAGGGACTGGTGGGAAACAAGCTATAGACAACTTTTTCATGAGTTCAGGTGCCTTAGAAGAGAGTGGAGCACAGGCTAAAGAGAGCGGAAGGCCTCAGTTTCTGCAGCTTATCTCGGGGCCATCTCATGCTTGAGATTCCTGGAAGGCTAGGTCACGTGACTCTTTTTAAACATAAGTGGTCATTTATACTGCCAAAGCCCCTGTGAGAATTGGTCTTTTGTCATCTTCTGTATCTAAAGAAACTGAGTGGTTTGTTTTATCTTCATTAACAAGTGTTCTTGTGTTCAGGGTTTCAACTCTGAAAACAGAGTTCCTGCCCCTCCTGAGTGTGTCATTTGTTTCGGAGAATAGCGTTGTAGCTGCTGTAAGTATTTCTCTTAATCTTTCCTGTAGCACACTGTGTATAATTCTCTAGAACAGGAGTAATGCGTGCTCTGTGACTTTGTGCACTGGCACAGAATAGAACAGCCTTTTAGAAGAAACAGAGCTAGCCTGTAGGAGGAAGAGATGCCTGTAGTGGCAGACATTCTGCTGAGGGGTTTGTAGGTAGGCAGCATACCTCCCAGGGGCTGACTAATATCTTATTTCAGGGCCATGACTGCTGCCCAATGCTCTTTAACTACGATGACCGCGGCTGCTTGACTTTCGTCTCCAAGCTAGACATTCCAAAACAGAGCATCCAGCGCAACATGTCCGCCATGGAACGCTTCCGCAACATGGACAAGAGGGCCACAACTGAGGACCGCAATACAGCTTTGGAGACACTGCACCAGAATAGCATCACGTAGGTGCCACCCAGCCCCCTGGGGCCCCCTGGACCAGGACCTAAGTTCCTGGATGCCACTTGTAGCCAGGGCCCTGACCCTCTGGAGAGAAGTATTTAGGTGACCAAGATGCCCTTCTTCCCCTCTGCTTCCTGACTGAGTCTCTATGAAAGTTCTTTACACTACATGCCCAGACATCCTTTCAGGAATGAGAGTGAGAAGTTTGTAGCTTCCCACTTCAGGCTCTTATTTTCATCTCATGATAGAGAGTGAACTATACCTAGTCATTTTGTCTTTCAAGGTACAGATGGTACAAGACATCCCCCATGAAGAGTGCAGATACAACAGAAACTAACAAAGTAGAAACATTCATAGATACAGAGAACAGACTCTCAGCTGTCAGAGGCAAGGGTTGGGAGGCTGGGTGGAAAAGGTGAAGGGATTAAACAAAGACAAAAACACCATAGACACAGACAACAGCTTGGTGAGTACCACAGGGAAAGGGTAACAGGAGGTAGAGAAGGATAAAGGAGCAGTAAATGGTGATGGAAAAAGACTCATAGTGAACACACAATACAGATGATGTATTATAGTATAGAATTGTACACTTAAAACCTATATAATTTTATTAACCATTGTCACCCCAATAAATTCAATAAAAATTTTTAAGAATGCCTGACCAGGTGGTGGCGCAGTGGATAGCGCATCAGACTGGGATGTGGAAGACTCAGGTTCAAGACCCCGAGGTCTCCAGCTTGAGTGGGGGCTCATCTGTCTTGAGCAAAAAAGCTCACCAGCTTGGACCCAAGGTCGCTGGCTCTAGCAAGGGGTTACTCGGTCTGCTGAAGACCCTCAGTCAAGGCACATATGAGAAAGCAATCAATGAACAACTAAAGTGTCGCAGCGAAGAACTGATGATTGATGCTTCTCATCTCTCTCCGTTCCTGCCTGTCTGTCCCTGTCTATCCCTCTCTCTGAGTCTCTCTCTGTCCCTATAAATAAATAATAAATAAATAAATGAAATTTTAAAAAACTTTTAAGAAAGAGAATGAAAGAACTTCCTGTGTGTCACGTTCTTCTGGTAGTGAACCTGTAACAGGAAGATTAGTTATATCCTGTTTGAAAAGGTAATTCTAGCTATCATTTCAACCATGGATTTCAAGTACTGTGTGCAAGTAAGAAGATCATTTAATTAGAGAAACGGAATTCCTTAGTATCAGTATGACAAGCTGAGGTGTTTCTTATTTTTCATCAGGCATATTTGATTATATAAGGGAAAAGAACTGTGTTTTGTCCAAAAAGCTTGACTTTTTTTTTTTAAAACCTAGTCAAGAAATGCAATATACTTTTGGTATTTTAAATTGCTTTGTTCTGAGTTACGTTTCTCAGAACAAAGTTCTCAGATAGAAGTTTCTCTATTTGACTAGACTTTTCGTGTTGAGAGACTTTTAATGTGGTAACGATGGCAGAAAAAATAATGGAAACCTAGACTTTCTCTTTGAGAGAATTATTAATTCAGGTTATGCTTTTCACCATGGTCAGTGGAAAGGCCCACTGGACTTAAAATAGGCTGAAACTGTCTGTGCTCTATTTCAAAGTAATAACTTGAAGGCATAGTAAAACTTAACAGTTTCCAAGTTTCTCTATCTTGAATAGCTTTCAAAGTTATTGTGAATTTTTCTTAAGCTTTGTATCAGGAAGGAAACAGCTCTCACTGCCTGTTTAGGACATGTTTACTTTTTTTTTTTTTAATTTATTCATTTTAGAGAGGAGAGGGAGAGACAGAGAGAGAGAAAGGGGGGAGGAGCTGGAAGCATCAACTCCCATATGTGCCTTGACCAGGCAAGCCCAGGGTTTCGAACCGGCGACCTCAGCATTTCCAGGTCGACGCTTTATCCACTGCGCCACCACAGGTCAGGCCAGGACATGTTTACTTTTATGTACAGATATTAAGTCCTCTTTGTCCCAGAGCAGACTAGCAAACTTTTTCTGTGAGGGACCAGATAGTAAGTATTTTAGGCTCTTGAGGGCTCTCCAGTCTCCATTACAAGTACTCAACTCTTCCATTATGGTACAAAAGCTGCCATGGACAAGATAGTAACATGAGGGTGGATGTATTTCAGTAAAACATGGACACTGAACTTTGAATTTCTCATAATTTTCACATGTCATGAAATAATAATTTTGTGTGTTTTTTTTAACCATTTAAAATTGAAAAATCCATTCTTCTTAATTCCCAGGCTGTACACAAACAGGTGGTCTGTGCTATTTGCCATCCCCTCCCAGAACATAAGTTCTAGACATTCCAAAAGAGAAAGAAAAAGATTGAGCCACAGAATTTATTTTCTTGGAAGTATTTCAGAGTAATTAGGCTGCTTAATTTATCTGTTCCTCTGCTTTCCCTGGTTGGAATCTTGTGATGTGTCTGACTGTAGCTAATAATTATAATGATTAATTTCAAATGCAGGGAGAGTTATTGGTTTATATACCCTGACTGTCTGAGTGTGATTTGGGAGTTTTTGTTTGGAGCCAGCTGGATTTCATTGTTTTATTCTGCCTCTAGTTTAAAAATAATAATAAATTAGTTTCCATTTCCATCATGGCTGTGGTTCTGCCCACAGCCTGCTCCTGGGCAGTTTTCATGCTACTTCTCCACGTCACTAATTAATGCAGGTTCTTAACCTTTCCCTCATGTCAGTCTCTAATTTCCTGGTCATCTGGTAATAAAATACATTTGTATATTTTCTGAGTCAGATTGCTACAGTCTAATATTATAGACAACTTGATATTTAGGAGTTGATAGGCAATTTCCTTAAAATGCCCTTACACTGTTAAGAAGGTTGGGGCTCACTTCTACCACATACCTTGCAATCTCTTGTTTTTGTTTTATTTCAGTCAAGTATCTATTTATGAGGTGGACAAGCAAGACTGTCGTAAATTTTGCACTACTGGCATCGATGGAGCCATGACAATTTGGGATTTCAAGGTATTTTCTGCCTTTCAGAACAAATCTTGTTTGTGTTAAAACTACTCTTGTGAGAAAATGTTTCTCATTTCTTGAAACAAAATATCAAAGCCAATGCAAATCAGAATTGTTGGACATTAGTCTATAGTTGTCTTTAAAACCTTAAGGTTATTAGCAGGAGAAAACCCCACTTTGCCAGTGAGATGGAATGCATACTTTTTTCTAGATGTCCATCTACTCATTGAGGAAAGGTTGAGTGCTGTTTATGTAGCAGGCCCTGTGTTGGGCACCAGTCTGAATTTAATCATATAGATATATTTTTATGGTTTATACTAATCAATCTAATAAACATTCACTAAGTGCCCAGTGGGTGCTGGGCATGGTGCGTGCTAGGCACTGAGGGGCGTGGCTGGTAGGAGAGAGAGGAGGGTGAGGGGATTGGGTGGAGCCCCTGAGGGGCTCTGTTTTAACATCGAGGAATTGAGGGGATGTATGGACTGCCAACATGCAGAGAAGAGCTGCATCTGTAGACACAGTGGGATTTCAGGACACATGGCTGAGGAGAAGGGGGTGCACACGAATTCAGAGCTGCAGGAGCAGCCTGTGCAGACCAGGCCTGGAGCTCAGAGAGTGCACACTACATTCGGGGTACCGTCGGGGGTTTGGACTGTGGTGTGAGTCCTATAGAAGCAGCAGGTGGAACTAGAAAAAAGCCATGGCATGGTCTGGGAAAGGAAGCTGGGCTTTTTTTGCAGACATCTAGGAGCTGTTCCAGAACCAAAGAGTAAAAGCACCAGGCTAGAAGGCGTGGGTGGCCCAGGCAACTGAGAGCTCTGGGCAGAAGCTGCTGAGTCCAGTGAGCAAGTGACAAGGATATGAACTCCAGCTGTCGCAGGGTTGTGGCCAGGAGGCTCTGGACTGGAGAGAATTAGGAGGCCTGATAGAAGTGGGTAGTGACAAATCCAGGAGGACTCAGTACACTCCAGCTTTACAGAATTTTGCCACATGCCTGACCAGGCGGTGGCGCAGTGGATAGAGCGTCGGACTGGGATGCGGAAGTACCCAGGTTCAAGACTCCGAGGTCGCGCGCGGGCTCATCTGGCTTGAGCAAAGAGCTCGCCAGCTTGGACCCAAGGTCGCTGGCTCCAGCAAGGGGTTACTCGGTCTGCTGAAGGCCCACGGTCAAGGCACATGTGAGAAAGCAATCAATGAACAACTAAGAAGTCGCAATGCGCAACGAGAAACTGATGATTGATGCTTCTCATCTCTCTCTGTTCCTGTCTGTCTGTCCCTGTCTATCTCTGCCTCTGTAAAAAAAAAAAAAAAAAAAAAAAAAAAAAAAGAATTTTGCCACAGAGCATTTCCATGATGTTTTATTTTTATCCTCCTCTCCTTGGGAAAGTCTCTGGAATATTCTGGAGAAAAAAACTTTAAAAGTCACCACCCCCTTATCTTCATACACTTTAAGTCCTAGGCTTTGTGACTCCTGTGTAATTAGCACCTCCTGGCTCTGCCCTTTATCCTTTGTTCCCTCAGGCCATGTCCTAGATTTCTCTCTTTTTGCACCTGTGTAAGTTAGGAAGTCCCAGTGCAGTTTTCTCTTCAGTCCCCCTACCTTTCTGCACCTGCTGTGTTGTGCAGCAGGCTGGTTGCTGTGTTGCCTGCAGAAACATAGACGTGCCTGCCATTAGGACATCTAGAGTGTGGTGAAGAGGCAAGGGACATGTGCAGAGATGGCCCTCATAAGTAAGGGCTAGTGACACAGATAAGGAGGTATATGCCCCAGGAACAGAGGAGTGTGCCCAGAGCCCGTGGGCTGGGGTGGTGGGGACGGAGGAACACATGGCCTGGAAGGGCCAGCAGTCCTGGGGAGTCTCTGCTAGGCAGAGTCCTGGGAGTGCAGGTCTCAGATTTTCAGAGGTAGGGTGGGGGGCAAAGAGCCTGCTCTTCAGCCAAGGAGGGGGGGGGTAGTGTGGCACCATGGAGAAAGTGCCAGGATGGACAGTCCTCACTAACCGTTAGTGTTTTTCCTGCCATTTCTTAGACCTTAGAGTCTTCCATCCAGGGCCTTCGGATAATGTGAAGCTGAGTGAGCCTCCCAGATCCAGCATGACAAACTGACAGACTGCCCCACGGCAGCCCCACCATGTGCATGATGGTGAGGAGAGCCAGCCACTAGGAAACACTGAAGACACATATCTCGCAAATGTTTGTGTGGTTTTGTTTGAATATAATTGGTGAAAGTGTTGGTTTTTTAAAAAGCAGCAGTGATTGGGTTTTGTTTGTTTTTTGGTTTTTTGTTTGTCTTTGGTTTTTGTTTTTGCTATTTCATTCCATTTTTTGACCAAAGCTTCTCTTTTAGTAGTTTATTATGGAAAATTGTCACACTAACTTAAAAGAAAGGGTGGGGAGATATGTAAATTGCTAAAAAAATTAAATAAAAATACTGAATGTGTTTTGGTTTTGTTTCCTCATATTTCCATTTTTAGTGGAAAAACTGGATCAGTTCTTCTTAGACTAGTTTTTAAGATAAAATCCTAGATTATTAGTTTTTTGGTTTTTGGTGGGGTTTTTTGTATTTTTCTGAAGTTGGAAATGGGGAGACAGTCAGACAGACTCCCGCATGCGCCCGACCGGGATCCACCCAGCATGCCCACCAGGGGGCGATGCTTTGCCCATCTGGAGCGTTGCTCTGTCGCAACCAGAGCCATTCTAGCGCCCGAGGCAGAGGCCACAGAGCCATCCTCAGCGCCCGGGCCAACTTTGCTCCAGTGGAGCCTTGGCTGTGGGAGGGGAAGAGAGAGACAGAGAGGAAGGAAAGGGGGAGGGGTGGAGAAGCAGATGGGCGCTTCTCCTGTATGCCCTGGCTGGGAATCGAACCTGGGACTCCTGCACACCAGGCTGACGCTCTACCACTGAGCCAACCGGCCAGGGCCTAGATTATTAGTTTTTTAAATTGAATACAAATGGTTTTTCTTTAACCAAAAGAACTATTTATTAGATGCTATCTTTTAGCATTGCTATACTTTTGCAAAGTAGGTGAACTGTTCCCCTATTGCACACAAGGCAGCAGAGGTATCCACCACTATTAAGCAGCCACACCCAAATGGGAGCCTGCTCTGAGACCACAAGGTCTGGGCCCTTGGCCCACACACAGCAAGAGCAACCGCCATAATAGTGCATCCCCGTCGCTACTGTGAGTAAAGTGTGGTGGGGAGAGGAAAAGGACACATTATCATTTTGGTTTAGTGATTATGCCCAAGCTAAGTTACTTTCATCATAAATGGAAATGAAGTTTGACATTCCAAGGCTCAGAATCTTGAAAGGTACAAATATAAATGAATAACAAAGTAAATATACTGCCCATAAAAATTAGGGGATATTTTAAAATGAATATGAAGTGATAAAAGAAGCATTTGATTTTTTTTTTTGTTTTTGTGTTTTTTTTCTCGTTTGCACCTTCCCGAAGCTGGAAACGGGGAGAGACAGCCAGACTCCCGCATGCACCCGACCGGGATCCACCCGGCACGCCCACCAGGGGGCGACGCCCTGCCCACCAGGGGGCGACGCTCTGCCCCTCCGGGGCGCTGCTCCATCACGACCAGAGCCACTCCAGCACCTGGGGCAGAGGCCAAGGAGCCATCCCCAGCGCCCGGGCCATCCCCGCTCCAATGGAGCCTCGGCTGCGGGAGGGGGAGAGAGACAGAGAGGAAGGAGAGGGGGAAGGGTGGAGAAGCAGATGGACGCCTCTCCTGTGTGCCCTGGCTGGAATCGAACCCAGGACTTCCACATGCCAGGCCGATGCTCCACCACTGAGCCAACCGGCCAGGGCCAGATTTTTTTTTTTTAATTTTTTTTAATTTTAGTTATTCATTTTAGAGAGGAGAGAGAGAGGGAGGGAGAGAGACAGAGGAGAGAGAGACGGGGGAGAAGCTGGAAGCATCAACTCCCATATGTGCCTTGACCAGGCAGGCCCAGGGTTTCGAACCGGCAACCTCAGCATTTCCAGGTCGACGTTTTATCCACTGCACCACCACAGGTCAGGCTATATATATATATTTTTTAAGAACATCAGAAAAATAAACGACAGGTCAAAGAAAGTTGTTTGATTATGCAAATGAGATGCAAACCAGCTGGCCAGGTGGCTTGATGGATGGAGGAGACCCTGGTGAGAACTCTGCACCCTCTCAGTTTCAACCCCTTTCCCCAGGACTGACTCATTCACACAAAGGCAGCCAAGCAGCAGCAGCTTGGGCTGAGGGCAGGGAGGAGCTTCATGGTCTCAGGAGGTCCAGGGCTAGACTACCACCTTTTCAGGAGCTTTCATGGGTGTTATTTCTGCCTAGAACACTTTTCTACCCTGTCCCCACTTGACCAACTTCAGTTGATCCTGTAGGCATGGCTGAGAATCTTTTTGGATCACGCTGACTCTGATCCCCTCCCCATTAGAATTGTCCACTGGACTCCCAACAGGATCCTGTGCTCACAAGTCCCAGTTCCTATTGCACTGATTTCCATCCCTGCAGGAAAATGCACTATACAAAGGGCTGAAAGTACTGGAATATCTGCACGTTCCCTGATCCCCTAATTTTTGTGAGCAGTGTGAATAGAGTAGCCTCGAGCCTGGTCATATTCTTGACTCACTGGCCTAGGAGAAGTAAAGCAGTGGTTCAAACACAATTCTAGTTTTAGGCCACTGGTAACCGTGCTTCTCAGAGGATGCCATGATCTCAAAAGTTATTTTGCCCTTTTGGTGACTGGCAGTAGCATTACTTCCTGCAGGAGATAATCCAGCACCTGGGGTGCCAACTCGGTGGCCTGCCTCTTCCCTGTTTGCTGCTGTGTAGCTCAGCCTGATGGCTCCCTACTGGACGAGGCAGGGAATGGAGATGCAGTAGGGACCTAGCCCAGTTCAGTTCACTCAAGCTCCGGAGCAGGGGATGTCACCGGAACCCCTCTGATGATAGATACTTTGTGGGCTTTCATTATAGACCTGAGTTTCTCAACTGAACTGCCACATAAAACTGTGTGACGTGGAAGGGTATGCACAACAGGGTGCCAGCCCTATCAGAAAGCCTGACACCTAGATCAGGGCCAGGGATGTGGAATGCTGACTGTGTCCTGAGTCTCAGTGTGGTAGACGTCTGTCCTCCCAAGCTTCAGCCATCTCACAAATATGTGTGGCCTGAGGAAGGAGGCAAAGGCCCCACCCCCACCCCCATTTCTTCTGCTCACAGGGGTCAGGGGGCATCCATTGATCTCAGGAAGAGAGAGCATGGTCCATATTCAGGGGTGAGCACATGTTGAGACAGGAGAACACGCTGGGCTCTTCTGGGAAAGGATCCCCCCAACCCCCTGTGTCCCTCTGCCTTGGCCAGTCCATGGCATCTTGAGTCCAGATGTCTGAGCATGGCTGCCCCCTTGTGCCCAGGAGGCAGTAAGGCCAGTGTGGTGAGGAGGAGGGAATGGAAAGTCAAAGAACGCGAGGACCTGGAGATGACGTTGCACAACCCCTCACTGACTGCCTCCTCCAAGTCAGTTAGCCCTGAAGCCTGGGTGTGTAGCCACATTCCTTGGATACCTGAGAAGGTGAAAAAAGGAGTGCAGCATCTTCTTCCCAGGGTAGAGCGGGGGAGGGCAGATTCTCGGAAGAAACAGAAAGCTTTTGCATTGTTCTCAGAACTCCAAATGAAATTCTTCCACCCCAGGCTTCCCTCACCCAGGAAGTGTTTCACTTCTTAGACTTAGAAAACTTTGTCCCCCAAGGGAGCCGTTTCCGATAACAGCCCTACCACTTCCCAGTTCGAGCTGTGCCTTCCCGCCCAGTGTATCTTCCCTCTCACAGAGACTGCAGGACTGTAAGGGGGAAGCAAGCAGTGCTTGGCAAGAGTCAGCCTCACTTTACAGATGCGGAAACCAAGGCACTGAAGTTACGCTACAGGTGAGGTGGCAGAGCTAGGACTGGTTTAGTTTTCTAACACTACTGCCTGTTCATTCATTCGCTCACTCAGCAGAGGTACATTGAGTGCCTCCTATATGCCAGGTGCCGTTCTAGGCACCAGGGAGAGCAGCGAGCAATATAAACATGGTTTCTGCTGGCACTAAGCTTAGGGGTTGTCTTTTCATCAAACCAGGCTGCTCTAGTTCACTTTCCACAATGAAGAAAAGGGAGTCCAGGTATGCATATTTGTGAGGATGCTTTTAGTGATGAATAACAAAAACTCAACTCAAACCAGCTTTAAAATAGAGACCTCTGGATGGAGCAGGTTGGCTCAGGCTGATCAGTCAGAGATTGACTCGAGCTCTGGTCATTTCTCTGGGATTCTCTCCATCTGAGCTCTAACTGGCTCATCTGGCTTCCTTTGTGGCTGTTCCACTTTTGTGTTCAGATTCGTGCAGCTTGCCCGGAAGAGGCTTCTTTCCTTTCCATTGTTATCCAAAGTGCCGGGCTTTGCTTTAACCTGGCCAACTGAGGTCCTGAGTCCAGGATAAGGAGCACCAGAAACAGGCTGGGTTAGAGCACTCTGGGCCCACACCAGATGTGGGGGTCAGACCCTGCTGGGGTAATTTCCTGGGCATATACACTCATCTGGAGGGGTAGAACAGAAGGTAGAGGTACAGCAGGTGCCCATAGGGTCCCCTCACAATTGCACCTGCCCCCACAGGAAAGGGGTTGCTGGTACAGACCATCTGAAACTTTTTCTGGTTAGACTAAAGTCATCACTGGGATTTGACAAAACTAGATGGGGGCCCCCCAATAACTGCCCTTCAGTGTGTCCTCAGAGCCAGGTAGACTCAGAATCTTACAGATCTTAGCTAAAGTTTACTGAACACTCAGTCTATGCTCGCTACTGGAAGTGCTCCATGTTTAGACACATTTAATCCTGCAGGGATGGAAATCAGTGCAATAGGAACTGGGACTTGTGAGCACAGGATCCTGTTGGGAGTCCAGTGGACAATTCTAGTGGGGAGGAGATCAGAGTCAGTGTGATCCAAAAAGATTCTCAGCCACGCCTACAGGATCAACTGAAGTTGGTCAAGTGGGGACAGGGTAGAAAAGTGTTCTAGGCATAAATAACACCCGTGAGAGCTCCTGAAAAGGTGGTAGTCTAGCCCTGGACCTCCTGAGACCATGAAGCTCCTCCCTGCCCTCACCCCAAGCTGCTGCTGCTTGGCTGCCTTTGTGTGCATGAGTCAGTCCTGGGTAGAGGGGTTGAAACTGAGAGGGTGCAGAGTTTTCACCAGGGTCTCCTCCATCGTCGAGCCTCCCGGCTACATCTCCATTGATGAGGCAAGAGGATAGAAATAGAAAGATCCCTGGCCCAACGACCCAAGTTCAGGCGGCTGGTGGAACAGAGGTGCAAGAAGTCAGCACTGAAAGAAAGCGCTGGGCCAGCCAGAGTCAGCCAGGGGGCTGTGTGCACTCCTGCCCGGGGCCAGCGCCCCGGTTTTGTAGGGAGGACACTGAGACTCGGGGGTGGGGGCGGGACTGGCTGCCTTGGCGACGCCCTTCTGCACTTTTGGCGCCCAGCGGGTATCAGCTGGTGAAGAAAGGGGCGGACCCCGCCGAGGCCTGCAGAGCTTCCTTTCCTCAGTAGCTGGGTCACCAGCGTGTGAACCCAGAGCAGGCCTCACTCTTGGTGGGGTGGGAGGACATGCACACTGCCAGACTCCGGGTTCCCGCCCGCTTGCTGCTCAGACTGCGCACCCCTTTCTGAGCCTCAGTTTCTCCATCCATAAAGTGGTGAGAGGCGGTCGCGGACAACTTCTGGGGGCCCTGAGTCGGTGTAGCCCTCAAACCCAGAGAGTTGGGCGGGGCCTCTGACCTCCCTTCAGCCGCCAGGGTCCCGCCCCCATCCCTTCGGCGCCGAGGCTGCCAGGCCCCGCCCCCCGCCCACGAGGAAGTGCTTGCGGGTCTCTGAGCCGGTTCGGCGCGTCGACTGCCCAGAGTCCGCGGCCGGGAGCCCAGAGGTGAGGGGACGGGGCGGGCGATTGGTGGCCCCGAAGTAGGTAACGGGGGAGGGGCGCCTGGCTATAATGGGAGCTTGGGGGGACGCAGGGATGAGAGGGGGTGCGGGGACGAGCCGCCTGGAGGTGAGGAGGGACCCGCCAGGTGATGTGGGGGCGCGGGAGGTGAAGGGGCGCCGGGTGGGGCGAGGGGGCGTGGAGGGGAGCGGGGGATGGAGGGGTGTGGCGGCGGGCGAGGGATGGAGCGATGCAGGCGGCGGGCCGGGCCAAGGGTGGGCAGTGCAGGGCACCCCGCACCCGGCGTCTTGGGGGTGGCCGAGTCCCCGGCCCGCGCGTCCGCTCCTGCCCGCTCGGCCGCTTTCCCACCTCCCCGACTTTGCTCCACGGTCGGTGTCCCCCGTTATTTCGGTCGACGAGGGACCCACGCCCAGTCACTTCCCCTCCATCCTCCAGCCTTCCGGGTTGCTCCAGGGGGAAATGAGCTGGCGTCCCCGCCCGGCCCGGCCCCCCTCCCGGCGCCCCTGCCCTAGCCTGCCCCCTGCCCCCGGGCCAGGTTCGAGGGGTCCCTAACTGGCGGAGCCAGACCCCGCGGACCTGACCGGCCCCTCCTTCGCCAGCCGCCCTGCTAGGCCGCTCCGGCGGGCAGGGCCGGCCGGGACCGTGGGCAGTGACAGCAATACAGTGATGACTAGGGTGAAGCAGCAGGAAAGCTGGAGACTCTCCCCAGGTTACTTCAAGCTGTCACCAGGCTCCTCCTGCCTAGAGCTCAGACCTACCGAGTGGTTAAGAGCACCCATTGTTTGTCAAGTCTCAGGGACCTAGGTAAGAGTGCCAGCTTCTTCCTTCACTGGCTGATGACCTTAGCAAGCCCCCTCACCTCTCTGGGCCTTAACTTGCCTTATCTGGAAAATGGAGACCTTTCAAGCCAGCAGGCAGAAATATGATAATGTATGTGTAAGGCATTTGCCCATGTGCCAGATGCAAAGTATAAGATGGGTGCTGCTGTTGCCGCCATCATTATAAGGCTTGCCCACATTTATCAGTGTCTGGCCCGGTGAACCTAACCTCAGAGATTTGGGGTCAGAATTTGCTGTGTCTTTAAAGAACTGTGTGATCAGCAAATCTTGGCTTTTGTCTGAGTCTCAGTTTCCTTCTGTACAAAATTAAAGTTAAAAAAAATTAAAAAACCAAACACCAAAAAACCTCTTAGGCTTGCTTTAGATAAAAGAGAATAGAATGTATATCAAAGTCCTGGGAAATTGTGGGCATTTAGAGATGCCAAGTAAAGATAGTTTATTATGTATGTGTTTGTAATAAATAGAATCTGGTGGTAATGTCACATGTACCCTTTCCATATCTGTAGTCATTTGGATTTTCCTACCCTGTCCCCATTACAAAGAGGGTTATTATGAACATGTTTGCTTAAAAAAAAAAAAAAAAAAAAGTGGCTATTAGCACCAAAATGCATTTATGCCAACAAACAGTGTTAACAATCTTAATGTCCTGCTCCTGTTATTCTGTTCTGTTTGTTCCTACCCAGCTGTTGAATTGAGCATTATCATGTTGCTCTTCAGGAAGCCTGAACAAATTAACAAATGAGAATCTCTTTACAGCCCTGCCAGCACTGAGTTTTGTGTGTTTTGGGTTTTTGTTTTGAGTTACTGTAACTGAGGCTTTATAGTGCCTTATGATTATTTCTTTTGTGTTTCTTGACTTGAACTTTGCTTGGTTTGTAAGACTTCAAGAGTTGGGTGGAAGGATTGGCTGGTCTGTTTGGGGTGGCGAGGGCTGCTCCACACACAACAGGAAGTTGAGTAATTGCTTAGCATGCTGCAAAATGGCTCACTGGCAGCTCTTTCCAGACAGCCTCTGACTGGGTGGGAACTTCCCTGAGTGCCCGTAGAGCAGAGATCCTTGCTCTAGGCAGCTCCTGCCTGGTTAGCCTCAAACACAGCCAAATGTCTGGATTCAGAGAAGGCTGGCAAAAGCGTCTCTAAAAGTAAGGAAAAACCAACAGTTGGTGCCTTATCCAGCCCCAGCCTTTTCTGGATGGAGATGTGAGATGGCTCCAGCCAGTATGGATGGAGTTGGAATCTGAACCCAGCACTGTAGGAGCACTGACACCTGAGACCCTTCGCAGGGCGGCCTGAGGCTTCATCTGGCTTGCTTCGCTTCAGAAAGGAGCTGTGTTTTCCCCAAATCCTAAGAGGACCCTCTAGATTGCAAGTTTCCAAGCTTTTCTGATCATTGACTCTATCAGGAAAAAAATTTGAGCACATGCTCTTCAGTAAATATTTACAAATTGTATCCATGTGCCATGGAAGTAATATGGCATATTTTCTCTAGACTAGTCAACCTTTTTATACCTACCGCCCACTTTTGGTATCTCTGTTAGTAGTAAAATTTTCTAACCACCCACCAGATTCACAGTAATGGTGATTTATAAAGTAGGGAAGTAACTTTACTTTATAAAATTTATAAAGCAGAGTTACAGCAAGTTAAAGCATATAATAATAATTACTTACCAAGTACTTTATGTCAGATTTTCGCTAAGTTTGGCAGAATAAATCTTTATAAAAGAACTTACTATAGTTAAATCTATCTTTTTATTTATACTTTGGTTGCTCTGCTACCACCCACCATGAAAGCTGGAACACCCACTAGTGGGCGGTAGGGACCAGGTTGACTACCACTGTTCTAGACTATCCCTGAAGGCAGACGTGAAAGGATGTGATTAATTCATTGTATCACATTCAAGAAATACTTAATGGAGCACCTACTCTAATTGGTGCTGGGGATAGAAAAATGAAAAAAAATACCCCTATCCTCATAGGGCTTATATCCATACCCTGGTGTGTGTCTTTGGCAACCTCTGGATAGAAACCCAAACCCACCCTGAAGACCCATTCCCCCTCCTGGCCCATGTCACTCTTCTCTGCCCTCACACCCCAGCCGTGGCTGCTTCTGGGTCCATTCACACTGAGCATCCGCTGTATGTGGACATGGGGCAGTGCTTCTGGGACCACAGGCGGATCCTGGGTCCAGGCTGGCAAGAGCGGGGTGTCTGTCAGGGTTTGGCCCGTGTTCCTCCAGCGTCACTCAGTTCCAGAGGTGATGTGGGGGCACAAAGCGATGTGGACTGCAGGTCGCAGCGCCATCCTCAGGGCCCCCTCCTTTCTCTTTGTCTTTAACGGTCAAATGGGCCCACAGTGTGCTGGCTCACAAAGCCATGGTGACTAGTGGGTGGATGTCCCGGAGGCATCAACCTGAGCCTGCCTTTGTCTCCACCAGAAGCCCGTGCTGAGGCAACACACTTGGGCTAAGCAGCCCTGACAGCGTTTTCCTGAGCAGGAGGTTGGCTGGCAGTGAGCCCACTCCCCCACCTTTCTAGGGCAGAGGTTTTCCTGGGAATGATTAAGTCAAAGTTCCCGAGGCAGGTGGCCCAGCGTGAAGGCTGCTTCGCTGGGTCTGACCACAGGGACATTTCAGTGATTCCAGAGCTTGGAGGCTGCAGCCCTGAGGCCACAGTAGCTAGAGAAGCCCTCCCCTCTCTGGCTGGCACTTCCTTATCTGTGGGTGTGGGTTGGGAGTCACTGCAGAGGCCCTGCTGGTTTCAGTTGCTGGGCAGAAGTTATGAAAAACTTAAGAAAAAGGGAAATGCGTCTTCCCCTCACCCACTCCCTTCCGTGTACCCTCCCACCCCCTTTGAGGAAGTATTTCTGTCTAATTCATGCTGAAGTGTGGCTGTTGATAGGTGTAGCCTGAACCGCCCTCCCCTGCCTGTCCTACGCACATAGGGCCGGCTTTGCCAGGCGCTCCAGCTCCCACTTCAGAACCTGTGGGTCAGGGCTCCCCAAGTCCTCTTGGCTGCAAGGCTTGCTAGTATGCAGGACACTTCTCAGTTTACCCAGCCCCTCCATATTCACAGCCTGGAACTCTGGGACATCATGCTAGACAGGCTTTTACATGTCTGGACACTTAGCAAGACCTTGCAGGGGCAGAAATGCCTGGCCACACAGCACATCTGTGAAAGTTAGAGCTGGGAAGTTGGGCTCTGCTGACCAGCTCTGAGCCTGAGTCTGGGGCCCAGCGACCCCCACTCTCACCCCAGGCTGGGAGGGGGGACGATTGGTCTTAGCTGGAGTTCATGGAGTTCAGAGATTTGGAAGTGGGCTCTGTCCTTAGCGAGGCCCCTGCCCTGTTAGTGACCTTGGCAAATGCGGGTGGGCAAATTAGCATATTGATGGTCCCACTCCTCAGTCATCATTGTGGTGTAGACAGTGATGACACCCCGCCCCAGCAAAACTGGCTGCCAACACTGGCCCAGTCCAGATGCACCGGAAGTTTGGGGGAAACCCCTGTCAGGCCTGCTGACCTGGGCTGAGAGCTCCAATGCCACTTCCGGGCCTTACCCTTCACAGACAGGCCTTATAAGGAGAGAAGCTGGGAGGCAGCCATTGTGGGAACTGTGTGCCTGTGTGTGTGCAAGGCTGAACACATGGGAAGCTGTGCTTGGGTGTGCACAAGGCTGAACATGCATGTGGGGGAATGCTGTGCTTGTGTGTGTGTAAGGCTGAACACGCCTGAGCAGGTGTGGCCTGAGCCGGTGCTGCTGAGGAAGTAATGTTCACTTTGGTCTTTACAGAGGACTAGGACTTTGCCAAATAGAAGAGCTGTGGACATTGAGTGGTGTGGGGAGCATGGCACGTAGGTGTGGAATATGGACAGAGCTGGCCTTGAAGGCACAGGAAGCACATCCCCAGGAAGCAGCTTTCCCTGCATTGGGAACAGCATGTGTGAAGGCCAGGAGTTCTCTGTGCTCCAAGCGCAGAGATGGCTGAGGGCAGCAAGCTGAGCATGAGGAACAGCAGGCAGCGGGGAGCCTACTGCACAGCCTGGAGGCAGGGGCGAACTGCGAGGGCAGCGCTGGGGGGAGTCAGCCGGGCCAGGGCAGAAACAGCAGGCTGGGGGAGGCAGGGGCGACCTGCGAGGGCAGCGCTGGGGGGAGTCAGCCGGGCCAGGGCAGAAACAGCAGGCTGGGGAGGCAGGGGCGACCTGCGAGGGCAGCGCTGGGGAGAGTCAGCCGGGCCAGGGCAGAAACAGCAGGCTGGAGGCAGGGTGACCTGAGAGGGCAGCGCTGGGGGGAGTCAGCCGGGCCAGGGCAGAAACAGCAGGCTGGGGAGGCAGGGTGACCTGAGAGGGCAGCGCTGGGGGGAGTCAGCCGGGCCAGGGCAGAAACAGCAGGCTGGAGGCAGGGGCGACCTGAGAGGGCAGCGCTGGGGGGAGTCAGCCGGGCCAGGGCAGAAACAGCAGGCTGGGGAGGCAGGGGCGACCTGAGAGGGCAGCGCTGGGGGGAGTCAGCCGGGCCAGGGCAGAAACAGCAGGCTGGAGGCAGGGGCGACCTGCGAGGGCAGCGCTGGGGAGAGTCAGCCGGGCCAGGGCAGAAACAGCAGGCTGGAGGCAGGGGCGACCTGAGAGGGCAGCGCTGGGGGGAGTCAGCCGGGCCAGGGCAGAAACAGCAGGCTGGAGGCAGGGGCGACCTGAGAGGGCAGCGCTGGGGGGAGTCAGCCGGGCCAGGGCAGAAACAGCAGGCTGGAGGCAGGGGCGACCTGAGAGGGCAGCGCTGGGGGGAGTCAGCCGGGCCAGGGCAGAAACAGCAGGCTGGAGGCAGGGGCGACCTGCGAGGGCAGCGCTGGGGGGAGTCAGCCGGGCCAGGGCAGAAACAGCAGGCTGGGGAGGCAGGGGCGACCTGCGAGGGCAGCGCTGGGGAGAGTCAGCCGGGCCAGGGCAGAAACAGCAGGCTGGGGGAGGCAGGGGCGACCTGAGAGGGCAGCGCTGGGGGGAGTCAGCCGGGCCAGGGCAGAAACAGCAGGCTGGAGGCAGGGGCGACCTGAGAGGGCAGCGCTGGGGGGAGTCAGCCGGGCCAGGGCAGAAACAGCAGGCTGGGGAGGCAGGGGCGACCTGAGAGGGCAGCGCTGGGGGGAGTCAGCCGGGCCAGGGCAGAAACAGCAGGCTGGGGAGGCAGGGGCGACCTGAGAGGGCAGCGCTGGGGGGAGTCAGCCGGGCCAGGGCAGAAACAGCAGGCTGGAGGCAGGGGCGACCTGAGAGGGCAGCGCTGGGGGGAGTCAGCCGGGCCAGGGCAGAAACAGCAGGCTGGGGAGGCAGGGTGACCTGAGAGGGCAGCGCTGGGGGGAGTCAGCCGGGCCAGGGCAGAAACAGCAGGCTGCCTGGAGGCAGGGGCGACCTGAGAGGGCAGCGCTGGGGGGAGTCAGCCGGGCCAGGGCAGAAACAGCAGGCTGGAGGCAGGGGCGACCTGAGAGGGCAGCGCTGGGGGGAGTCAGCCGGGCCAGGGCAGAAACAGCAGGCTGGGGAGGCAGGGGCGACCTGAGAGGGCAGCGCTGGGGGGAGTCAGCCGGGCCAGGGCAGAAACAGCAGGCTGGGGAGGCAGGGGCGACCTGAGAGGGCAGCGCTGGGGGGAGTCAGCCGGGCCAGGGCAGAAACAGCAGGCTGGAGGCAGGGGCGACCTGAGAGGGCAGCGCTGGGGGGAGTCAGCCGGGCCAGGGCAGAAACAGCAGGCTGGGGAGGCAGGGTGACCTGAGAGGGCAGCGCTGGGGGGAGTCAGCCGGGCCAGGGCAGAAACAGCAGGCTGCCTGGAGGCAGGGGCGACCTGAGAGGGCAGCGCTGGGGGGAGTCAGCCAGGCCAGGGCAGAAACAGCAGGCTGCGGGAGGGGGGGAGGGCAAGGGAAGACTGGGTTTCCCACCTAGGTGTGGACCCACCCCTCCTCAGGCCCAGCTGGTTCCCCTACCATTGAGCTCACTTGCTCACCTGATGGGAGGAGGTTGAGAATGTGCAGTGGCTGAGTTGGGGGGCTGGGAGGGGCAGGTGGGAGGTCTGGTGGCTGCTGCTGCTGCCAGGCCTAAATCTTCAGTGCTGGGCCCGGTCCCCCTCCTCCAGGGACCTAGTTGACCCCTGGACCAGTGGTTTTCAACGTCTGCCAGAAATTTTGTGCCAGTCGCAAAAGAGTTAACCACCCCAGTGTTGTATGAATAGTCTAGAGCAGGGGTCTCAAACTCAACTCAGCATGTGGGCCGCAGAGCAAGATCACAGCCGGGCTGCACTAGGTCTACAAAAGGCAACTGTTACGCAACACTTTTCTCATTGCAGTTGAAAACAAAAAAAAATCAGTACAACAAGCACAATCATACATGCAGTTTACTCAGTGTCACAAAACGACCAGAAACTGTAGTTCACATCACAACTGCTGTTAACTAAGCTAATATCTGGCTAGGATGCTAGAGAAATGAAAAATACAAGTAGGCCCCTAGGCTTACTTAATTTTATCCAAAATATTTTGAACTTTGTGGATTAGTCTGCAGGCCGCACAAAATTGTTCGGCGGGCCGCGAGTTTGAGACCCCTGGTCTAGAGTCTACAATCACAAGGTTCATTGCAGACCACTGGTTAAAACCCACTGCGCTCGACCCTCCTTCACCTCACCTCCAGGCCACCCTGGGGCTGCAAAGACCCCACCAGCCACTCCGGGCCCAGTCCTGCCCATTCTCCTGGCCACAGGAGCAGCGAATGGGTTTTCTTGACGAGAATGGGATGTCTGTCTGCCTGTGCCGTCCCTACAGGCACCTACAGACCACCCCCTTCCTCACTCCGAGAAGAACAGAGAAAGGGGAAGACCAGGGCTCTGGATGTGGAGGGCCCTGCTCTCGGTTTTTGAAATTGTTTCATTTCATCCTCACCTTGTTGTTCTGGGAGGGAGCTCTGTCTATGAGAAAACCCAGGCACATGAGGGGTGACAGCCTGACTGATCAGGGTCCCAGCACATCCCACTTGCGGCAGTGGCTTCACCCACAGACCTGTAACCCCCACTCCATCCTTTGTCTGTTCCCTGGAGCCCTAGAGATTCCACAAGAGCTGTCATTTGATGAGGCAAACAGGCCCCAGGAGTGAAGGCAGGCACCAGGCCAGAACTGGGAGGCAGGGTGGCGTCCGCTGCCCTCCTGTGAGGTCAGTTGGGGCCTGCTCTGGGGCAGGGGTAGGGCTGACTTGAGTTCTCCCTGTCTTGGGCACAGGAGCTGAGAAGTCATGGCCTACCACAGCTTCCTGGTGGAGCCCATCAGCTGCCACGCCTGGAACAAGAACCGCACACGTGAGTGCCCTCCATCCCCAGAGCACGGTGGGCGTTAAAGCAGCAGGCGCCCTGGACTGTGGGCTCTGTGAGGGCTGTTGCTTCCTCCTTGTTCCCGGTCCCAGGTGTTTAGGAGGGAGCAGCTTCGGGACAAGCAGAGGCTGCTGGGCGAGTGGGCACTGAGGAGGGGAGGGACCTGCGCAGATCAGGCAGTCGGTGCAGGGGCACCAGGCTGGGGGAGGGCGGGGCTGAGAACAGAAGACACAGCCTGCAGTGGCAGGTCCTGAGATGATCTACAAAGAACACAAGGTAAGGGAGCAGTGGAAGCAGAGGTGCTGGTTTAGAAAAGGTGGCTGGGGGAGGCCTTTCGAAGGAGGTGACGTTTGTACAGAGACCTAAGGGAAGGGAGAAAGGTGTGGGTGCAGAGGCCCTGAGGTGGGGCAGCAGGGAGACCAGGGCTGGAGTTGAGAGCAGAGGGCAGTAGTGGGGGATCAGGAGAGGCTCCCAGAGGTCATGAGACCGCTGCAGGGAAGTCTATGTGGTACAGGTGAGGGGTGGCCATCCCCTGAGGAATCGTTACGGGGGGGCCCAGCAGGACCTGAGCGACTTCAGGGGCCCCTCCAAGGCAGAGTCTGTGTTTGCTGAGACAGGCGTTGCCCAGGTGTTCTGTGTAGGACTTTCCTGGTGGAGGGGAGTCGTGAGGGCGGGGGCAGAGATGGATCCTGGGTGTGCATACGTCCTCCAGCTCCCCAGCCCTGCTCATCTTTCTGCAGAGATCGCCATCTGCCCCAACAACCATGAGGTGCACATCTATGAGAAGAGCGGAGCCAAGTGGGTTAAGGTGCACGAGCTCAAGGAGCACAATGGGCAGGTGACAGGTGGGTCAGGCTGGCTGAGACCACCCTCCTGAAGGGAGGTGGGATTGGCATGGCCATCCGGGACCATCCATCCACTCACTGTAAGATAGGATATAGTAGGTAGGATAGTTTGGGTTGTAAGTAATACAGCCCTGATTCTAAGTGGCTTAAATTATAAAGGGATTATATTGGTTCATGTTACTGTAAAACTCAGTTTGTGGGCTTCAGGAAAGGTTTGATCTAGCAGCTCAGCATTACCAAGGACCCATTTCTTTTGTCTCTTGGCTTGATCTTCCAGCATGTCTTGTGATAGTTGAGGAAGCTATAACACCCCCCCAGTAAGCTCTAGTAGCACCCCCTGGAGCAGCTTTCATTCAGATTGTGACCTCTGAGCCCCTCCTACACGGACACTATAGTGTCAGCCACCTCTGCTTAGTTCACTTCAATCTAGTGTCCCCTCCTCACCCCTCAGGCATTGACTGGGCCCCTGAGAGTAACCGCATTGTGACCTGCGGCACAGACCGCAATGCATACGTGTGGACGCTGAAGGGCGGCACGTGGAAGCCCACGCTTGTTATCCTGAGGATCAACCGGGCTGCTCGCTGTGTGCGCTGGGCCCCCAACGAGAACAAGTTCGCTGTGGGCAGCGGCTCCCGTGTCATCTCCATCTGCTATTTTGAGCAGGAAAATGACTGGTGGGTGCCTGGGTGGGGCCTGGGTGGCGAGGAGGTACCCAGGGCTGCGCAGTAACAAGTGGTAGAATAGTGTCCCAGAAAGCCCCGGATGGGGTGTTGGGCCTCCTGTTCATGTGATCTTGGGGAAGTGTGTCTTCACTGGACCCCGTAGGTAAGGCGAGGAGTGCTACGCACTACTGGGTGCCCCCACAGCCCTGTCTCAGTGACGAGGGCACAGGCCACCCCAGGCTGCCTCTGTGGTCATCACATTGAGCCCTGCACACATACCGGCATTGACTTCCCCACCGCCCCCTGGACTGGGCATCTGTTGTCATACTCCACAGATGAGCAGAGTAAGGCCCTGAGGCAGTCACTTGTCCAAGGTACCCAGCCACGTCATAATCTTCTCTCCTGGGTCCCTGAAGGTAGAGGCAGGGCAGGAGCTCAGGCTGAATTCTGAGACACCCAAGTTCAAATCCCACTCTGGCCAGTTAGCAGCTTCACTGAACCCGTCCAAGGATAGAGTACCCACACAGTACTGGTCTGAACCTGGCCCTGGCAGGCCCATGCGCTGACAGTGCCCAGCCCCTCCCTCCTGGGCCCGGTGTCAGTGATCTGCAGGGCCCAGGGGGAACCTGGCATTCCTAGGGCACTGAGGCCCCAGGCACGGAAGTCAGGGGCTTGCCCACATGTGTGTCCCTCTCTTCCCCTGCCTGTCTGACTGCCGTATCCAGGTGGGTGTGCAAGCACATCAAGAAGCCCATTCGCTCCACCGTCCTCAGCCTGGACTGGCACCCCAACAACGTGCTCCTGGCCGCAGGCTCCTGTGACTTCAAATGCCGGTGAGGGTAGGGCTCTGACATTAATGCAGGAACAGTATTGGGGGTGGAGGGAAGCCCCATCCTTGGAGCCCCACACCCTGCCTTCCAGACCAGCTATAGACCCACCCTACTGTCAGCAGGGTGACCTGAGCCTAAGTCAAGCATCTGTGAAGTTGTGTTCTTTCAAGGAACGCCACTGGGTCTTGTCTCCAGCTCATGGAGTCTTGGCCTCTTCCTATCTCTCAGTGTCAGTAAGGTTTCTTTCCTAGACCTTCCTCTCCTGCTTCATTAGGGACCCCACCCCTTTAGTTTTCTGGCTTCTGCTGGAAGGAAAATGAGTGGGTACTTTTTCACGCTGAGGTATAAATGACTGGTAAGCTGGGATAAAGACAAACCTGCCTCATTATCTTAAGTCCTGGAATGTAGAGTCTCCAGTAGCCACAGGTTGTTCTTTATTCCTGGGTTGGGCAGCTCTGAGTCTCCCAAGACCTCCAGTCCCAGCTCCAGGCAGATGGACTGGGTCTCTGAGTCTCCACTTGGGACCCTTCCTAAGGAGGCTCTGTTGGTGGGTTGGCACTCTAATCTCTCAGGTGACCCCATGCTGCCCCTGGGCTGTAGAGAAGAAGATTAATATGTGAGAGAGCAGTGGTGTCCAGGGTGGAGCTGGCAGGACAAGGGACAGGATTAGTTCAAGGTGCAGAGTAAAAGGGAAATAGGGAATCCTAGGGACTGGCTGTGGAGTAGTGCCAGCATGATGGGGACCAGGACACCCCCTGGTGGCATGTCACCAGTGGATGATCAGTCCTGTGTTAAGGACCCCAAGGGCCCTGGGAGTTCATAGGACTCTGAGCTGGTAAACCTCCTGGCCCCACTCCATGCACAAAGAGGCCGCTGAGGCCCAGAGTTAACTGTGTGAAGATGCAGGTCATAAAAAGCTAGCTCTGTTCCCATAAGCTCCTAGCCAGTTGCTCTGGTTTGAGAAGGGCAGTCTCTTGTTAGGGCCCCTCAGACCTCATTATCTTAAGTCCTTTTTTATCTGCAGGATCTTCTCGGCCTACATAAAGGAGGTGGAGGAACGACCGGCACCCACCCCATGGGGATCCAAAATGCCCTTTGGGGAGCTGATGTTCGAGTCCAGCAGTAGCTGCGGCTGGGTGCACGGTGTCTGCTTTTCAGCCAGTGGCAGCCGCATGGCCTGGGTCAGCCATGATAGCACCGTGTGCCTGGCTGATGCTGACAAGAAGATGGCGTGAGTACCGGCCACCCAAGAGACGGACAACTAAGGCATAGAGCATGAGGGGGCTGGTGTGGCTGACATCTCTCTCTCACTTAGAGTTGCGACTCTGGCCTCTGAAACACTGCCACTGCTGGCCCTGACCTTCATCACAGAAAACAGTCTGGTGGCTGCGGTAAGGAAGGGGGAAGGAGGGAAGCAGTAGCCCATTAGAGCAGGGCTCCCAGTGATGGACAGTTAAATCCACTTGTTCTCTCCTTCCCTTCCCTTCCTTCCCCCTTTCCCCTCCTTCTACCCTTTCTCCCATCCTTTTCTTCCTTTCTTCCATCTGCCCTTCCTTCCTTCCTTCCTTCCTTCCATCCATCCATCCATCCATCCATCTTTCCTTCCATCCATCATCCATCCACCCATCCATCCATCCATCCATCCATCCATCTTTCCTTCCATCCATCATCCATCCACCCATCCATCCATCCATCCATCCATCCATCCTTCCATCCTTCCATCCTTCCATCCATCCTTCCTTCCATCCATCCTTCCTTTCATCCGTATATCTGTATTGATAAGTTTGTGTTATGCTGCAGTAATACACAAAAAAAATCCCCCAAAGCAGGAGCTTAACACAGTAAATATTTACTGATTGCTCACTTTATACAGCCCGTGCAGGTGTGTGAGAAGGGCTCTGCTCAGTGTAGATGGGAGCTTTGTCCCCAACATGCTTCCCCAGCAGCCATGGAGGGAGAAGGGGAAGTGGAGATCATGTCCTGGATGGATCCTAACTAACATCTCTGCTTATTTTATTGGCCAGTAAAAATGATAGGGCCACACCTAACTTAGAGTGGGTGTGTGGGGGCGCGTAGTTCTATCATGTGTCTAGAAGGACACTACTGCTCTCCCTTCATCTTTCTGCCTACCTATCTGTCATATCCCTGTCACCCGCAGCAAACATAATGGTTCCAGAAGGGATCCTGCTTGGCCTAGAGAAGCTTCAGCTGTAGGGTCTCTCCCAGAGCCCGTGCAACCTGCTGGTTAAGACAGAAGGCCCTGGGCTCCCAGAGGAGTCCCAGATGAGCTTTCTCATCTAGACGCTGGCCTTGGTGGGGTAGGAGCCACCCCTATATGCTCACCCCCAGCATCTGGTCCCTTCACCTGGGGTTGGCCTGGCTGTGTCCACAAGCTAGCATCAGCTTCCCCGTAGCTCCTCTACCCATGTCCCGCATCCAACCTCTGGGGCTGTCAGACTCATGGTGGCAGGCCTTGCCTCCAACCTCAGTTTCCCATGGGAAAAAATGAGGGCGTTGCACCTGCCCTCGGCCTCTTACAGCACTCCCGCCCCAACACAGGGCCACGATTGCTTCCCAGTTCTTTTTACCTACAACGGTGCCGCAGGGACGTTGAGCTTTGGTGGACGGCTGGACGTGCCTAAGCAAAGCTCGCAGCGCGGCTTGACAGCCCGCGAGCGCTTCCAGAACCTTGACAAGAAGGCGAGCTCCGAGGGCGGCGTGGCTGGCGGGGCAGGCCTGGACTCGCTGCACAAGAACAGCGTCAGGTGAGCGTGGACCTGGGGCGGGGCCTGGATTCCCTGCACAATTAAGGGGGTAGGTGGGGGCGGGCCCCAGGGGCAGGATGGGGCCTGGATGGGGTGGACCTGAGAACAGTGTGGCCGATTTGGACTTATCCCGGTAGCATGGATGATGTGAGTCCTGATTTAGGGAGCAGCAGATCCATCTCTCTCTTTTTTTTTTACAGAGACAGAGAGTCAGAGAGAGGGATAGATAGGGACAGACAGGAATGGAGAGACATGAGAAGCATCAATCATCAGTTTTTTGTTGCGACACCTTAGTTCATTGATTGCTTTCTCATATGTGCATTGACCACGGGCCTTCAGCAGACCGAGTAACCCCTTGCTCAAGCAAGCGACCTTGGGTCCAAGCTGGTGAGCTTTGCTCAAACCAGATGAGCCCATGCTCAAGCTGGCAACCTCGGGGTCTTGAACCTGTGTCCTCTGCATCCCAGTCCAACGCTCTATCCACTGTGCCACCACCTGGTCAGGCAGCAGATCCATCTCTTTAGGTTGCATAAAAGCCCCAGGTGGGGACAGAGCAGTCAGCCTGTCTCTGCATTTCTAGGATGTGGTTGTGTAGGGACCATCATAGGGGTGGGGCTCGTGGTTCTCTAGGGTAGCCAGGCAGTGACCAGTTTTCTTCCTATGGGGGGGCATAGCTGAAAGGGGTCTAGTGCTAGAAACTGGTGAACTGGTGGCAGAACTAAGGATCTGGCTACAGCCTCCGAGGAACTAGGGTGAGATGAGAGAAAAGACCCTTCAAAACTTCCAAATCCTGCCAGTCACAGCTGTCCACCCTGTGGCAAATGGAGAAAGAATTGTGGCAAGACTTTCTGACGGAGTCCATTAAAACCTGTGGTTGCAGAGTCCAGTGTTGGTTGTCTTCAGACCCAACACCTTTGCCTGGCTTTCAGAGCTCTTCAGAACTACCGCCAGCCCCATCCTTTGCTTTTTTCCAATTCTGCCACCCCGCTGTCACTATACCTATCCTCCAGATGTGTCCTTCATGCCCTCCCAGGCCTTTGTGTCCTGTTCCAGCTGCCTGGGCTGGCCTTTGCACCGTGCAAGGTTGCTGCTGTAGCAGACTTGATCCTGCACAGCCTGCCTATCAGGGTGTCCCTGCAGCGCACACCCCAGCATTCTCATTGAAATCAGCGCCCCCAGCAGCTTGTGGAGGGCAGGGTGGTTTTGAGTCTACAAAGCCCTCATCCTCTTTGCAGCCAAATCTCAGTGCTCAGTGGGGGCAAGGCCAAGTGCTCACAGTTCTGCACTACCGGCATGGATGGTGGCATGAGCATCTGGGATGTGAAGGTGAGGCTTGCCCCACCCCAGCCTCCCACCAGACCTCGCCCTGTTCTCCCTAGCAGCCACCCTAGATGTCCCATCCTTCATTCCTGCCAGAGAAAGGCAGTCGTTGAAATGAGGTGGGGATGAGAGACGGCCGTTACACACCTGGGCCGTGGTATGCTCTGGGGCACCTCCCTTTTCGGGCTGGGATTCAAAAGCC
Organism: Saccopteryx bilineata; assembly: GCF_036850765.1. Taxonomy (NCBI): domain Eukaryota; kingdom Metazoa; phylum Chordata; class Mammalia; order Chiroptera; family Emballonuridae; genus Saccopteryx; species Saccopteryx bilineata. The sequence continues at coordinate 261,551,780 of NC_089493.1, forward strand.
AAGCTTTCTGTCCTCTGCCTGGCTGGGGTGGGTGTGGATCTGGTCCCCTACAGGTAGGATGTCTTCAGGACAGCTAAGAACCAGCCTGTTCTGCTCATCTCCTTCCAGAGCTTGGAATCGACCTTGAAGGACCTCAAGATCAAATGACCTGTGAGAATGTTGGCCTCATCCCAGCTGCTGGGGGAGGGGGTCAGGGAAGCTAAGGCTTGCTTTGCTAAATGTTTCTAGGGTACCAATTTGGGTCCCCACAGGGGAGGGTGGGAGTAGGAAGCTTTTTTTTTACACCTATTTGAAGGAACATGTGCCTTTTTCTTAAATACTTCCATTTATTGTAAAATAATGTCCTCAAAGCACTCTGCTGGTCATGAACTGCTTTAGAAGATGGACGTAATAAAAATACCATTATAGACATGCTTACCTGTGTCTGAAAGGTTTTTGCATGGACAGTTTATTTTTGCTTGCCCCCAAAATTGATTCTTAAGCCCAAGAGCCTTCCCCCAAATGGTTCCTTCCCCACTGCAGCCCAGCCTAGGGGCTGCCAGGACTAGGTGTCTTTCCTGTCACTCATTCAGTAGTCAGATAGACAAGTAGTTGCACATTTCAGGCTGACTCTGGGCTTTAATGTAAATTTAATATTACTCTTCAGTATTTGCAGTTCATTTCTAGTAAATGCTTATTTTGTATGACTTTTCCCTCATTCTTATTCAGAGGATTATTTTTGTTTAATCACACTTTTTAGTTATTTAAAATCACACTATTTACCTATTTATATAATCATGGTTATCGTTCAGTCTAGGTAACAAGGGGTTTTCTGTAGGCCAAGGTGAGCTGCAAATGCTGGCAGCTGTGGTATCCCTCCTGGGGCACCCAGGGCTGTTGACCTTCAGCATGGTCAAGCCTGGGGGGTGTTGTTAGAGGTCACTGGGATTCAGGGGCTTGATTCCATCTCTGCCACTAAATCCTTCCGACTTCAGGTCAACCCCCTGCTTGGCACCCAGTTATTGACCTCTCAGGACCATATGCAAATGCTGCTGTTCACCAGGCAGAGTGCCCCTCAAGGGGGTGTGCAGAGGCAGGACCGGCAGCCCATGTGACTGTACTAGCCCCAGTGTCCCTGCTGCCATCCCTACCATACTGGGCAGTAAGAACTGAATGAGGGCCCTGGCCGGTTGGCTCAGTGGTAGAGCGTCGGCCTGGTGTGCAGAAGTCCCGGGTTTGATTCCCGGCCAGGGCACACAGGAGAAGCGCCCATCTGCTTCTCCACCCCTACCCCTCTCCTTCCTCTCTGTCTCTCTCTTCCCCTCCCACAGCCGAGGCTCCATTGGAGCAAAGATGGCCCAGGCGCTGGGGATGGCTCCATGGCCTCTGCCTCAGGCGCTAGACTGGCTCTGGTCACAACAGAGCAACGCCCCGGATGGGCAGAGCATTGCCCCCTGGTGGGCGTGCCGGTGGATCCCGGTTGGGCGCATGCAGGAGTCTGACTGCCTCCCCCTTTCCAGCTTCAGAAAAAAAAAAAAAAAAAAAAGAACTGAATGAGGTAACAATGCCTGACAGTCATGCTAGGTAATAGCTATCTGGGTGCTTCCTCTCTGCACTGAAAGCCTGAGGCTGTTACCTCTAGGCGGCAGCTGGAGGGCAGGACACGGAGGTCTAGAGCTGCTGCCAGCTTGCTGTGGGTATGGGTAGGTCCCTCCCTGGCCACTCTGGCCTAAGATCCCCATTTGGTTAAAGGAAGGGGGCTGACTCCTGTATCCTGAGGACTCTCCAGTTTGGATGTCCAGGGTCCAGTCCCCAAACCCTTTTCAGTGCCAACTGAACCTTGTAGTGAAGGCCTGCCTTGAGAATGACCATGTCCTGCTAGGTAAAAACGGCCCAGGCCCTGGGGCTCAAAGATGGATCATGGAACAAGGATTACGATAATGTCAAGTTTAATCTGCCAAATATACAAGTTGGATTTGTAGAGTATGTTTTGCCTGGGTGCTGTACAATAAACAGGTTTCTTGAAATGATCCATGGGTAGGGTTAAGAATGGGCCCTGGCCAGAAGGGTAGGAATGGGGTAGAGAAGGGCACAGGGGAGGCCATGGGACAAGCCATGACCCTCAGGGACCCATGGGTACAGGGACCCATGGATACAGGCTCCCAGGTGACAGCCCCCGAGCGAGCACCCAGGCAACACAGGTGGGCTGGTTGTTGCAAACTCACCAGCTGTCACCCAGCACAACCACCCCTACTATGCAATCTACTGAACAAATGGACACTTTTTTCCTACCCCACCTCCAACAAGGGTTCTGATTTCTAAAAACAGCAAACATTCAAACGGTTACATATGAAATGCTGTCCTGTATCTTTCTGTCCAAAAGACAGCAGCTGCCCCCTCCCCCCACCCACCATCCCCCAAAAGATTTCTGTGCCAAGATGAAGACGAAGCCCCAGGCTGTGGGGGACTCCTTGTCTTGAGGGGCTGCTGCAGCGGCGCCAGGGCACAGGGTGGGCGAGACACAGCAGCAGTCCTGGCCGCATGGCCCAGTTCCCTGGTATCTCCTTCCTCAGGCCACGCTACTTATTCAGGGAGAGGGACTGCATTCGTTTTCCTGACAAAGTTGCATCATCTTTTGCTGAGAGTGGAAAGAGAAGAAAAGGGAAGAGTTAGAACAATCCCTCCACATATACAAACCCACTCCCAGAAGCATAAAACTGTAAGTTGGAAAGACAGAAAACATTTACACAACTGGCTCACTGGGCAGATGAAGAGACCAGAGGAGGCCGCGTGATGCCCTCCAGGAGGAGAGATTTCTGCTGAAGCCACTGAACCCAGGTGTTGATACATTCTCGCTGAGTTTGGGGCCCACTCCATAAAGGGCCATCAACACAACCCATGACAGACAAAATCTCTTTCTACTGCCCACACCCCACCCCAGCAGAACCCAGTAATTCCTATCTCTTCCAGTGGTTCTAAATTCTCTAAAATTAGGAACAATGTTCAAACAGTTCCACAGGAAGTCCTTTCCTGCTTGGAATTTGTGAAGCAAGACCTGCTAGCAGGGAGTTGGGATAACCAGAAATCTCCAGTGTGGTAACAGTGCCCATGGGCAACTGGTTTCCCATTTCTAGGCCTCAGTTTGCATGCATTTGGAGAGAAGGCAGGATAGCAGGATCCCTAAGGGCCCTCATGGTCCCACGCATGTGGAGAGTGCATGAAACCAAGAGAGAAAAGAACATCAAACTAACTCCCACAGCCAACCTGGCCTACAGGAACCCTCTACCACCTCTGGCCCCACTGGAGGGAGGACACGGGAAGGACTCTTAGGCCAGATTTCATCTGAATCTGCACCATGAAATCCAGCCCACCCAGCCCCGCCTTCCCAAGCTCCTTAAACAGACAGTGGTTACCCCAGACAGCTCTCACAGCCACACAGAGCACCAGACCTTGGTGAGACCTTCCAGACTCGAAGGTCTGCACTTGGTACATCCCTGAGGCCTGCCTCAGATGCCAAGGACAGTGCTCTGCTAAGGTTCAAACCCATATTTGATTCAGTGCTGCTGCTGGACCATCCCAGGACCCTGAGGGAGAAGGGACAAGACCACCCACTTCTACCACACACACACAGTGTGGGCCTCTACCAAACAATATGACCCGACCCCATTTCACAAAAAAGGATGGTGAAATGCAGTGTTTGGTGCCTAGAACCGGAGTCAGGGAGCAGCACTCCAGTGACCCAGGACTTACCTTTCCTCTCTTCTTCTTTCTTCCTGGCGGCCTCCTCCCGCTGTTTCCGGATGATCGCCAGCCGGGCAAGGTCAGCCTTGGCTTGCTCTGTCTTCCCAGCTAAATGCATTTTCATGTAACGCTCTTTTGCTTTCTGCTTCTCAATTTCTTCTCTGTTTGGATAAAATGGTGTCAAAGGGGACATCATCCCCACTATTATCAGTTGAGGTGGATGTGGGAGCCAGAATAAAGGCCAAGTACTCAGGCCTAGGGCCCTAGCGGTGGAGGGTACCCTGGCTGAGAGGCCTTGGCTCCATGTGCCCCCTCCTTGATGGACACTCACCAAACACACACACAGAGGACCAGGCCTGGATCTCTGCATGACAGGCTCAAGGGGCTGGGGGAAGTTCAAAGTGGTGTATTCGGCTTCCTCAGATGGAAAACACAGGAAAGGGATGAGCTCAGCACCTGTGACTTTTGGAAAGTCTTAGCACAGTGTAGACCATGTCTGGCTGAGGTAGTGAGGGGGTGGGCAAGGTGTGGGTGACTATGATCTGGCGTTCACAATGAGAAAGGAGAACCAAAACCAAGGAGCCATGTGTCCAGAGCTGACCAGAAGAAGGCAGTCAATAGGAACCACATTCTATAAGGAGTGCAAAAAGGAGTGAACCAAGTGGTCACAGATGGGAATCAGACACGCCCAATCCAGGTGGGCACGACACAATCTAGGTGCCGCTTGGCACAATCTCAACCAGTGCAGTGCATATGTGCATAAGGCTGTTCCCAAGAAGGTGAGCCCCCAATAATGGGGGCGTGAATAAGAGGACTCCCAAGGGACAAAGGTGACAGCCATGCACCTGATAAGCAGTGAGAGGTGAGGGTCATTAATTTCCCTTTGAGGATCTTCTTCCTGAGCCTGAGGTTCTGAACAGGATTGGGTGCTGCCCTTCAGGGTCTGAGATTAGAGGGTCTCACTCACAGGTTCTTAGAAGAGCCAACTGTGGAGGTAGCAGGGAAGTCCTGTCTGGGAGGAGCTTGAGGAAGGGAGAGACTTGGCATCCCAGAGGCCTTATAGCACACAGGGTTGGGGAGTAACGAAAAACTGGGCACGGGGACTGGCCAGCGGGGAAGGAATGAAACCCAGCAACCAGAGTCGAATAAGCAGAGCTAACTCATAGTCTGGACAAGACACTTCCTACAGAGTTGAGATGGGTATACCTGCCAGCCCAGCAGCTCCTACCCTGGAGGGAGGAGGGAGCATGGAGGCATCTGGAATGATAAGGCTATCTGAAGGCTCTGCAGGGCCCCATCCCCACCCACAGTGAAGGCTAAGTACCAGGCAGGCGCACGCCTTTACGCTTTCAGTGCAACCCAAAAGGCAGGAGTAGCAACAGGATCCCTTTTCACTGGAGAGGAAGGCTACTGGACGGAAGAGTCTGTGACTGCCTCCAATCACACTCCAAACTCACGAGCCTTCCTCGTGGGTTTTCACAGACCCCACCACAGAGCCAGCACAGGACAAGCAGCCCAACCAGGAGAGAAAACAAGGCAGCATTCTCTAGCAGCCTTCAACCTCTTATTAGACCCTTGACATCACCTGGTGGCCATTAAAAGTAGACACACTACTAGTGGAAAACTGGCAGTGGGCAAGGCACTTTGGTACTCACTTGTGACCCTCACATAGCCTATGAGGAAGCTATCTGCAGCTCTGTTTTTCACCTGGGACTTAGAGAGGGCTGAGCAGCTAGTGGATCTCCCTACACTGTGTGACCTTCTGGACTCCACAGGCTGCAAATCCCCTCCCAATCTCCATGGCCATGACATTGCAGGTGGATGCAGGCTAGGCATGAAGAGATGAGGCTGGATAGGGAAGTGTCCCTGCAGTGGGCTGCTATGGAGACAGGAACTGTAGCTTAACCCTCTGTAACCCTGGGGATTATTTCTAGTGCAACACTCATGTCTGAATCTGCTCTGTTTCTATTGGTGAATTTTTAAATTCTGGTTTTTGCTGTGTTTTGTTTTGTTTTGTGGAAACATTTCTATAAAGCCCTTAGGGAATGAGATGAAACAGCAATCGATACCGTAGTTAGAACCCCCACCCAGCCACTGGAGACCTCAGAATCCAGGAAGTAAGGGCTTCAGAGGTAGGTTCTTCAGCCTCCCACAGGTCAGCCCCTGGTATGTGTGAGCATGTCACCAGGCCCAACAGCAGAGGTTACCGTTCTCTCCTTGAAAGCTCCTTGGGCCCATCCAGGTCCAGCTGTGTGACCTTTTTGGTTGTCTGTGCCACCCGGTTGGGGTTCTCAATGTCGATAAGGCCTTCTACACCTTTGCGCTTTTGCTAAAACAGGACAAAAAGCTGGGTGTTGGAGAAGTTTAGGTCTTGCAGAGCCCCTGAACGCCACTCCCTACATCTCCCAAGAGCCCATTTGTATGGGGAGAAACTCCTATTCCATCCCCAGCCCGAGATGATGCTTGGCCCAAAGCCCCACAGTGGGGATGGCATCCAGGAGTGTCTTCCCAGCCTGAGAAGTGCAAGGAGAGTGAGCACATGTAACTAGAGCCCAAACTGTGCTAAATCCCAGCAGCCAGGGATTATCATCCCACTTTCAAAGAGGACATAATAGAGGCAGAGGATTCAATAACTTGCCTAAGGCCAACCAGTAAATAGATGAACTGTGAACCCAGGCCCAAATCAAAAGCTCCCAGCGCACAGCTCTTACTACTCCTCCACTTGAAGCTTAGCCTCTAAAAGCAGGGGTTTTTTGTTGTGTGGTTTTTTGTTTTGTTTTGTTTTTTTACAGAGACAGAGAGAGAGTCAGAGAGAGGGATAGATAGGGACAGAGAGACAGGAACGGAGAGAGATGAGAAGCATCAATCATCAGTTTTTCATTGTGACACCTTAGTTGTTCATTGATTACTCTCTCATATGTGCCTTGACCGCGGGCCTTCAGCAGACCGAGTAACCCCTTGCTCGAGTCAGTGACCTTGGGTCCAAGCTGGTGAGCTTTGCCCAAACCAAATGAGCCCGCACTCAAGCTGGCGACCTCGGGGTCTCGAACCTGGGTCCTCCGCATCCCAGTCCGACGACCTATCCATTGCGCCACCGCCCGGTCAGGCTGAAAACAGTTTTCATTGGAATCTCATGTCAGATTGCAACAAGCAATGCTGGATCCCCAGAGTGGGGTGGCCCTACGATGGTCTCAGCATCAATTCTCATTCCTAGCTATCTAAGCTGATAGGAGAGAAATATAACTTGAGCCATCAGATCATAGTCTACAGAGCTGGCCCAAGAACTGAGAGCCTGTACCTCCCACACTCCTGAAGAAGTTTGAAAAGAAATGAGAGCACAAGTTCTCAATGTAACAGATTTGGTCAAAGTTTTAGACCCTATCAACCCGTATTTACCTTTTAATAAAGGGATCAGAAAGACAGCTTCTAAACACCAATCTGACCGCTATATAGAGCTGCAAACACCTACATCCAATCCAGCTGCACATATATATCTCAACTTGGATCCCTGACATTACAAACTTAATGTGTCTAAAACAGAGCTTGAAATTCACCCCTAATCCAGCTCGCTATTCACCACAACCTTAAGCATGGCCTTACTTTTTCTATCCTCAGCCCCCTCACCCAACACTCAACAAACCCCAGTAAGTCTAGCTATACAATATGGCTTGAATCTGCCCACTTTTCTACACTGCCAAGCCACAAATTCTTGTCTGGATACCTGCTAACATCTTCCTGCTTCCTACCCTCAACACCCTACAATTCACTCTTTGCAGAGAAGCCAAAACAATCTTTTACAAACAAGTCTGATCACCTCTCTCTCCAACTTCAATCCCTCTATCAGATGCCCACTGTCCACCTACAGTGAAACCTAAACCCCTTCAACAGCCATGCAGGTGACCTTGTCAACCTCTCCTCCTTCATCCTTAACCACTCTCATTCCAACCCCAGGCCCTTTGCACTCACTCACCTGGCTGCTCTGCATGACTGACTTCATCTTATTTTCAAGATCTCAGTTTAAGTCACCTCATCATCACACACTACTCCAAGTAACCTCAAGCACAGTCCATTTTACCTGTAATACTTCTCACTACTTGCAATTGTTATACTGTTCATTTTCTTCCTTATAGTCTACATAGTCATGTGCTCCTTAACAACAGGGATATAGTCTGAGAAGTGCATCATTAGGTGATTTTTGTAATTGTCTGAACATTACAAAGTATACTTACACAAAACTAGATGGCATAACCTACTACTGTACTTTTTATATGACTGGGAGTACAGTAGGTTTGTTTACACCAGCAACATGACAGACTTTATGTGAGTAATTTGTTGCAACATATTATCATGACTGTGACATCAGAAGGTGATAAGAAATGTTCAGTTTCATTATATCTATCTTCCTATCTTATGAGACCACCATCATATGTGGTCGATCATTGATGAAAACATTGTTACGCGGCATGAGTCTATCTCCCTACCAGAATGTAAACCGTAAGAGCAAGAACTCTGTCTGCATCCACCGTTGGGACTGGTCATCTACAAGCACTTAATAAATGTTTGCTGAATGAATGAGTCCAGGTCCCACGTGCCCACCAAACTCAGTACCTGGTAATCATCTTCCTCATCCTCACTCTCATCTGAGTCTAGTGATTTCTTCTCCTTTTTAGGGTCACCTGCAGCTCCATCTCCACTTTCTTCTCCTTGTTCTTCTTCTTCCTGTTTCAGAAATGGAAAACCTGCAGAATTAAAAATGCAAAACAAACCCCCAAGACTGTGACCCCCGCCCCAAACACCTCCAGATTGTGGACCTTGAGAAATTATACCCCAGCAGGCTGGGACTAAGGATGACAAGGGTCCTACTCCGAGACCCAGGGCCCCATGGGGGACCCGGGTCATAGGCAATCCATCTATTTGACTCTGCAGCCTGGAAGCCACTCCCACAGTCCACGAGCCCCTCACACAGCTAGAAAGGCCTTGCTCCCCTTCTCAGGCCAGGGTCAGAAGGACTCAGTCGTGGAGCTAAAAACCATAGTCCTGTTCAACTCCACTCCTGCTTACCCAGCTGCCATGTGCATGCAGTGCCAAATTGTACTTGCTTTCAAGTCCTTCCCTACTTTCCACTCCCACAATCAGTGGCAGGCCAGTAGCTCCAACCTGCCCACATGGATGCCCTGCTACACCACCCCCTGCTCACCATTTCCCCTGACTTTTCTTGCTTCCCCACCAAAGATTCCTTACAAAAGCTGTACATCCTTTCCCCCTCACCACTTGCCCATACCTTCTCCAAGGTCCTGCTCAGCTGCCAGGCCCCTCACCAGGCAGGGCCGTCACCCCTCTACTCTGGCCTCCCTACCCCAGCCTGACCGTTCGGTACTTCCTTCGGTCCTTACGCAGATGAGGATCTAATGGTATGGTAGTGGCCATGACCACCAATAACGACAGAAACGTATTCTGTTTCCTGACAGCGTGCTGTAAAAAGTACTGTGGAAACAGAGTAGAGGCAACTACTAAGCTTGCACTGGAGGGAGAAGGGTGGGCAGCACCAGTGAGACTCACAGAAAAGGGACATTAGGCAAGGTTTGCCTGGTAGGGGTGCGGGAAGGTAGAGCATCATGTTATGCTGTGTTTGGCAAGCAGTCCTGCATGGCTGGAGCAGACAAGGGGTGGTGATGGGAGGTCCATCGGGGGACAGGCAGGGCCTACTTAGCAGAGGGAGAGTCCTTGGAAGCAGGAACAAGAACAGAGACCCACGGAGGCAACTGTTACTGAGCAAACAAAGCTCTAACTGATCTAATCCAGGATGACTGGTATTGGATGTTCTGAGACTCCTGCCTGCTCCTTGCTGCTCCCTCAAACTCCAGGTGGAAGTTTCTTCCTGAGAATGGGCGGTCCTTGCCTGACCTCTCTGGGTGCCAAAGAGGCAGAGCACCTCTGTGGGACACTGGAATGGCCTGGACAGGCACATACTCACCCTGGCCTTCTGCTTTTCAGCCTGGAGCTGTGCGTCGATTTCCTCGGGGCTTGTGTACTGCCGTGCCCGGCCCTTGTGGCCTCCCTTTCTTCCTGCATGAGGATTGGCAGTTTAGGAAGATGGCAGGGAAGCAGCTTCCTTGACTGCTGAACCCCACTGTGTCCTGCCTAAGGCACTCTCATCAGAGGTTGCAGAGACCGCATCTGTTCCCCACCCTAACATGTTCAAAGGGACGGGAGAGGCACCATGCGACCACCTGATGCAGCACTAAACGAAGTGCTGAATGCAGGCGCCCATAAATAAAACCTGAGGGGATGATGTGGGGGAGAGCACGCTGGATGCAGTGACTGGCTATCCACCCGACCAGGATCCACCCGGCACGCCCACCAGGGGGTGATGCTCTGCCCATCTGGGGCGTTGCTCTGTTGCAACCAGAGCCATTCTAGCGCATGAAGCAGAGGCCATAGAGCCATCCTCAGCGCCCAGGCCAACTTTGCTCCAATGGAGCCTCGGCTGCGGAAGGGGAAGAGAGAGACAGAGAGGAAGGAGAGGGGGAGGGGTGGAGAAGCAGATGGGCGCTTCTCCTGTGTGCCCTGGCCGGGAATCGAACCTGGGACTCCTACACGCCAGGGCGACGCTCTACCACTGAGCCAACCGGCCAGGGCCTATAGTTCTTTTTACTTGCAATATTCTGTCACAGCCATGGGCTCATCTGATCCTCAGAACAAACTCATGGTGCAAGAGTCACAGCTGGTCCCACTTTATAGACAAGCAGACTTAAGATCAAATGGAGTTGGGGAAGAGCACAAATGCTGCAGTCTGACCCTGGGGTTCAAATCTCAGCTCTACCACTACTAGCTGTGTGATTTTGGGCAGGTACTTAACCTCTAAGAGTCTCAGCTTCTTTACCTGTGTCCCTACCCCATAGGGTCATCATGAAGATGGATTTAATTAACCTATGTGAAGCTGATGGGACAGTACCTGGCATGGGAAAGGCCCTACAAAAATGTCTTTTGTGATTGTCACTTTTCTAACATACAGTATTGGTGAGGGTGGGGAAGGAAACAAAGCCACATAGGTGATTTACTACAGATGTCGGGGAATGTAAAATACTTCCTGTTCACCTAAGTGGTATAAAAGAAAGAAAAAGATTAAAACCTATTGGAGGAAACTTTCTTGTGCTTAAAATAAGAAATATATTTAAAGTTATGGTTGAAAATAAACCCAACTACCACCTAAGAGTTGAAAATATGATTAACAATTACAGTTCATCTAAGATTATCAGTATTGCAGACTGATCCCTGCTATAGCCATTAGCCAGTTTTATAGCAAGGTGGTACCCCTTCTGCTAGTCCCAGAGAACACTGGGGTGGCTGTGGCCTTGACCCATCCCCACCTTTCTTGAATGCTGTGGTCCATCTGATTTCCAGTGAGTGGCTCACCGACAGCAAAGAATCTGTTTAGACAGCCAGAGCTGCTCTAGACTTCAGAAACAACAGAGATACTGGCCTCCCCTGATTTCCTAGACAGCAGCTGTGGAGCCATAATTGGGCTGCTACAAAGTACACCACCCATTTTTAATGACTACCTGGGTTCCCAGGAGTGTCTCAGTCGATGCTCATAAAAGTCCTATTGTGAGAGATCAAGCTTGCCATAACAAGAAATCAACACCCTCCCTTGCACTCTTAAGATTACAGACAACAGTTAACAACTGAAAATTGGTTATTATAGGCTCCCATACTGCACGTTTTGCTATGGGATACTGATCTCAGCTTGGTCTACGGAAACTTTTATCAGAAGCCTTGAAAAATGCTTAGCAAAATGCTTCGCAGTCATATAATGGAAACAAAAGTTGGTCCTTTGCTCCAGGGAATTTGATACTTTTTGTGAAGCAAATTAACACAAGAAATGTAAATCTTGTTTACACATAAAGGTTTTCACAATTCAAAAGACTCCCCATCTAACCAAGAATTCATATTTAGGACTTTCTAGTTATAACCTCCACACCTGGCTCAAAGTATCTTTGAAGGAGAACTCCTAAAGCCAGAATTCTAGAGTTGGAAGGGCGCACTTAGCATCCTCCTTGTGCAGAACAGGAGACTAAGGAACGTAAAGGAGACATGGATCTTCCTACCATAGAATAAACCAGTAGGGAGCTCAATTCAAATGGTGAAAAAGTTCCCTGTAGATTTTCCTATGGGCTGATAGATACATCTCAACCAACATGACACATTAGCTACCAACATTAACATCTGTTCCGTACCATGAGCTAACCAGGGACTTCAGGAGCCCTATCATTCTATGACCCCTAACCCCAACTCTCCCACCTACAGGTTATCAGCCAGGTGTTCCAGATGAGGCAAACAGGCTGGAAGAAGTTCAATAACTTGTTCAAAGCCCAGTTGGGCTTTGCACCCATAACTAGTGATTCTTAGGGGACAGAGGACGGAGAAGGATCAACAATGTACTGAGAAGCCATGGGTTCTTCACCTTCTTGGCCCAGGAACCGACCAAGTCTTATAAGTAACAATAGTTAACGCCTGCTGGGCATCTGACTGCCTGGCACCTGTACTGCGCACTCCACGTGGATTACCTACTTCCAGCCTCGCATCAGTACTATGAGGTAGATACAATCGTAACCCCCATTTGCAAATGAGAAAACCGAGCTACCGGGAGATTAAGTGACTGGCTCAAAGGAACACATCAAGCCGCTGATGAGTAGGGCAGTTAGAGCTGAGTCTGCCAGGCTCAAGAGCTTAGGTCTCATTAGGCAGGCCTGGCTTGCCCCGAGCCCGAGAGAGTCCACGTTTTACACGCGAGGCAGGCGAACCCTCCACAGGCGCTGGACAGGGTGCCTCAGTCCCCAGAGAGCCTAGAATAAAGCAAGCTCCAGGCCAGAAGGAGTGCGCCCTAGATACGGCCTTCTGCGTCTCCTCAGACCCCCGAGGGAGTGGCTCGAAGCTACTATGGTCCTCAGTTTCTCTCAGGACAATTCGGCGTCGAGGCCGAGGCCTGGTCCTCAGCCGGCAACGATGCCCTCCGTCCACGCCGCACTACGAAACGCCCACGGGATGAGTGGACAGTGGAAGCCAGACCCCGACCACTCCTCGAGGCCCGCGGGCCACGCGCGCCCGCCCCTCACCTCCTTTAGGCATCGCGGCTCCGGCAGCTGCGGCGGCGGCGGCGGCGGCGCCTCGCACTGACACCGGAACCGGAAATACCTCGGGCTCGACTTTTTCCGCCCAGCCCGGTGGCCTTAGCGTGCCGCGGCCGCCGCCGTCTCCGCGAAGACTGGGCACCTCAGGGAGGCCGGCACACGAAGGTGGACTGTCCCACGTGTCGCCTGAAATCAGGCTCGCCCGCGTGCTGCCGGGCAACAGAGTCCCCAGTCTCCCAGCCCCAGGAGACGCGTTAGTCGGCTGCCTAACCTCCGGAAAGTGAAGGCAAAAGCAACAGAGTTTCTGGTATTCTATACAGGCTGAGCTGCGGACACCTAAAATGACGCAATATTTGCGCGAAGTAAGGCGGGGCTCCGCGAAGACCTCATCCTGAAGTGCTCACCTGGATAGCGGAAGCGGCAAAGAAAGAAGCGACGGCTGGTGGCGTCAAGGTTCCGGTAGGTGTTTTTTCTCTGCTCTCGAATACCTTGGTAATGACTGGGGCCAGGGATCTAAGGTTTGCACTGGCTCAGAGGGCGATCTGAACGGCTGGCTTGGACCGGGTTCAGGCCTCTGGACTGGGAGTTCGAGAGAGGAGACGATGCCTCGCTCGTCCTGCAGAGGATGGAAGATGTGGGAGTTCTCTTGAGTCTACTCCCCCCCCCCCCCATACTGTTTTCTCTGCCGAGAACGTTTTCTGTCCAAAAACTGCTAGTTCTTGTAATCCTAGTTCAGATGCCGTCTTCTCTATGAGCATTTCCTCCAACTGCAGCTGTAACGTCTTCCTTCCCTCCGAAAGCTTTTCCACTCGCCGCCGCCTCTGCCCAGCGCTTTTACCTCGCCTGGGAGGCCCCCTCTGACTCCCAAGCTGGGCTAGGGGCCCCGAATTTCTCTGGGTGATAGAGTAGTTTTCCCCGTGTCTTTCTCCTCCCAGGCCTTGCGCACTGGGACAGGAACCAGATTACGTCTCACTGTATAGGCGAGACAAATTCGAAGACCACTGATTGAGAGTCAGGAGCCCCCAATCAGAGTCAGACGCTGCCAGTTCCCAGCTGTGTCACCGTGACTTTACATTTTGGAGTTTAATTCCTTATTTATATGGTTGTTACGGGGAATCCATGAAAGGAGGCTGTGTGTGGTGGGAGCGGCGGGGGGTGACTACAAACCGTCAGTCACCCTACAGAAGGGCTGTGCTGAAGGAATTTGAGACAGAGGAGTCTGCTATTTTTTTGTTTGTTTGTTTTGTTTTGTATTTTTCTGAAGTTGGAAACGGGGAGGCAGTCAGACAGACTCCCGCATGCGCCCGACCGGGATCCACCCAGCACGCCCACCAGGAGGTGATGCTCTGCCCATCTGGGGCGTCGCTCTGTTGCGACCAGAGCCATTCTGGTGCCTGAGGTAGAGGCCATAGAGCCATCCTCAGTGCCCAGGCCAACTTCGCTCCAATGGAGCAGTGGAGCCTTGGCTGCGGGAGGTTAAGAGAGAGAGAGGAAGGAGAGGGGGAGGGGTGGAGAAGCAGATGGGCGCTTCTCCTGTGTGCCCTGGCTGGGAATCGAACCCGGGACTCCTGCACGCCAGGTCGATGCTCTACCACTGAGCCAACCGGCCAGGGCAAGTCTGATATTCTTAAAGGTAAGAGATAACCTGAGTTCTCTTTGTCAGCTAAGAAATGCCATGGAGTTTGACAAAAGTAATTTGTTTATATTTGGGTTGGACTATTATATGGGCTTTACATGATTTGCCTCTATTTAGTATGTTTGTTGAGTTTAAAAAGAGACCTTGGCAATCCAACCAATCCACCATCCTCGTTTTACAGATGAGACTGAGGACCAGAGAGGGAATGTGACCTCCCCAAAATCTCAGAGTAATTGATAGAGCTGGACAAGAACCTGAGCCTGTAACTGAAGAGACCAGAAATCTTTCAGTTACACTCTTGGTAAGTGGCCCTAAGGTACTTTGGTTTGAGACTGGTCTTTTTCTCTTTTTTTTTTTTTTTTGTATTTTTCTGAGGCTAGAAACGGGGAGAGACAGTCAGACAGACTCCCGCATGCGCCCGACCGGGATCCACCCGGCACGCCCACCAGGGGCGACGCTCTGCCCACCAGGGGGCGATGCTCTGCCCCTCCGGGGCATCGCTCTGCTGAGACCAGAGCCACTCTAGCGCCTGGGGCAGAGGCCAAGGAGCCATCCCCAGCGCCCGGGCCATCTTTGCTCCAATGGAGCCTTGGCTGCGGGAGGGGAAGAGAGAGACAGAGAGGAAGGAGGGGAGGGGGTGGAGAAGCAGATGGGCGCTTCTCCTATGTGCCCTGGCCAGGAATCGAACCCGGGTCCCCCGCACGCCAGGCTGACGCTCTACCGCTGAGCCAACAGGCCAGGGCCTGGTCTTTTTCTCTTTTAAACACTCACCCTTCTCAGCTGCTACAACCATAGTTCTCACACTGTATTGTAATTGCCTTTTTACTTTCTACTTGGTAGAAGAAGATTAGCTTCTGAGGGTTAGAGATTGTGTCTTATTATGTTCCCAGAATCCAGTACAGGGTCAAGCTAATAGTTGATGTCAATTAATGATAGCCAAAAAAAACCTATTGAGCACACATTAAATGGCAGGCATGTTACATATACAATTGTAATTACAAGTCTTCACAATGACCTCATAACATAGGTTCTATAATCTCTTATTTTACAAATGAGGTAACAGAGTTAGAAAAGTGAATGTGTACCACAGTGGAGGCTAGTGAAGGCCTTTGGGGATCTGAGATTCAGAAACTAATTCATTTAATTTTTTTCTTCCAGATCTTTGCAAATTATCTTGTGGGGGGGGAAAGAATGCCTAAAGTCAAAAGAAGCCGGAAGGCTCCCCCAGATGGCTGGGAGTTGATCGAGCCAACACTGGATGAATTGGATCAGAAGATGAGAGAAGGTGAGTATGGTCATTTCTGTCTGGATGGGCTGTATCCAAGGGCCACAGGCTTAGATGCCTCTATGGGCCAGGCATAATGCAAGTACAGATACAAAGAAGGGACACCACAGTAGCCTCCTGACAATGACAGGTTTTGTTTGCTTATTAACTCATAGGAATATAGTAAGGGTCGGAAGTAAGGTGACACTGATGAAAAGGGCTTCAAAAACATTTTTGGGTCAATTTGAATATAAAAGCTGTAGGAAATATAGATCAAATAATTTACCTCTCTATAACTACTTATTCTTTTGTTTGGATGTATATTTTAAATTATACAAAATATATTTACTTGGAAAATCCTATTCTTTTTCCTGAAACATTTTTTTTTTACTTTTTTTTTCAATTTTTATTTATTCATTTTAGAGAGGAGAGACAGAGAGAGAGGAGAGACAGAGAGAGAGAAGGGGGGAGGAGCTGGAAGCATCAACTCCCATATGTGCCTTGACCAGGCAAGCCCAGGGTTTCGAACCAGCGACCTCAGCATTTCCAGGTTGACACTTTATCTACTGCGCCACCACAGGTCAGGCTTTCCTGAAACATTTTTATTCAGGTTTATATTGTGGGTTTCTGATGCTATTTTCATCATCTTTGTTTCTGCATCATCTACCAGTTTTCCAGAATGCACCATCTTCACTTCCCTCTAAATGTTATATGATCCTACACTTTGTGAGTCAGTGTAGTGTGCTGACTTTAAAATTTTTATCAGAAGATAAAAGCATCCATTTGCCTTATATGTTCACAGTGTAACCACTAACTAAATGCTTTTTATTTTTCCTTTTTTTTTTTTTTTTTTTGAAGCTGGAAACAGGGAGAGACAGTCAGACAGACTCCCGCATGCACCCGACCGGGATCCACCCGGCACGCCCACCAGGGGCGACGCTCTGCCCACCGGGGCGACTCTCTGCCCACCAGGGGGCGATGCTCTGCCCATCCTGGGCGTCGCCATGTTGCGACCAGAGCCACTCTAGCGCCTGAGGCAGAGGCCACAGAGCCATCCCCAGCGCCCGGGCCATCTTTGCTCCAATGGAGCCTCGGCTGCGGGAGGGGAAGAGAGAGACGGAGAGGAAAGCGCGGCGGAGGGGTGGAGAAGCAAATGGGCGCTTCTCCTGTGTGCCCTGGCCGGGAAACTAAATGCTTTTTAAAGTGATCTTTTCATTAAAGTTTTGAGGTAGCTGCCTTGGCCGGATAGCTCAGTTGGTTGGAACATCATCCCAATATGCCAACGTTGTGGGTTCGGTTTCCAGTCAGGGCACAAACAGGAATAGATCAATGTTTTTGTTTCTCTCTCTCTAAAATAAGTAAATAAAATATTAAAAAGAAAAATAAAAAAATAATAAAGCTTTGAGGTAACTAATCTAACTCTTGTTATTATGAAGTCATACCTCTAGCAATAATTACTAAATCAGTATTTAAATTACTTTGCCTCCTTTTTTCAAAACCTCTATTAAATACCCAGAACTTAAAGTAGTCAAGATCATTTTGGGCTGAGAGATTTCTTTCTCAAACAGATATTTATTTTATTTTTTGGTGAGAGAGAAAGAGACAGGAATTGAGAGAGATGAGAAGTTTTAACTCCTAGTTGTGGCACTTTAGTTGTTCATTGATTGCTTCCCCCTGCCTTGACCAGGGGGCTCCAGCCTAGCCAGTGACCCCATACTCAAGCCGGTGAGCCTGCGCTCAGACTGGCCTCTTTGGGGTTTCAAACCTGGGTCCTCAGTATCCCAGTTTGTCACTCTATCCAAAAGCATCATCACTGGTCAGGCCAGATCTTTATTTAAAATAAAGGAAGGTGGGGGCCTGACCTGTGGTGGTGCAGTGGACAAAGCGTTGACCTGGAATGCTGAGGTTGCCGGTTCAAAACCCTAGGCTTGCCTGGTCAAGGCACATATGGGAGTTGATGCTTCCTGCTCCTCCCCACTTTCTCTCTCTCTCTCTCTCTCTCTCTCTGTCCTCTCTATAATGAATAAATAAATTTTAAAAAAAAAAGGAAGGTGCCTGACCTGTGGTGGCGCAGTGGATAAAGCGGCGACCTGGAAATGCTGAGGTCGCCAGTTCGAAACCCTGGGCTTGCCTGGTCAAGGCACATATGGGAGTTGATGCTTCCAGCTCCTCCCCCATCTCTCTCTCCTCTCTCTCTCTCTCTCTCTCCCTCTCTCTCCTCTCTAAAATGAATAAATAAAATAAAAATTTTTTTAAAAAAAGGAAGGTGGTCTGGCCTGTGGTGGTGCAGTGGATAGATCATTGACCTGGAATGCTGAGGTCACCTGTCTGAAACCCTGGGCTTGCCCAGTCAAGGCACATACCACAAGCACACAGTGAACAACTAAAGTGAAGCAACCATGAGTTGATACTTCTTGCTCCCCCACCCTACTCTCTGTGTAAAGAAAAAAAAATTTTTTCAGAAAAGGATGGAACTTGGAGAGCGCTGTAATAGATAAGACTTTGTGAGTCCTTGAAAATAAATCTTCCATTTAAAAAAAAAAATTTTTATTTATTCATTTTAGAGAGAGGAGACAGGGACAGATAGAGAAGGGAGGGAGGAGCAGGAAGCATCAACCCCCACACGTACCTTGACCAGGGAAGCCCGGGGTTTCAAACCAGTGACTTCAGCGTTTCAGGTCGACGCTTTTACCCACTGCGCCACCTCAGGTCAGGCTAAATCTTCCATTTTTAAGGGATAACTTTTTGGGGGAGAGTATTTAAATATATGATCTTCTTTACCTCCAAAAGAAGTATTTTTTCTCATATTTTTATTTAATCATGTAGCCCTTCAGCATTTCTTTGCATTCCCATTTTATCCTTACTTTCACTATAAAGAAAACAGCGGGTGGCAGGTGGTACCAGACTTGGGTTCCATGTTGGGGGTGGGAACCACAGGGGAGCTCTGGGGATGTGGCAAACTGAAGAGGGAAGAAGCTGCTACTTACGTGGGGTCCATTAAAATACAGCCCGGGCATTGCCAAATTTGTTAATTTTTTTCCCCAAGAGAAGTCAAAGTCCAGCTATTTAATGTGAATTCTTCTGATTTAAAATTCACACTTAAAAAAGGTTTTGTGAGTTGGAACATCGTGCCAGATTGTGGAGGTTACCAGTTTGATTCCCTGGTCAGGACACATGTAGGAACAGCTCGATGTTCCTGTGTCTGTCTCTCTCTCTCTCCCCCCTGCCTCTCTCTCGCTGGCAGCTTCCAGTTTATAGCCTCCACTTCAAGTTTTGCCTATTGAATCTGTGGCCGTGCTTCTAGCCACGGAAGACCCTTGTGTGGCCTATGGCACAGAGAGAGGCTCAAAGCCATTGGTAACACCAGGCCTGTTCACTTGATCTGATGATCTGAGGGCCATTTACAGAACAACTCACCCTTAACTGAAGCATTTGGCTATTATATTAGGAGGGAATTTTTTCCATTTTCCTTTTTGGTTTGTCTCCAGTATTTCCTAGCTCAGCACAACTTAGCTCTTCATGTCTTTTAGCTCATTGTTCAAGTTTTTGTATAGCCACTTTCGCCCTATAAGCCCCCCCACCCAAAAAAAAGGCTGATAATAGGGACTGAGGAGCAGAGATGGGGGAAGTTAATGTTTGGCAGAGGATTTTATAGGGATTGACAAAGGCACTATTTTTATGGACTATAACCAGGACTTAATAACTTTTTATAAGGACCTTAAACTAATTGAAAATCAAGCATGATCAACACTTGCATTATAAGATTTAATTAGACTTTTTAAGAATAATTCTTTAAAAGAATTGTTTTGAAGTTAACGGGCAGTTTTGGACATTAGCAAAGAGGCAAAAACCTAATGGGGACATGGCTTCATGTCCCCTACCTCTGGCTTCTTTTCATATCCTCATAGTGATGGACCCTGCATCACCCACTGAAAGCGACCTTCCACTTTGTGTGTGAACCTGTACAAAATGATATCCAAGAATGTTCACATACTCTTGTGAAAATGGGTCCAAAAAAGGATTTTAACAAGACAGATATTATGATTAAAATATTGGGAAAAGACTCAAAAGCATACTTCCTACGCTTTTTGTAAGGAGCTCTCTGCCCCCCAGCTTTCCCTCACATGGCTTTCCACACTGTACCCAGGTGACCACATGTCTTCTCCAGCCTTGACTCTACATTAGACTCTGCACCAAATGCCTGTTGCTTGGTCCCATTTATATATCTAGAAACATCTCAAACTTAACATGTCCAGAACTGAATCTTCATTCATCCACCCCAAAGCTGCTTTCCTTCTCAGGCCACAAATTGTGGAGCTGTCCTTGACTCCCTTCTTTCTTTTATTCCTATTCAAGCATTGAAGACATCCAGATTTCTACAAAGAGAGGCAAAATTGTTACAGATAAATAAGAGTTGAGACAGATCAACCAAACACAACATCTGGATGATGTTTAGACCTTAATTCAGACACAGTTGTCAACAGATATTTTTGAGGCTATTAGTGATAATTGAATATGGATGCTAGTAAGGAGTAATGGCTGATTTTGTTGGGTCGGATATTGGCATTACAGATACTTAAAGTCCTTAGTATGTAGAGATACATACGTATTTATGAATGTAATGCTTGATGTTTGAGATTCATTTTAAAATACTCCTATCCTACCTGACCTGTGGTGGCACAGTAGATAAAGCGTTGACCTGGAAATGCTTAGGTCGCCGGTTCAAAACCCTGGGCTTGCCTGGTCAAGGCACATATGGGAGTTGATGCTTCCTGCTCCTCCCCCTTTCTCTCTCTCTGTCTCTCTCTCTTCTCTCTTTCTCTCCCTCTCTCTCTCCTTTCTAAAATGAATAAATAAATAATTAATTAAAAATAATTAAAATACTCCTATCCCCCCACTCCCAAAAGTGGGGAGAACCAGACAAAACTAGCTGTTAGTAATTCTTGAAGCTGGGTGATAGGTACTTGAGAGTTCAGTAAACTGTCTTCTTTTGTGTCTATTTGAAATTATTCATAGTGAAGTCTTAGAAAACTCGTATCTAAAATCTAACTCCTTTTATCCCATCTACTCCCACCACCTGATTCAAGCTACCCTCACCTCTGTCTGGATTGCTACAGTAACCTCCCGCTTCTCCTCCTCCCCCCCACCCCCCCACCCCGTCTTCTCCACAGGTCAGCCAGGGGGAGGGTTTTGAGTCATAAGTCAAATTGTATCACTGTTGCTCAGGACCTGCCAGTGGTTCACCGCCCAATCAGAGCAAAATCAAAGTCCTTTTGTGGCCTTTAGGTCAAACGTACTCTCACTCCCAGCTCCTTCTTGAGCTCTATCACTTAACTCTCTCCCTCACCTCCCCAACCCCCCAGCCACTTTCCTGTTCCTATTCCCCAGGTGCAGTCCTGCCTCAGAGCCTTTGCATTGCTTTTGGCTCTACCTCACAAGCATGTTTGCCCCTCATTTTTATATTTTTTTAATTGAGGTATAATTGACATAAAATATTGTATTAGTTTTAGGTGTACAACGTAATGATATGTATACAGGGAGGAGCAAAAGTAGGTTTACAGTTGTGAGTATGCAAAACAGAGTTTATTCCCTTTTTTTATTGATTTGAGAAAGAAAGGAAGGAGGAGGATAGAGAGGGAGAGCATTAACTCGTAGTTGCTTTACTTTAATTGTTCATTGATTGCTCCTCATATGTGCCTTAACTGGGGGCGGGGGCTCAAGCCAGTGACCTTGGGATCATGTCAGTCCCACGCTCAAGCTGGTGACCCTGTGCTCAAACTGGCGACCTTAGGGTTTCAAACCAGGGACCTCAGTGTTGCAGGTCAGCGCTCTATCCACTGCACCACTACTGGTCAGGCCAGGGTTTATTCTTAAGTTCATCATATGGCAGGCCTGTAGGAAATAACTGTTCCTTCAATATATATAAGGATAAGGAAGCAGCACAACCAGGGACAGGCAATTCTCTTAGCAGTTACCAGTTGATCTTTGTCTACCAACTTGACAAAACTCTTGTTGGTTTTTAGGGGGGAGGAAAAAGTGAGGCAGGGTAAAAAAAAAAGAACACATGGAAGGGGATGGCAAGTAAGGAAAGAAGGGATGTACTATTATTTATTTTATTAATTGTTGTATTATTTTTCTACATGAAAACTAGAAACCTACTTTTGCCTTAACCTGTATGTTACAAAGTGATTAGCACAGTATGTTTAGTAAATATCCATCACCTCACTTGTTAAATTCTTTTTCCTATAATAAGAACATCTGAGATCTCTCTTAATATAGTATTATTTAATTATAGTCACCATGCTGCACATTACATCCTCAGGACTTATTTGTCATATAAGTGGAAGTTGGTACCTTTGTCCACTTTCAACCCACCCACACCCCTTGTTTCTTTTTTTGTTTTTCATTTTTCCGAAGCTGGAAACAGGAAGGCAGTCAGACAGACTCCCACATGCACCCAACCAGGATCCACCTGGCATGCCCACCAGGGGGCGATGCTTTGCCCCTCTGGGGTGTCGCTCTGTTGCGTCCAGAGCCATTCTAGCGCCTGAAGCAGAGGCCACAGAGCCATCCCCAGCGCCCGGGCCATCTTTGCTCCAATGAAGCCTTGGCTGCGGGAGGGGAAGAGAGAGACAGAGAGGAAGGAGAGGGGGAGGGGTGGAGAAGCAGATGGGCGCCTCTCCTGTGTGCCCTGGCCAGGAATCGAACCCGGGACTCCTGCACGCCAGGCCGACGCTCTACCGCTGAGCCAACCGGCCAGGGCCCATACCCCTTGTTGTTTCTTCTTCTTCTTCTTCTTCTTCTTCTTCTTCTTTTTTTTTTTTTACCCCTTGTTTCTTATGGTCTCTGATTAGATGTCTCCTTTGTGCTTTCTTTGATCACCCGTAAAAGATAGCGTCCCTTCTTTCCTTACTTGCCATCCCCTTCCATGTGTTCTTTTTTTTTTACCCTGCCTCACTTTTTCCTCCCCCCTAAAAACCAACAAGAGTTTTGTCAAGTTGGTAGACAAAGATCAACTGGTAACTGCTAAGAGAATTGCCTGTCCCTGGTTGTGCTGCTTCCTTATCCTTATATATATTGAAGGAACAGTTATTTCCTACAGGCCTGCCATATGATGAACTTACAGATTTGCCCAGTTTCTGGAGTGCTGAGGTTGCCGGTTCAAGCCCTGGGCTTGCCGGGTCAAAGCACATGGCAAGCAAGCAATGAACAACTAGAGTGAAGCTAAAGTATCAGTTGATACTTTTCGCTCCCCATCTTCTCTCTTTCTGTAAAATTAATGTTTTTTTTTCCAAGAGACAGGAAGGGAGAGAAATGAGAAGCATCAACTCGTCATTGTTGCACCTTAGTTGTTCATTGATTGCTTTCTCATATGTGCCTTGATGGGGGGGGGTCCTCCAGCTGAGCCAGTGACCTCATGCTCAAGCCAGCGACCTTTGGGCTCAAGCCAGTGACCACATAGTGTCATGTCTATGATCCCATGCTCAAGTCCACGACACTGCGCTTAAGCTGGATGAGCCTGCGCTCAAGCCAGATGAGCCTACTCTCAAGCCAGCAACCATGGGGTTTTGAACCTGGGTCCTCAGCATCTCAGGTCAGTGCTCTATCCACTGTGCTACTGCCTGGTCAGTTTCAAGAAATAAAAAATTTTTTTAAAAATATAAATCAGGCCTGACCTGTGGTGACGCTGTGGATCAAGCATCAACCTGGAATGCTGAGGTCACTGGTTCAAAACCCTGGGCTTGCCTGGTCAAGGCACATATGGGAGTTGATGCTTCCTGCTCCACCCCTTCTCTCTCTCTCTCTCTCTCTCTAAAATGAATAAATAAAAATAATTTTTAAAAAAGATACAAATCAGACTGACTAGGCAGTGGCGCAGTGGATAGAGCGTCGGACTGAGATGCGGAAGGACCCAGGTTCGAGACCCTGAGGTTACCAGCTTGAGCGCGGGCTCATCTGGCTTAAACAAAAAGCTCACCAGCTTGGACCCAAGGTCGCTGGCTCCAGCAAGGAGTTACTCGGTCTGCTGAAGGCCTGCGGTCAAGGCACATACGAGAGCAATCAATGAACAACTAAGGTGTCACAACGAAAAACTGATGATTAATGCTTCTCATCTCTCTCCATTCCTGTCTGTCCCTATCTATCCCTCTCTCTGACTCTCTCTCTGTCCCTGTAAAAAAAAAAAAAGATATAAATCATATAATATAAAATTCACCCTTTCAAAGTGTTCAAATAAGGGTATTTAGTATATTCAGAGTTGGGCAACCATCACAATTTTACATTTCATCACTCCCCCAAAAGAAAACACCAACACTTTAGTTGTCATCCTCCCCATCTCCTTTCCCCCCATATCTCCCAGTTACAGGCAATCAGTAGTCTACTTTGACTCTAAAAACCTAGTCATACAGGGGGTGGGTTTTGGGGACTAGTTTCTTTCACTTAGTGTAAAGTCTTCACGGTTCACCCACATTGTAGCATGTATCAGTACTTCATTTCTTCCTGTGACAATTACTTTCCATTGTGTGGCTAGTTTACATTTTATCTGTCAGTTGATAGACACTGAAGTTGTTTCTTTTTGGCTATTGTGAACAATGCTGCTGTGAACATTCACATACAAGTTTTTGTGTTTCCAGTTATCTTGGGAAAATTCCCAGGGTAGAATTACTGAGTCATACTGTAACTCTTAGCTTCCTGAGGAACTGCCAGACTGTTTCCACAGCAGCTGCACCGTTTCACATTCCCACCAACAGCATGTGAGGGTTCTGATTTCTCCACGTACTCGGTACTCGTCTTTTTTTTCTATCATTTTATTTGTCACCATCCTAGTGAGTATAAGGTAGGATTTATTCTTTATTCCTAGTTATTGGGAAAAACCCCCACTACATCCTGTGTAGAGTAACTTTACCTGCCAAAACAAAACATCTTTTTCTCCCTAGCTGAAACAGAACCTCATGAAGGAAAGAGGAAAGTGGAATCTCTGTGGCCTATTTTCAGGATCCACCACCAGAAAACCCGCTATATTTTTGACCTCTTCTACAAGCGGAAAGCCATAAGCAGAGGTAATTGATAGAGAGTCTCTCTTGGCCTTTGCAACTTTAGTTTTGAGATTTAAGTAATGGCTCTATTCTTGCAACCTCAGCAATGATTTTTCTTACCACTAAAAAAAGGGGGCAGGGGCCAGTGTTGGATCCTCTTTTTAATGAAGAGTATTGATTGGCCAGGGTGGGGCAAGTTTTGTTACACCATCGTCTGATGCCCTTTCCCCATCTTTTTGACAGAACTATATGAATATTGTATTAAAGAAGGCTATGCAGACAAAAACCTGATTGCAAAATGGAAAAAGCAGGGGTATGAGAACTTATGCTGCCTGCGGTGCATTCAGACACGGGACACCAATTTTGGGACAAACTGCATTTGCCGGGTCCCCAAAAGCAAGCTGGAAGTGGTAATGTCTCTATCCCTGTTTGACCATTGAGTTTAATGTTACTTTCACTTCAGAATTCTGTCCGGATTGATGCAAAGGGATTTGTCCTCTGGGGGCTGGAAATAATTTGGTTGCTAGAAATGTTCTGCTGGCCATTCCCCCCACCCCAGAAATGAGTCCCTCTGCTCAGGAAGCCATGCTAGGCAGTTTGGCAGTACTTGTATTTGCTGTATCTGGGGGCCAGTCTCAGCCCCATCTTTGGGCACATTGTTGAACTCCATGCCTCATAAAATGGAGGTAACAGCACACCCGTAACATGGTTGGGCAGACTGACTCAGGGAAGGTGAGCCAGTCGATGGTGCCCACCCTTCAACTGCCCTTTCTATCCCGGCCTCCTTTTCCTCAGTTTGACACTTTAATTACACTGGGTTTTTGTTTTGTTTTTTTTGACAGAGACAGAGAGACAGATAGTGACAGACAGGAAGGGAGAGAGATAAGAAGCATCATTTCTTCATTGCAGCACCTTAGTTGTTCATTGATTGCTTTCTCATATGTGCCTAGACCGAGCGACCTCGGGCTTCAAGCCAGCAACCTTTGGGCTCAAGCCAGCAACCTTGGGGTCATGTCTATAATCCCACGCTCAAACCAGTGACCCCGTGCTGGTGAGCCCATGCTCAAGCCAGCAACCTCGGATTTCAAACCTGGGTACTGCATGTCTCAGTCCAATGCTCTATCCACTGCGCCACTGCCTGGTCAGGCTATACCATCTTCTGTGAGAACCTTCTCTTCTAAACTAGGCTGGGCAGCTCTGAAATGGTGCTGGGTATAGAGTAGCTAAGGGCACAAGCCCCTCTGAAATGGAGCTGCAGGAGGCAGAGAAGTTACTGGGCTGTTGGCTGTTAGTGGCCTTTTGAGTGCAGCCTCTTGGCTGACTGTTGTGGGTCCAGTTGGGAGCTCAGGTCAGATTTCTCCTTCTTCCAGCTTAGCTTTTTCTCTGCAGACTAGTTTATAAGTTCTAGCTCTGAGCCAAGGCCTTTAGCTCAGTATGCAGCTAGCTCCCTGAATCATCTGGAAAGTCAAGGACAGGCATTTCTTTGCTGTGGAAAGTGAACGAGGGCTGCCTCCCCAAGGGAAGTCTGGGTGTTAGTTTTCTGGGGGCAGAGAGAGATACAGAGCCTCAGAAGCCCCTCTCTTTGGAGAACACCAGAAGTCTATGGCTGTGTCTGGTTGGGGGTGCTGCCCCAGCCTTGTAGCCAGAACACAGCTTGCTTTGGATTTAGTTGGGTTTCACCATTAGATCTTGTTTGCTTAGATAAGGGTCTTACTCCAAAAAGGAGGAAAAAGGAAAATAAATATAAAACCTTTCTGGGGTCTTCTGTCTGCGGGGCAGGCCCCTGGCCAGACATCAGGCCACACCTGGCCAGGGGAACAAGACTGTTCCATTGCCATACAGATTCAAATGCATAGCGTTCTCCCCTCGAGCGTGCACTGCAAAGTTCCCCAGCCCAGAGGAAGCCCTGAGCCCCCTAAGCAGAAGACCCCCTGTAGTTCATAGCAGGGTATATCATGCTAACATTACAGAATAACAAGAATCACACAGACCTTCCCATTTTGGGGGGCAGTTTAATTTGCATAAGTTAAATGCACATAGAGATTTAACTGCTGTGTCAATAGCAGCTGTTTCAGTTTTCATGAGGGAACCAAATTTTTGCCAGCCTTCTCAGTGGGAGGATTATTGG
Source organism: Saccopteryx bilineata (assembly GCF_036850765.1). Taxonomy (NCBI): domain Eukaryota; kingdom Metazoa; phylum Chordata; class Mammalia; order Chiroptera; family Emballonuridae; genus Saccopteryx; species Saccopteryx bilineata. Next base: position 261,578,694 of record NC_089493.1, read on the forward strand.
GGGGGGGGGGTGGCACGTGGTCACAGCCGTGTCTCCGCTCTCTTCTGTTGCAGGGCCGAATCATCGAGTGCACGCACTGTGGCTGCCGTGGCTGCTCTGGCTGAGGCCTTCTGGCCCTGACCCCTTTCCACCCAGAACTTTGGACCTCACAGGTTTCTGCCTGTCGTGCCACCCCCTTTCCTGAGAGCAGCTGTTCTCACAGGGCAATGCCCCAGGCCCAAGTTGGAGCATGGTCTCTACGTGTGAAGGCTTTGGTGTTCATCAGCTGTGATTTGTAGAAATAAAACTTTTAAACCTTTGGGCCCTGCGTTAGTTCTTTCACAAAGCCAGGAGTCTGGAGCCCAGTGGGAGAGTGCCAGGTTCTTGGAACGCGATCCGGACTCCACTTTATAGGTGTCCTGTGACCATAATTAAGTTCACTTCCTCATCAGTGATGAGGATGACCACTGCAGCCGAGGATGGCTTGAGATGACATACCAAGGTGGGCCAAGATGTGCTGGGACCTGCCGTGAACTTGTCAGACACCTTGGGTCCAGAATTTGTTGTTACACCATTGCCTGCAAAATGCTGCAGCTCTCACTCTGGCCAGACCTTGTCCTTGCTTGAGGCTACACCAGCATGCTCATGTGTCTACTATGAAAGGAACTCCTGGAGTTCGCACAAAGCGTTGTGAAGGGGTGCACTTCATTCCAGCTCTGCTGGCGGACCTCTGGGGGTCCTCCCATCACCTGCCCCCAAGGCCTTTGTCCGCATCAGCCTCAGGAACAGTGTTTTGGTCCCCCTTGGGTCTGATCCGGAATTTCTGCCATGGGTGGGGGGTTTCCTCTGCTGGCATCACTTTCAGCCACTGCTTATAATAAGCTCGAAAACCATCAATCTTCTCCAAATAGGTGTTTTTCCCTTTGTACTGTAATTGGAAAAGCATGGAAGTCAAGGGTTCAGAGGAGCCACAATTAGAACCACTGCATGCTACCTACAACTAACCCCAAACCACAGCAGCTGGCTCAGGCCTCTTCCAGGTGCTTAAGGGGAGTGGGCACGAAACACCTGAGTATACTATAGTTTAAGTATACTGCAGAAAAGCAAAGTTGCTGTACCATTAGACGGACCCAGATCCTATCTGCTAACAATCCTTCCTTAATGTGTTGTTCTGCTCCTATACCTAGGGATGTCACCCTAGCTAGAATCGCTGGTCCCACCAACTCTGCCTCCATAGTCTGCCGAGCGCCTTCACATTGGCACAGTCACTGTCTCCCTTCTGAGGTCGGTCTCTCATCTGAGCACTGCTGCAATGATCTCTATGGAGAGGTGGCAAAAGGAGGAAACAAGATGTACCAGGCAGATACCAAAAGAAAGCTGGTACAGAAAGACAGGAAAAAAAAAAGGGCAAAAAAGTATCAGAGATAAAGGTCACGTGATGATAAAAGGGTTGATTCAAAAAGACTTAACAATTCTGAACTTACATGTATCTAATGTAGCTTGAAAGTACATAAAGCAAAGCCTTAACAGTCACAAATAGAAGTGTACACTCGTAAGGGAGTATGAATGTATGATTTGAATACAATAAGCTTTAAGTACTTCAGTAGTCTGGGGGCAGCTGACAACCTGAGAAGACCCTTAGTGGGCCCTATACCAGAGTGAAGAGGCAATCTTCTAACTAGGAGATATTTGCAACATGCAACCAACAAGACTAGTACCCAGAATATATAAAAAATAGGAATCAGTAAGACAAGACTAACAACTGCACAGAGGAACCCAGCTATGCCCTCTGCCTGGCACACTCTCCACTAATGCCTCACCAATTCTTACTAAGCCTTCAAAATGGCGCTCAAGCATCACATCTGCACAGCTGCCCTGCCCCCTGCCCTGACCACAGCTGCTCTGGAGGAGCTCAGCCCCGGGTCTGACTCAGTAGACCTAAAATCTGAACCCCAGAGCCTGATATCCTCAGAACCCTTGGGACAGCAGGGAGAGAAAGATTCTGTCACTGCCCTACTGTCACCCCTTTCACTCAACAGTCCGTACTGGTCACAGGCAGTGGTCAGGCACCAGGGGTCCCAGTGAGCGGGCAGACAGGCCCCCACCTCCAGGGGCTTATAATTTTATGAAGGAAAGTCACACATGTGCACATGTCGGTATAAGCTGTGAAACATGAAAAGGAAGAGTGCTGTATGTAATGAGGGAGGCAGCCAGCTGCGTGTCTTCTGAGAAAGAGGCACTGAACCTGAGACCCACAGGATGGGGAGCCAGTTACATGAAAAAGCCAGGGGAGCCTGGTCAAGGCAGAGAGAATGCAAAAAGCCTGAGGCAGGAAACAGGCTGTGATTATCTAGAAAGGACAGAAGTCCAATGGGACTGACAGTGAACAAAGAGGAAGAGTGGCCTGAGATGAAAGCCATGTGGACAAGGACTTGGAAGCTGTGGTCTGAGTCTGGGATTTCTAAGGGGAACCACTGACAGTTTAAAGCAAGGGAATGCCAATCCCAAAAGGCCAGAACCCGGGGTTAGGGTGGCAATGGCTAAGCAGACGATGGGCACATTAGAGTTTGGTGAACACACCCGGTCAAAGGTGGGTGGATACTGGGCTGCAAACTCCAGTTGGCGGATGACCACTTCATTCACCAGGACTCTGTTCTGCCTCATGTCCTGCAGGATGTTGATGAGGTAGGTGTAGTTCAGCTTCTTGATGGCCGCGTTGATGAGGGTGCTATAGATGTGGGTGTTGGGGGTCATCTGGGATTTCTGGAACATCACAAACAAACAATCAGCAAGACGATGGCGATTCTTGGGGCAAAGCCTGCTGGGGCCTGTCCAGCTTGGTGAGTTACCCCACCAGTCATCTGCTCTGCAGACAAGCAACCACAGACAAGAACAGCAGAATCTCACAGCAACAATGGGCTACCCTACCTCCTCCAAAAAGCAGCACAGGTGCCTCACTTTGTGGGTCTATCCCACACGGCTGAGGACCTAACCTTGTCAGTCCTGAATACCTCGGCGACAATGTTGCTCTCAGAGAGCACAAGACTCAGGCGGTAAACTATGGGCAGGAGACCATCTCCTCAGTTCTTGGGTGTGGATTTATAGCACTCCCTGCTGGCCCCCAAGACTTTCGGTACATCCCTGCTCTAGTCTACCCGCTATCCCTCCAGAATGTTGAAGCCAAGACCTGTCCCCCACCTCAATCTCACTGCACTACCACCACCTCCAAGATTCTACCATCCCTGCTCTCAATGCCCATTCCTATGGCAGCTCTACAAGGTCTACTTTCTCCCAAATCTGGCCAATGATCATTCTACACTTGAAGCCAGAATGACCCCACTTTCCCTGCCCCCCAACACACAATTTATCCTGTCTGAGTGCAGAGGCCTTGGGGTATTTAGGAGGACCCCAATACCTTCCACTAGATTTCTTCCTGAGCACCCCTAGAGTGTTCCTCAGCTCCATGGGCCTGCTCACCTTCATGTCTGCCAGCAGCTGCAGACCGTCCTCTGGCCTGTGGCACCCAATGGCCAAATTACAGAATGTCTGGAGGTTGGGGACGATTCCCCTCTTTGCAAGGACTGGCAGCAGCGCCTGTGCAAAAAGACATGGCATCGCCATAAGCTGAAAGCCAGCTCTGACAAGAGCTTTGTCTGTCCAAGCCCTTGGCTGGACACCGGAGACCCCAGGGGCACAGCTCTGCTGGCCACATGGAGCACTGGCCTCAACCAGCATTCCAGGGCCCAGGGTCCTGTCCAGCCTGATCCCCAGAATTCAGCTGCTCTGTAAGTAGACCTTGCCTGTCTCCAACATGCTGCCCTTCATACTCCTTTTCCTCTCTACTCCTCTGTTGGCCATCCATCCCTGCACTGGGGCCTTCAGTGTCAGCGGAGCACCAGGGGCCTTAGGGGCTCATGATCCTGCAGTCCCGGGTGAGAGACACTGACAACAGTGGTAAGTGCTGGCTGAGGAGCCGGGCAGGAGGTGAGGAGGTGAGGAGGTGAGGAAGAGCACAGAGAACACCTGCTCAGCCTGGCTGGGTCAGGGCGGGTCCCAGGGAGGTGCTCCATCATACTTAGCTTATCTAGAAATAGGTACGTTCTGCACTGTGGGCCTGCAGGCAGAGGCTGTGTCTTTGTCATCTCTGATGTTCACAAGTGCCCAGGTTAGTGTTCTCACAAAAGCAACATGCTGGAACATGTTGTATGAATGGACAAAATCTTGTGAGGGCCCAATGTCCCCATCTACGAAGTGGGGAAAGCCACATACCAGCAATGCCTCTTGTAGGTCAGTAAAGAAACAAACAGATGTGCAGTTCTTAGAACAGCAACTAGCACAGAGTAAGTGTGACATTATTGATGTAGGGGTGGCTGAAGAGTGGCATACTCAGGAGCCACCAGCCTGTCAGGCCACATGTCCCCATGGCCCTTGGTGCCCCTTGTCAGTGTAAGGATGTTTGGGGTCTGCCTCCCACCAGCCCGGGAGCTCCCTGCGGAGGGCAGGGAGGCTGCTTGATTCCCAGCTTTTCCCCGGAACCCAGGCCCAGAACAGGGGGCCTGGGCAGTCGGCCCACCGACTGTGGAAATGAAAGACACACCTGGCAGGGAGCCAGGTCCCACCATCAGAGGGCAGAGGAAAGAAGGGCACGGAGGGCTCAGCCCAGAGCCCGGGGCCCTCCTGCACACTCACCTTCGCTCCCTCCAGGTCGCCTAGCTTGCTCTTCCTCCGCATCAGAGTGTTGAAGAATGTCACATCGGCCTCCACCTGGTGCACGTCCAGGACGGTCAGCAGCGAGGATTCTGCAGGGCTGCCAGGCTCTACCACCTCAGCCAGCAGTGTGAGGGTCTTGATGTCAGGCCGGAGACCATGCTCTGCCATTTGGGCCAGGAAGCCTTCCAGGCCCCCCATCAAGGCCAGCCTGTCAGCTGGGGTGGTCACGGTCCCAAAGGAGACCACAGTTGGGGGGACCACCGCCATAGTCAAGAGGTTGGCCTCCAGCCCCCTGGGAGGTAGCTCTGAGGCCACAGAGGCAAGAGCCACACTGTGGTCAGAGTCCACCTTGGTGTCCACCTCAGGCTGGGCCTTGCTGCAGACTCTGGCCTCCTGAGGCTCTGGAGCCCTCTCAAGTGCCTGAGAAGGTTCCAAAAACAGCTGCCTCTCCAGGGTCTCCACATGCAACCTGGCTGACACGCTGTCGACTGTCCCCGCTTGGGCTTTCCTCCTTGCCTTCCGCCCCCCTGCCGGAAGCTGGAGCCGCGCCATCTCTTCCCTCGGCCTCAGGAGCAGTGCTGAGGCCACTTCCGGGTCCCCCAGGCCACAGTCCCGTGCTGCCCCCAACAGTAAGTTGTAGCCATCCTGACTCGGCTGGAGCCCCAGACTCAGCATCTGCCTCCATACCTGCCAGGAAGAAACAAGCCTCAGCCCATGCTCCCGCTCAGGAGGGAGCAGGCACTGAGAGCCAGCCACCAGCTGGCAAACTCAGTGTGCCCGAAGGACCCAGAGAGCAGCTGACTCCACACTAGGCTCTCGTAGCTAAGAATCCTAAAAACCTAGGCCCTCTATTGGAAACTTCAGGGAACACTACTCCTTTACTCCCTTTAGCTCACCCTAGAAGTGGTCCCTCAGTTTCATCCATCTGCCTCTGTTGGGGCCCCTGTACTAGGGACCAGGCTTTGTTCTATGTCTCTGCCCACCTCTGTACTCCCCTGGGGATGGATGGCCAAAGAGGCCAGCTTCTGGAAGAGTCTAGGCCAACTTGAGGATTGGATTCAGCTGCACTCTCGAGTGCCTACTGTGCGCCCTGACCTGGGCAGCCTTCTCACCCTTGGGACACAGGCACGTGTGGGTCAAGGGGGACAGCCAAGCTGGGAGCCGAGGTGCCCAGTGTCCTCACGAGACGAGATCATTTTCTTCCCACAGCAGAGTGTCCAGTATGCTCTGTGTTCTCCAAAAAGGTCTTCTCTGATCATTTCTGGGTAACTAATGCCACATGGGCTCAAGGTAACACTTGCTCATTTGTCTCTGTAGTCAACAGAAGGCCATACTCAGTGGGCCGAGAGCTCTGACTTCCTGTCCTCATCAGGGACCAGTGTGCAGATGAGGCAGGGGCTGGTCAGGCCCAGGTGGGCACACCTAGCAAGAAGGCTGCTATCCCTCAGACAGGGTCTTGAGGACCTCTTGGGAGAACACTGACAGAACTGAGTTTTAGCAGGGACACAGACTCTATCCCATGGTGGCAGGGATTCTTTTTTTTACTTTAAAGTTTTTTTATTATTCTTATTCATTTTAGAGAAGAGAGAGAGAGAAGGGGGAGGACCAGGAAGCATCAACTCCCATATGTGCCTTGATAAGCCCGAGGTTTAGAACCGGTGACCTCAGTGTTCCAGGTCTATCCACTGCGCCAACACAGGTCAGGCAAGGGATTCTGATGCTAAAGTCAGACAAATCTCAGTTCAAATCCCAGCTCCACTGCTTAGTGGCTGTGGGACAATAGGCAAGTTACTTAACCTCTGGGAGGCTGTTTCCTTATCTGGAGACTAATAGTGGCTAACTCAAGCAGTTTACTAAGTACAAGACACTGTGCATAGCTGCTAGAATTACAGATTGTTTCTAACTAGAACAGATCTAGGCCAAGGAGAGAGTAAGAACTAGGAGCTGGCTGGTTTTACTATAAAGCTTGCTGATGGCCAGAGTACGGCCGGTCGCCACTCCTTCCAGCTAGTCTGCATAGGAGAGGCAAACACTTGGTCCAGGGCTGTCCCAGAAAGCCGGGGCTTAAGCTCTGTGCAGACCAACTACCTGGGGATCCTGTTGAAATGCCGATCTGGATGCGGGAGGGGGGCTCTGAGACCCTGGCAAGTCCAAGGCGAGGCTGGTGCTGCTGCATTTTGGGCTATTATTGAAATAGGAGGGCTCTAAGTGAGCTGTGGGTCCTTCCTCTACTCTGAGGAGCTAAGAGAACAGCTGTGGTACGACTGTTAGTCCTGCCTACCCACATGATGAGTGGATTTATTCCTGGGAATAGAAAGTGGGATTAGAGCAGCACATCTCAACTTTGATGTCTCTGAGACTCTCAGGACCACATACACCTCCTGAGGATCCCCTACAGAGACACTGACAAGGGGCGAGGGCCACTGTGGGGGATGGATGAGCCAGTAGTCCAGGTGGATGTGCTGCAGGCATTCAGAGACCATAAACTCAGCTCACAGAAGGCTGCTGAGCATAGGAGAGCAGGGGCTGGCTGTGCCCTCAGTCTCAGGGCAGCCATGCTGCCACTGCCTCCGAGGGCTGCCTCTCCCTGCCATCTGTAAAATGAGATGGAGTGGGGAAGCACTGTGTTCTGGAAGACCAAAGTATAGCAAATATAAAAACATCCAGCCGCCTGACCAGGCGGTGGCGCAGTGGCTAGAGCATCGGACTGGGATGCGGAGGACACAGGTTCGAGACTCCAAGGTCACCAGCTTGAGCGCAGGCTCATCTGGTTTGAGCAAAGCTCACCAGCTTGGACCCAAGGTCACTGGATCGAGCAAGGGGTTACTCGGTCTGCTGAAGGCCCACAGTCAAGGCACATGTGAGAAAGCAATGAACAACTAAGGTGCTGCAACAAAAAATTGATCATTGATGCTTCTCATTTCTCTCCATTCCTGTCTGTCTGTCCCTGTCTGTCCCTCTCTCTGACTCTTTCTCTGTCTCTGTAAAAACAAACAAACAAACAAAACACCCAGCCAAGGGCAGTAGCAGGAGCTCAAGAAACGCACAAGGTCAGAGCATCATCTCAATATGCCAAAAGTGTGGTTTCAGTTGCCAGTCAGGACACATACAAGCATCAACCAGAGAATGCATAAATATGTGGGAAAACAAATAGATGGTTCTCATTCTCTCTCTAAAAACCTATCAATCAATCAGATAAATGCACACAGGATGACTGTACCACACACAGGAGCAGGGGGCGGGGTGGGGAGGGGGTGCGGCAGGACAGGCAGGAAGGCACAGCCAGGGGGACGGACCTGTAAGGCATACCGGAAGCCTGTCTTCTTGTCCTGGATGCAGCCCATGAGCAGGTAACTGAAGGTCTCCTCCGTGACCGCATGCCCTTTATGAACGATTTCCTGGGAGAGGGAATGAGGAGGCCCCACTGGAGAGGAAATGAGAAGCCCAGCCCACCCCATGGGGCTGACTCAGGGCAGACGTTCCGGAGGCAGGCCCAGGTTTGCACACTGTGAAGAGGTGAGGCCCGACTCTGGCTCAGAGACCAGCTCAGAATAGCTCCTGAGCGGAGCTGTCCCACTGCTGCCCGCACTTCCTCCCAGGCCTGCCTTCCAGCAGCTCCTGTCACTTCTGTGCAGCCCCTGCACTTGAAACTCGGGGATTGCAGAGCCGGCATCAAGTCCTAGCCTCACCCCTGGCCGGCTGTGGGAATGTGAGCAAGGCTCCCGGGCCCAGTTTCCTTAGTTGTGAAGCAGGACCACAGGCAGGATTTGCCTTTGAGAACCTTTGGAACAACCACACGAAATGGCCGTGACTGCACAGAGCAAGTGCTGCAGGCCCTAGTTACCACTAGTCTCTCTCAGCCAGTCAGAGTGGCTGAGACACTTCCACCTCTCCGCACCTACGGGTCGCCCCCTCCAGCCCCTCTTCCGTTGTCTCTCCTCTCACACCGGTGCTCCCACCCCTCTGCTGCCACTTTCCTGCCACCCCGTCACCAACCCTTCCTCCTCAGTGAGGTTTTAGTCTGTGCGCTCTCTCCTGCACAATCACAACTATCTTAACTGGTTCCTTCCCCCACCAGCCAAAGTGACCTGCCTAATACACCAATCTGACATCTCTCCTCAGGCCCCACTTCTTCCAGAAGCTGCAGGTGTTGGCCTCACCTTCAGCACCCTCTGGAGAGATATGTCCCTCACAGGGAGGTCTCCAGGCTGAAGGCCCCATGATCCTGCCTCTCCGGCAGGACAGGCCCACTCAAAGTGACCAACCCAGGAACTGACCAAAGGCTGCTCCGAACCACATGGTGCCTGGACAGTCCACCAGGTCCTCTCTCCTGGGATGGGCAGGTGGGACCTTGCTACGTACGGTAAGGAAAAGCGTCGGTCAGTGATGGAAGGAGACAGAAAGCAGTCGAGTCACTCTGGAGAGAGGGCAAGAACAGAGTGCGAGGTGCCTGGGAGAAGAGCACGAGGACAAGGCTGCCGAGGGCACGCCGAGCCCTGACACTTCCCCGGCTGTCCTGAGGTTTGCTTGTGGTGACTCAGCGCCTTCCCTCTCCCCAGAAAGCCTGTGTGTTAACTCAAATGTGACTCACCTCCTTGCAACCTGAGTCAACAGGACCACCACCCCACTCATGGTACTCCCTGCTCAAACCCCTTCCTGGTCTCCTTTGCAAACGGAGTAAAAAGCCTACGGGGCTGCTGAAGAGCACAAGACGCTACAGCAAAGCCCTCATGCAGACAGGCCCACGTTCAGCGCTCCCAGGTCTCCACTCATCCGTTTCCCTCGAACCCAACATACCACATGGCTGGACTCTACAACTTCCTGGATACCAGGATTTGGGCTCCTACTGCTCCTTCTATGCAGGAGGCCCTCCCTGGTGAGCAAACTCATCTTTAGCACTGTGAGGACTCTCTCCTCCGTGGCATCGCCGAGTCCCACACAGATGGACACAGCACACAGCAGTTTACACAACCCACTGTTTTCGTGGAGTTAGGGGTCAGTCTGTCAGCAAAGCCTCTGAGCCCCACATAGGTCCTGTCTCATTGGTACCTGAACCTTCCTGTGTGAGGGACACAGATGGCCCTTCCTGTGTGAGAGAAGCAGCCTTACACCTGCTACATGGGACAGGTCCTGGGTGGGAGGCAGAAAGCAATGGCATCCCTACCTTGAAGACATCAAGGCACATCCTGAGGTCTGCACACTTAGCAGCCATCTTCAGCAGGGCATGGTATGTTTTCAAGTTGAGCTGGAAGTTTCTGGCCTGGAGCTGCTGCCGTAACTTCAGGGCACTCTGTAGAGCAGAGTCCTTCCAGGGGGACTCAGCACAGACATTGAACAGGGCTGTATAGGTGGCATCGGAGGGCTCCAGGTCCCGCTTTTTCATCTGTGGAGATGGGGAGAAACTTGGAGGTGGCTCCAGGATCACCTGGACACACAGGTGATGGACACACAGCCATCCCAAGAAAGCAAGAGGACTCTGTAACTGCATTAAACAGGCCTGGGAGCAGGGTCTACAGTAAGGTAGAGCTGAGTGACACATCGGAGCTTGGCTTTCCAAGCCCAACTCAGCCAGAGGGACTCTGAAAACTGACCCCGCACCCCAGTTGCACCGAACCCAGGGCACTCATCAGCTCACCCTGAGCCAAGGTGCTTCAAGCAGGCTCTTCCTGATGCTCTCATCCTCTGCTCAGTCAGGCTGCCCTGGCTGTTAAGGGGCAAGGGGCAGTTCTGGTCTGGGCAAGGGTGGGTGATAGCAATCAAAGCCCAGCTCCAATGTTTTCGAACTGAAAGGTAGTAGGCAAGTTAGCTCCCCATTTAAAAAAAAAAACAGGAATGAGCCTGACCAGGTGGTGGCACAGTGGATAGTGTTGGACTGGGATGCAGAGGACCCGGGTTCGAGGCCCCGAGGTCGCCAGCTTGAGTGCGGGCTCATCTGGTTTGAGGAAAAGCCCACCAGCTTGAACCCAAGGTCGCTGGCTCCAGCAGGGGGTTACTCGATCTGCTGAAGGCCCGCGGTCAAGGCACATGTGAGAAAGCAATCAATGAACAACTAAGGTGTCGCAATGAAAAACTGATGATTGATGCTTCTCATCTCTCTCCATTCCTGTCTGTCCCTCTCTCTGACTCACTGTCTCTGTAAAAATAAATAAATAAATAAATAAACCCAGGAATGATACAGTCACCTTGAAAGACTGTTGAAAGTACTGGGTAGGAGAGGGGCCCCCAGACCAGGAGCAGCCAGAAGCATATAACTGCAACACACAGTTCAGGGCCCCTCACCCTGCAAAATCACAAACCCCACGCTGAGCCAACACTGTACTTATCAAGCCCTCCGGGACTGAGCTCCTGGTAAAGCCAAGTGCTCACTGTTTCCCAGAGCAGGGCCATCTGACCAAGGGCAGGCAAAAAGCTGCTAGAGAAGAGGGTGAAGAGTCCTGGACAGGCCATTTTGGGCTCAAATCCCAACGCCAGGGGTAACCTTGGACAAGGTACTTCATCTCTCCAGGCCTCAATTTCCTCATCCAAAAAATGAAGACGGTGATCCTGACTGTGAGGATGATGGACACTCTGTATGTATTCACACGTTCGACAGAGGTGTGCTAAGGACTTACTACAAGTCAGGCATTGGCTACCTGTAGTTATGAGGACCGATAGAACCCATCCCAGAGCCTACATTCTAGAGGGTGAGACACACAGCAATCAAGTAAGTAACCCAACTGTAGTAAGTGCTGTGAAGGACACCCACAGAACAGAAACTAGAAAAGGAAAAATAATACCTTCATGGTGGAGAAACCTGGCAAATGCCACTTAACCAAGTGACCAAAGTAAATGTCACCTGTGATAAGTCACACTGATATTGTGAAGCCCTTATATAAAGGCACTTCACCTCTGTGATATTCTTTCCTCAAACCTATAACCCCAGTCTCACCATGAGAATGTACAAATCTACAAAACTCCTGACCAGTACTACTCAAAACTGCCAAGGTCTGAAAAACACTGAATCTCAGAAAGTGTCACAGAGTAGAGGGGCAGGATGGGCACCTGGACTGGATACAGGAAGAGAAAGGAGGTGTCAGAGGAGAACTGGCGAAATTCAAATAGTCTGGAGTTCCGTTAACAGTAATAAACAGTGGTTTCTTAGTTTTGACAAATGTACCATCATAACATGAGACATTAACATAGGAGGCTGGGGATAGATAGGAGTATTTGGGAACTTTCTATACTATCCTTTCCTATAAATCTAAAATTACCCTAAAATAAAAAGTTTATTGGGAAAAGAAGCAGCGAAGTAATAGAAAATAACTAAGGTTAAATTGAGTGTCCTGGGCTTCTCTGAGGTGACATGTGGGAAGTCAGTTAAGGATCTTCCAAATGTAAGAAAGTACTGCTAAGGACTCTTAACCAAGAGCCACAATAAGTGTGTCACCACCGTCCCCAAACCCCTTCACTTAACTCCTGAAGGTTTTTCTGCTGGCTAGGTTATCAGGGCAGCCTCTTTTTTATGCCACGACATCTAACTGGGTCTTTTAAAACAGTGTTTTTCAACCACTGGTCCGTAGAATGGTCAGCCAGAAATTTCATGCTGGTCCTCAATAGAGTTAACCACCCTGATATTGTATGAAAATTACAGACTCAACGACCTTAGTCGAATTCGCTTATGTTCAGGGTGATTTCTGCCTTAATGGTCCCCAAAATAATTCTATTTTCACTGGTCCGCAACTTTAAAAAGATTGGAAATGACTGTTTTATTTTTTTATTTTTTATTTTTATTTATTTATTTATTTATTCATTTTTAGAAAGGAGAGAGAGAGGGGAGAGAGACAGAGAGAGAAGGGGGGGAGGAGCAGGAAGCATCAACTCCCATATGTGCCTTGACCAGGCAAGCCCAGGGTTTTGAACCGGCGGCCTCAGCATTTCCAGGTCGACGCTTTACCCACTGCGCCACCACAGGTCAGGCGGAAATGACTGTTTTAAAGAATATGTTACTTTATCATTTGTACAATATCCCCCCCTTGCTTTTAGCTAGAGATTATCAGGCCTGGAGTAGGAGTGTCCCAAATGATAAGACTAAGGCTCCCAAGAATCCTTGCCGGCCGAAGGAAAGGATGTCCTAGCTTCTGGCTGCAAGAGATGATGGGATCACTTCGACTAGGGTCCACAGCTCTTTTCTGACTCACAAAGAAAAAAATAGCTTCTTGAAGCCTCTGAGCATAACAAATATGACATGACCCAGAGGTGGGTGAACGTAAAGTAAAACCATCTTCCAAGAGGAATAGAAACCCTTTTCCAAAGGACCAACTTTGGAAGAAAGGTGCACGTGTGTACATGTATGTGGGGAAAGGACAGGGATGAGAGAAAACATATATAAACTTGGAACAGAAGTGGAAAAAAGGGATGGGCCTTGGCCGGTTGGCTCAGTGGTAGAGCGTCAGCCTGGCGTGCAGGAGTCCCAGGTTCGATTCCTGGCCAGGACACACAGGAGAAGCGCCCATCTGCTTCTCCACCTCTCCCCCTCTCCTTCCTCTCTGTCTCTCTCTTCCCCTCCTGCAGCCAAGGCTCCATTGGAGCAAAGTTGGCCCAGGCGCTGAGGATGGCTCTATGGCCTCTGCCTCAGGCGCTAGAATGGCTCTGGTTGCAACAGAGCAACACCCCAGATGGGCAGAGCATCGCCCCCTGGTGGGCATGCCGGGTGGATCCCGTTCGGGCGCATGCAGGAGTCTGTCTGACTGCCTCCACGTTTCCAGCTTCAGAAAAATACAAAAAAAAAGGGGGGGGGGAATGGGTAGGGCCTGCCATGGTCTAGGCAGATGCTGGAGGGCTTCCCATGTCATCTCATGTAATTATCCAAGATCACCCTCATTTTACAGATAAAACTGAGGCCGGAAAGGTTAAATCATCTGCCCAGAGTCATGTTCTAGCAGGTGAAACATTCAGGATTGGCAGACCCCCAGCTCTTTCCCATCCCAAACCCATGCTCCCCTGCCACCCCTCTGGCCCCACTCACGTCATTGTAGAGCCTGAAGGCCTTCTTCAGGTAGCCGGCCCGCCCACAGCCCCCAATCAGCACCGTGTAGTTGCACTCAAGGGGCTGGAGTCGCTCCTCTTTCAGCATCTGCCTCTCGAACAGGTCCAGGGCCTCAGCCAGCTGGGGAGGAAGGAGGAAACCATGGAGGGAACTCAGGGTGGCCTCAGAGACCCTCAGCAGAGAGAGGAAGTTTGAGATTGAAGGACTCTCCCTGAGCCCATGGCCAGACTGGCCCGGGAGCCAAACATCCACTCTGGTCCCTGTGCTTTGCAGCATGGGAGCTTTGCGGTAGCCAGGAAGGAAAGTCCACTGGACTCCCACCACCTCTAGTCTCAAGCCCACTGCCATGACCTCCTCCCTTCCAGCCAGTGTGAACTCCTTGAGGAAATGGGCCAAAGGTGTCTTGGCATCTCTGTGGGCCTAGTGTGGAGCCAGGCCCTAAGGAGGTGACGTGTGGGAAGTCCACAGAAAAGGTTAATTCAGTGAGTCTCAGGACCCATCTTGCCCTTGTTTCCTTGGTGACCCCATCCATAGTGCCTGTCCCCTGGATCTGAGCTGGATGAGAGGCTAGGTTCTGGTCATCTGCGGGCAGGCTTAGAGCCACTGTACTACACCATCACAGGGGCCATTCACAACAACAGCCTCCTGAGACGGTACAGGACGGCAGCACTGGGTGACTAGCTTCCTCCAATTGCAAACTCCCACTGCCTGAAGTTGTCTTTGCCCCCTCCCCACCCCTAAACCATTCCCCTTTAAATCCTTGGTTCACTCCCTTACTACTTATTTTTTCATCCAGTCAACCAGTTGTTAGTGAGTCCTACTATAAACAGGCAAGATTGTTTGCTGCCGATACAGCTAAAAACAAGAGGGAGCTCCCTCATGGACCTCATTTTCTAGTTTAGAAAGACAACCATCAAATGAGATAACTAAGAAAAATATATAGTATATCAAGTAGTGGTAAGAGCTATGAACAAAAATGAAGTAGTAAGTACCAGAACAAGGGTGTGGAAGATTCACTTTTAGATAGCCAAGCAGGGCCTCAGAAGGTTAACAGGTAAAGATCTGAAGGTGCCTCATGGCTATCTGAGGGAACAGCCAGAGCAAAGGTCCTGAGGCAGGAATATGGCTAGCTAGAGAGGAGGCTGGGGTGGCTACAGCAGGGGAGGGGGCATGGAGGAGTGGTGGTGGCAGATCTTACAGGCTTCTTAAGCCATTGTAAGGACTTTGCTTCTCTTTATTTCTCAACTTTTTATTATGACTACTTTCTAAAATATCCAAAAGTAGAGAGAACAGGTTAACCTTAATGATTATTAATGTTTGGCAACTCTTGTTTCATCTATACCCTGCACTCCCCCTCTAAACACAATTTTTTAAAGCAAATTCCAAACATCCTATTATTTCACTTATAAAATCTTCAGTACACACCTCTAAGAAAATTTTAAACATAAATGAAATGTCGCCCTGGCCGGTTGGCTCAGCGGTTGAGCGTCGGCCTAGCGTGCGGAGGACCCGGGTTCGATTCCCAGCCAGGGCACACAGGAGAAGCGCCCATTTGCTTCTCCACCCCTCCGCCACGCTTTCCTCTCTGTCTCTCTCTTCCCCTCCCGCAGCCAAGGCTCCATTGGAGCAAAGATGGCCCGGGCGCTGGGGATGGCTCTGTGGCCTCTGCCCCAGGCGCTAGAGTGGCTCTGGTCGCAACATGGCGACGCCCAGGATGGGCAGAGCATCGCCCCCTGGTGGGCAGAGCGTCGCCCCTGGTGGGCGTGCCGGGTGGATCCCGGTCGGGCGCATGCGGGAGTCTGTCTGTCTCTCCCTGTTTCCAGCTTCAGAAAAATGGGAAAAAAATAAATAAATAAATAAATGAAATGTCATTATCAATACCTAAGGAAACCAACATCTTCAACGTCACTGAATACATTAGGAGTTTTGGAGAGAGAAGTAATACTATTTGCTTTCTGCTTTAACAAGATGGCTTTGTGCTGTGAGCCAACATCCAAGCAGGAGGTGGCAAGAGTGGCACGGAGCCCTGTGACAAGTGTAATAACTGGGGGGGGGGGGGGGGCAAGGAGAAGGCTAGGCCTGGGTATCCAGCAGTGGGGCTGTGAGAACTCCTAGCACTGGCGACGTTCTAAAGTCAGAGTTGGTGAGGGAAGAAGTCGGGAATGACCTGAAGGCATGGCATCTGGCCTGAGCAGATGGAACAATGGGGCTGCCATCCAGTGAGGTGGGGAGAAAGGGTATGGAAAACAGGGGTTGGGAACAAAAATTTCAGGTCAATGTGGGTAAGCGTAAGGGAGACGGTGAGAAGGTAGTGGACACACAGATCGGGACTCCACAGGAAGGCCAGGGTGGTGATACGAATATGAGAGCTGCAGTGAAGAGGGGCCACTGCAAGCCAGGGGGCTGGCAAGTCAGCTGGCATAGCACGCAGGGTGAGTGAAGACAGAGGAGTGAGCCCTGAGCACCTGTGGAGACTGAGAAGGTGGGGTGGCCCCTCACAAGCTACTGAGCTGCCAGCGACACAGGAGCAACAGAATCGAAAGGTTCCCTCACCTTTCCTTCCTTGATCAGGTGTTTGCATCGAAAGAAGTACCAGTACGGGGTATTTCTCCGGCCCTGCCATGCTTTGGGCTCTAGCTCCCATTCCTCATTTTCTTCACCTTGTTCCCTGAGCCGGAGGTTATAAAACTGGGCTGTCGATTTGCGGAACATTTTCCGGGAGGAGTATTTATTGGAGAAAGTCCCAAAGTTCTCTTCCTCTTCATCCTCCTGAGTGGCCATGGGACTGCGCTGGCTCAGCTCAGAGCTGAGGCTATGTGTGTTCTTCTGGCTCCCCTGACCGAGGGGCAGCTGAGAGAGGGAGCTGCAGAAGGCGGCTGGTTTGGGCCCAGTCAGCCCCACAGCCCTCAGCCATGCAGGGCCCTCCCTACCTCCTGCCCTCCCGAGGCGGAGAGGTTCAAGGTGTTGGAGGATGGACAGTCCCAGGGGACGGGGACTGGAGAAGAGCCGGGCAAGTCTCACCAGGTCCATCTCTCGCTTTTATCTCCAGGGCCTGGAATAGGTCAGAGAAATAATAAAGTCAACTCGAGTTCATGGTCCAAAAAGGCAGAGAGAAGGCAGAGAAGTGGTTATAAGCATGAGCCCTGAGGTTAGGAAACCTAGGTTCTGACTTTAGCTCTGCCAAACAACCATCCATGAGTCCCTGGGCATTCACTGCCCTGGCCTCAGTTTCCTCATCTATAAACTGGGGTTGATTATAACATCGCCCACATAGCACTGTAGCAATGATTGAATGAGACGTCAGATATATATAGCGTGCAGCACAGCACTGGCACAGTAAGCACCCAACAGATACAAGCTAGTGATGTTATCAAGCCATGATCGAAGAGCATGGGTGTTGAGCCTAACCTATGGTGGCACAGTGGTTAAAGGGTCGAACTGGAACGCTGAGGTTGCCGGTTCAAAACCCCTGGCTTGCCTGGTCAAGGCACATATGGGAGTTGAAGCTTCTTGCTTCTCCCCCTGTCAATCTCTCTCTCTCTCTCTCTCTCTCTCTCTTCCTCCCTCTCACTCTCTCTTCCCCTCCGCCCTCTCTAAAATGAATAAATTTTTAAAAATAAAATAAATAAATAATAAGAGCATGGATGTTGAAATGAGAGCCGAGTTTGAGACCTGACCAGAGCTGTGTGACCGTGACCATTACTGAACCTTCCTGTGCCTGCTTCTTCAGCTATAAGATGAGGAAAATCCCACTCACCTCACCACAAGCTTA
Organism: Saccopteryx bilineata; assembly: GCF_036850765.1. NCBI lineage: Eukaryota > Metazoa > Chordata > Mammalia > Chiroptera > Emballonuridae > Saccopteryx > Saccopteryx bilineata. The sequence goes on from NC_089493.1 coordinate 261,596,180, forward strand.
CAAGGATTAAATGAGATTTTTTAGCATAATGCCTAGCATTTAACAGGTGTTCAAAAATTGCAGCTATTATCATTTATTATTAATAGGAAAAAAAAATGGCATTTTGGGTCTCTCTTCAGGAAAGGTAATTCAAGCACTTTTTTTCTGCAAAAAGTTGTGGACAAATGGGCTAGACCTGTGACCTGTGTTATCCCATCCAGTAGCTCCTCGCCACAGATGGCTACTGAGCTCACGAAGCGTGCCTAAGCTGAGTGGAGATGAGCTGTAAGTATAAAATACATGCCCTGGCTGGGTAGCTCAGCTGGTTAAAGCATCCTTCCAATAAGCCAAGGTTGCAGGTTCGATCACCCATCAGGGCACTTGTAAAAGTATCAACCAATGAATGCATAGTAGTAGAACAACAAATCAATGTTTCTCTCTCTCTCTTTCCCCCTCTCTCTAAAATCAATAAATAAAATATACTGCTCACAAAAATTAGGGGATTTTTAATTGCTTCATATTCATTTTGAAATATGCCCTAATTTTTGTGAGCAGTATGTTTTAAGGCCTAGTTACCCCAGATGACCGTTGGAAAGACCTCAGAGGTGATGGCAGATTGAACACATTAATAACTGAGGCCCAGGGAGAGCAGTGACTTGCTGGGGGCCAGACTGGTCAGTTGTGGAACTGGGCTGACTCTGAAACCAGGTCAAGGGCACCTTCTATTAAGTGCAAAGGACCTTTACCATTCTGTGTCTTGTGAAGTCTGCAACATAATGTGAGCACATACATAATTTAAAATTTTCAAGTAGCCACATTAAAGTGATTATCTGCATTAAATGAAACACACAGATTATAAAAAAATTGAGATAGGTATCACGGTTTTTAAAAACAAACATGCTATAATACTATATATGCTTCTTTTCAACACACTAAATAACAAGATTTTGTCATGTCAAAGAGTGATGAGTAGAAATGATAGCCTATAATATACTGCTCACAAAAATTGAAATATTTCAAAATGAATATGAAGCGATAAAAAAAAGCATTTGATTTTTTTTTTTTTTTTTTATTAAACAAGAACATCAGCCTGACCAAGCGGTAGCGCAGTGGATAGAGTGTCAGACTAGGATGCGGAGGACCAGGTTCGAGACCCTGAGGTCACCAGCTAGAGTGCGATCTCATCTGGTTTGAGCAAAAGCTCACGAGCTTGGACCAGGTCGCTGGCTCGAGCAAGGGGTTACTCAGTCTGCTGGAGGCCCGCGGTCAAGGCATAAATGAGAAAGCAATCAATGAACAACTAAGGTGTCGCAATGAAAAACTGATGATTGATGCTTCTCATCTCTCTCCGTTCCTGTCTGTCCCTATCTATCCCTCTCTCTGACTCTCTCTGTTTCTCTCTGTTAAAAAAACAAAACAAAACAAAAAAAAACATCAGAAAAGCAAACAAGCCAAAGAAAGTTGTTTGGTTATGCAAATGAGATGCAAAACCAACTTTTATTTCATTGGTGAAAATGCAAAGGCTGAAAGTACTGGAGTTATCTGCACGTTCCCTGATCCCCTAATTTTTGTGAGTAGTGTAGTTGTAGATACGCATTTACACTCATCCCCATTTGAAAACGCGACTTAGCTTAGGGCACAGCTAACACTACTCGTCAGTCATGGAAGGAAATGCTCAATTTCACACGGAGACAATAAAGGTGTAATTTTATTCTACCCAAGTTCACTAACCTGCCCAGGCTAATAACTCCTGAATTCAGAGATACACTGCCTCAGTCTCCCCTCGGAGGATCCGCCTCTCCCCCAGGGCCTCAGCCTAACCCGCCCGTCCACACTAACCTTTAGAGCCCCGGTTTTCTCACCGCACGCCCCTGGCTCGGCCGTGGCTGCGACACACGCTGCTCCTCCGGCCAATCCGGATTCCGGGCTCCTGAGAGGGTCAAATAGGAATTCACTTGAGTCCAGCCCAGTGAACACGGGCCCGGGGCCGGCGTCCCTGCCTCTTGCCTCGCCACGCCGCACACCCAGCTCGCCTTCAGCTCCACCCTCCCCCAGCACACCCTAGCGGACTTCGCGCAGGCGCACTCGGTGCCGCGAACTCCGGGCGCGTGCTTACAAGGTTAGACGGATATTCGATTGGCAGCTAGCCAGGCCTAGCGGAGCGGCCCGTACTGCGCGCTCGATTGGTCGAGTCTGAACAGGCAAAGGGCCGGCGCGGGCTCCGGGAGCTCCCGGCATACCTTGGGAGGCGGCGGTGGCGGTGGCGGTGGCGGCCAGGTTAGGCGAGGCGGAGGGAACCGTGTGCGGCGGTCAGTGGGGGTAGAGGTGTGAAGGCGGCTTGGTACGGAGGAGTAGCCGGCCGGTGGGCCGCTGCCGCCGCAGCCGCCATGCAGGAAATCATCGCCAGCGTGGACCACATCAAGTTCGACTTGGAGATCGCGGTGGAGCAGCAGCTCGGGGCGCAGCCGCTGCCCTTCCCCGGCATGGACAGTGAGCATGGGGCTGGGGCCGGCGGGCAAGGGGCGCAGACGACTCGGACCCGGGACCCTCCCCCTCGGTCCTGAGACTCGGACTCAGGAGCCTACTTTCTTCGGATCTTTGACCCCCTGGGGCTAGTTTAAGACAGTCTTCAGGACAAGACCATGTCCTGCTGTTCAGATAATTATTGAATGAAGGCAGGTACCCTGGATTAGAATTACTGCCCCCAGCCCCACACACTCCCCACACACTTCTGCAGTACATAGTACTACAGAAAAGTACTATATAACTCCCCCACCTCCAGCTCCCCGATGCGATCTCCCTCTTCTTGCTTTCATCAAAATTGGGCCGTTGGAGGGGTCTGACTGAGGGAAGGACCACCTCTCTCTGCGGAAGAAGTCCCCAGTTAGACCTTCCAGCTCCCTTCTTCGCCTACGACTCACACTTCTGGGAGCCTATCCCTCACTTGTTTTCTGGACTCTAACTCTGGGTCTTTCTTACACCCAGGCAGATGCTTGAGCTCCCTTTTCAGACTTTTTGCAAACAAGTGACACCCCCAGGATTACCAGTTCCACTGCTTTAAGTCCGTCCTAGCAAAATCTCCTAGCTCCCCATAGACTGAGGAAGGCCTTGAAAGTTAGCAAGCAGGGGCACGACAGAGGCCTTCATAGATGCTGTCTGTGGGTTTTCAGCAATTCTGAAATGCATGCTTCTGAGAGAAAACACTGTGAAACCAAAAGGTTTATTCTGGTAGCCGTGGCTGGTGAATTACTGGGCTCCTTGGAACAGCCCGTCCGGAGCCCACTGACTTCCACAGCACACACTCAGCCTGGATTTTCTTGCTCCCCTCATCTGAACCAGCTGCATCTGTACAAGCAAAAGACTGCTCCTTTAATAATTGTGTTGGAGCTGCATATTAAGTGCAGTTCTGCTCTGTCTCTTCATTTATGCTCCTCTCCCTAATAGCCTCTCTGGAGCCTGTCCCTCCTTAGAGTCCCTCTTCACATGTGTTTCCTGTGAGATCATTCCCTCCCTCTGCCTCACATTAAAGTGTCCGGGAATTAGCCCTCTGGAAGGTCTGAGCACTAAGTAATTAGTTGCCTTGATCTTGTGCTCCATCCATCCTTCCTTCCCCCACTCACTCCTAACCCCTCGAAATTATCTTTATTATAGGAGACTTTCAGAAAGCCCATAGTAATGACTGGTCTCAACATATATGTCTCATTTTGCAGTGAATGACTGAGATTAGCGACCTTTTTCTTGCTTTGTCTGGCTGTGCGTTTTTTTGGCCAGTCTGTTTACTGTATCATGAACCCTTTATAGGTCAAAGGCCAGAAGGGTTTCTTCTCCCTGTCTTCAGATGTTACCAGTAGCAATCACACCTTGTTTTGTTTCACCCCTCTACTTTTCTCCTTTCTACAGAGTCGGGGGCTGCTGTCTGTGAATTCTTTTTGAAAGCTGCCTGTGGCAAAGGTAAGAGACCCCTGGTTCCTTGATGCTCCTCCTGAGGTACCTTCGACCACTGTGCCCCCTAGCAGAATTGTAGGTTATCAGGTCTCTGGCTTACATTGCTTTCTCCAGACTAACAGTCTGTGGATGAAACTGTGGCTTGGATAGGCTAGGAAGATGATGGGATATTCTGCCTGAAACTTAAAACACAGGACTGAACCTGGCTCAGAATCAACCTTCTCACCTCACTTTCCCTGTGGCCACAAGCTGGCCTGTGACCTGAACAGAAGCTCCTACCACTGAGATGTTTGGGAACTTTCTCAAGGTCACAGAGTTAGTGAGTGGCTAAGCCCAGTGTCTGAACCCAGGCTTTTGTGATTCTACAGTCTACACAGGCTCACTGTCCTCTGTGTCTTCTCATCAGAAAACAAAAAAAAACCCACAATAGTCTGTCTCCTGGAGTCTTGTTCGTACCAACCAGGCCCCCAAAGAGGTGGCATGAGCCAAACTATTCATAAGTATTAGTTGGGTCTGACCTTAAATATTATATATAGGTCTAGCCAGCTTTCGTTCTGAATATTTGTAGAAAGTAAATTTTAATCACAAGCTTAAATAGGGAGCATAGAATTAGAGCAAGTTTGGTTTTAGTGGCTGATTTTGGCAAGTTTTGGTTCTATAATTCAGTCATTCAGCACTGAAATGATAGACCTGCTAGGTAGGTCCACCAGGTCAACGACCTCTAGCTATGTAATTGGAGTATCATTGCCCCTGGGCTCCTGGGCTCATTCCCGTGGCCTTGTTCAGTAATTCTGCCTTTCTGACCTGCCATCATCTATTAGCAAGCTGTCCTTAACATATACACTATGACTATCTCTTTGTTAACTAACGCATTTAACTAATAGCCACTAGGCACAAATGGTTATTCAAATTTAAATCAATTAAAATTAAATAAAATTTAAAATACAGTTTTTCAATCATACTAGTCATATTTCAAATGTTTACTGGCCACCTGTGGCCGCTGGCTGCCATATTGGACAGCATAAGTATAGAACATCCCCATCATTGCAGAAACTCTTGGACAGGGCTGGTCTAGGTCTTTTCAGTCACAACTTCATTCTGGTTGGGCCTTCCCAGTAGTCCCACCAGGCCACTAAATGTTGCTTTCCCAGAGTATGGCTCTGTCCCGTCTGTATGGATGATCACTTAGGTCCTGCTACAGAAGGCAGACCTCCCCCAGTTTATGTACAATGCATTTCTTCAGTTTTGTAGCAGATCTTCTTTCTTCGTTATTGGAAGCTAAGTAGGCACTTTTAACTAAAGATGGGGCCCGACTAGAATCCAGGTTTCTGCTCTTGTGTTCCTCTTTACCTTCCCTGCCTTTTAGGGCTGTGTTTCCCAAACCCTAGTCTTTATTTTACTCTCCCTATAATTTTTGCTATGTCTGTGTATCACTGGAACTATTCTTTTTTAAGTACACTGCTCACAAAAATTAGGGGATATTTTATAGCTTCATATTCCTTTTGAAATATCCCCCAATTTTTGTGAGCAGTATAAATAAATAAACTCACCCCTCTCCCACACCGCCATTGGGCTTGTCAAGCCTCCATCTTATAGTGAAATTATGATGTTTTAGTTAGATTTTACTAAAACACATTAAAATAAGATATGTCACTATCTAAACTTAGACTTAAAATGTGTGCCCATATACTGCCTAAAATCACATTATCTTCTGCCAGGGGCAGCCACCACTTCTGGGAAATGCTGCTCTTGGGTGCTTTATGGAGGTATAGGGAGAAGGCACCTTGGTCCCCCCAGGCCCAGTGCCCTGGGCTCAGGGCCACATCTCTCTCTTCCTCTGCAGGGGGCATGTGCCCATTTCGCCACATTAGTGGCGAGAAGACAGTGGTTTGCAAACACTGGCTACGAGGGCTATGCAAGAAGGGGGACCAGTGCGAGTTCCTGCATGAGTATGACATGACCAAGATGCCTGAGTGCTACTTCTACTCGAAGTTTGGTAAGGCAGTTCGGTAAGGTGTGTGGTCAGACCCCTCCCTCTCCCCAAATCCCCCCAACATCAGTAGCCTTGGGGAGGCTCCACTGAGAACCAAGACCCAGAGATGTTAAGCAGTTGCTCAGGCACCCACGGTATCTACCATCTCTCATCCTTCCATCTTCAGATGAAGCCTAAGGCATTACCCTCCAACCTTAGCTGGCCTGTTAGTCATGGAAAGTCATGGTTATTCTCTAATAATTCCTATGTCTCTGTAGTACTCCTCTTGGTTTGTTTGTTTTCTAATTGTTTGATTTTAGAGAGACAGGAGGGAAAGAGAGAGAGAGAAGCATTCATTTGTTGTTCAACTTAGTGCATTCATTGTTTGCTTCCCATATGTGCCCTGACTAGGGATCGAACCCACAATCTTGGTGTTTTAGGACAGTGCTCTAACCAACTGAGTTAACTGGCCAGGGCTATAGTGCTTCTGGTTTTTTTAGCACTTTCAAGTACTTTGGGAATTTGAGGCTGATGAGGGTTTCCTGGTGGGTGGGTGAACAGTGCAGCTGGCTGGAGGCATTGTTTCTACTCAAGTCAACCCTTTCCCTTAAATCAGCTTCTTCTTACTGTGTGGCAACTGATTGCCCCTTGGGCCAGAGTTGGTTTCCTTCTCTCTGGGCATGTAATCCCATGTAGTAGCTTATCTACCCTAAATATCCCTTAAGAATAGTAAATTTGGGTCCTGGACAGTTTGCCCAGTGGTAGAGCATCAGCCTGGTGTGTGGAGGTTCCCAGGTTTGATTCCTGGCCAGGGCACACAGGAGAAGTAGTGACCGTTTGCTTCTTCATCCCTCCCCCTTCTCTCATTTTCTCTCTCTCTCTCTCCTCCCCTCCTGCAGCCATGATTCAGTTAGTTCCAGTGAGTTGGCCCCAGGTGCTGAGGATGGCACCCTGGATCCTCCACCTCAGGCACTAAAAATAGCTCCATTGGGTTGCCAAGCAACAGCCATGATGGGCAGAGCATTGTTCTATAAGAGGCTTGCGGGGTGAATCCTGGTCAGGGTGCATGCCGGAGTCTTGTCTCTCTGTCTCCCCTCCTCTCACTTAAAGAAAAAAAGAAAGAAAGAATGGCAAGTTTGGTGGGCTGTATTCTGGTAGCAGAGAGCCCTACTCTTCACCTTGAAACTGAGGTCACCTTGATCCCCGCTTAGAGAACATGTGGCCTAAGCTGTCCTGAGTGAACTGCATGGAGAAGCGGGGACAGGCTGAGAGCAGTGGGGCTGGCACGGGGCTGAACCAAGCTGTTGTACTCTCATGGAACTAGAATCTCTTGGCTTTCTTCTCTGAGCGAGGCTGACCAGGAAAAAGCCTTGTTGGTCAGGATGAGGGCCAGCTGTCTCCAGTCCCACTGGCCCCAAGACCTGTGCAGAGGCCCAGTGGGAGGCTGGAAGCCTGCTTTACTTTTTGTGGTGGGCCAAGGAGTGCTACTGGACCGACTGCACACTTTCAAAGCACTACTGTCAGAGGAGGTTTAATTATTTTAGCAGCCCAACAGGCTTAGCCTGCTGGCTTACTAGAAATGTGGCGTTTTTTTTTTTTTTTTTTTTTGTAGAGGTAGAGCAAGCTGAAGAGCAAAAGCACAAATAGATAGAAAATAGGACTCTGGCTTTCCAGTTGCCTCGCTTCCTCGCTTCCCCTTCCCAGCAGCACTGGAACCAGCACTGGGATGAAACAGTGGCTTCTCCATGGGAGCCTTCGCCCATATAGCCGCTAAGGCAGGAGCCAGCCCTCGTGGGTCAACTCTTAAAGGTGCCTCTGCAGGCTGGTCTGGGTTCCCTACTTCTCTGCTGATGGCCCTGAGCCCAGCCTCCCCCAACCCCGCATCTCTGTGACAAATCCTTGCCTGCCATTCCCCTGCAGAGCTTGACCTGGTACAGACATATCATCTGCAGCTCCTGTCACCTGTGACATGGGTGAGGGTCCCTCTTCTAGGCCCTGAAGAGACTGATGAAAGAAGAAGACAGGTCCATTCCCTGCCCCATGGTGCTTTTGCTCTAGTGGCTCAGGGAAAGAGGCACCTGATATGCCAGGGAGACAAAGAAGAGAGCTGTGCATGACGAGTCCTCTGAAGGAAACAAACAGTGGTGGAACCCCATGGGAAACCTCCTTTAAGTAGAATGATTAGGCCTCTGAGGAGGTGAGACCTGAGCTGGGATCTGAGGGCTAAGCAGGGGCCAGCCCTGGCAGAGGACTCTCTTGGAACAGTTCGGAGGCCAGTGTGGCTGGAGGGGAGAAAGAGACTGGGGAGGGGTGGGCTAGACCACACAGGGACTTACGAGTCTGGGAAGGAGTTTGCATTTTCTCAGAGTGGCCTTTCATGTGGAATGTAGAACGGCAAGGAAGGGCAAGTGTAGAGGTGGCTGAGCCGTAGCTGGGTGAAGATGCTGGTGGCAGCTAGGCGGATTGCTCCTAAGACAGCTCCTCTCACAACGGCATCATTGCTTTCTACCCCAGGGACCCAGCCTTGCATTCCCAAATCTTCCCTACATTTGTCCTAAAAGGTAGACTCCTCAGACCTTCCCCCATCCCAGCTAGTCATGTGAAAAGCTGATCAGGAGAGAACAGTAATTTCCTGGCCTCAACTGGTACACTTGTATATGTGGACAGGCCCCTGCCTGGGGCTGTCTTTGGGTAAAGGGTGGAGGCATGGGTTATTTGATGAGTGTGTGTCCTGTGCCCAGCTCTGTCAGTGTCATTGACTTCATGGCAGCATGGACAGACGAGGGGAGGACCATCACAGCGTATGTGCAGGTCAGCAGACTGAGGTTCCGAGGCACTCTCCTGGGTCTCAGTTTCATCAGGCCGGGAACAGGCATCAGAACCACCTGGCCCCCTTTGCCACATAGTGGGCTCTGCCCTTGGGAAGCTGAGGTGGGTCTGGGTTCAGCCCTCCCAGGGAGAGCTGTCCTGGGTGGACGCATGTCTGGGTTTCCCTGCAGGGGAATGCAGCAACAAGGAGTGCCCCTTCCTGCACATCGACCCCGAGTCCAAGATCAAGGACTGCCCTTGGTACGACCGTGGCTTCTGCAAGCATGGTAGGTGTCCGAGTGGCTATGCCCCCTGGCAAGAGGCCTGTCCTCCCTCTGCCCACATGACCTTCTCTACCTGTCCTGCTAAAACATGGCATTAGGCATTTGAGGTCTAGTGAGGCTTTTTACATCGTCAGCTTACTTGACCCTCCCAAAGCCCCTGTGTGGGCTGCATACTCACCTGCGTTTTTTATAACACTAGTATTTGAAAGGTTGTGTGTCCTGCCTACCGTCCCCAATGAATAACAGGTAGAGCCAGCATTTGAAGCTTGAAGCTCTGGTCTTGCTCTCTGCTCTCCAGACAGTGGTCTGGGCAGGGCCTGACTGGCAGAGGGACACAAGGGCATCCCCTAAAGAGGGGATGGTCTGAGTGACCTGACACTTGGCTCCACAGGTCCCCTGTGTAGGCACCGGCACACGCGGAGAGTCATCTGTGTGAATTACCTCGTGGGATTCTGCCCAGAGGGACCCTCGTGTAAATTCATGCAGTGAGTAGCTAACGTCTATTCCAACTCCCACAACACTCCTGCCACAGACCCTGCTGCCCTCTACCTCTTTCCTGGGTTCAGTTGGGCTTTGGTCACTGGGTGGTATTGGCCCAGTGCCTGGGGCAGGGGTATGGGGTTGGGGATGGACCTGTAATGCTTCCTGAGCCTGGAGGCATTTCTCTCTCCCTAGACCAGCACTTAACCTTTATTGGGCACAGCCATCAGGAAATCTGATGAAAGCTATGGGCCCTGTGCTTTGGAAAAACTCAAGCACACATAGCCTTGCATATTTTATTTTAATTGATTTGAGAGAGAGAGAGAGAGAGAGAGAGATGTCAATCTGTTCTTGTATGTACCCTGACTAGGGATTGAACCAGCAACCTCTGTGCTTCAGGGCGAAGCTTTAACCAACCCAGCCACCGAGCCAGAGCTAGTCTTGCATGTTATTTAGGGCCTTTAGGTTAGGAAGTGAACTACAGTGTCAGGACCTTCTATATGGAGATACTGAGCTTGGGATTTCATATACACCAGTTCATGTAACTCTCACAAGTGTGAAAGAGAATGTCCTGTTTGACACATGAGAACACTGAGGCAGTTCAGCCACTGGCCAGGGTCAATGGAGGCAGGTCTGTAGGCCTCCAAAGTCAGGTCCTTGCCCAGTGAAGCAGTGCTCCTCTCCTGGGCCTCATTAAACCTGTCACTTTGGGTGGTTGAGGAGATAGGGTGACACTGGAACCATGGAGCAGTCTTCCCTCCTGTGCTGCCTCCATCTGCACTGCCTGTACTTTTACCAGAGCACAGTGTCCTGGTTGCTGCCACATGGTGGGCAGATGGCCTACTCAGTGGAACTCAAGAGCTTGTAGGTAGCCCAGGGGTTCCTGCTTGTGGGTCAGGCAGGCATGTCCTCCAGGGAGTCTGTGTTGTCAAAAAAGGTCTGGCATCTGAGTTACCCTGTAGGGAAGGGTGTACATTGGAAGGGGTTCCTGTGCTCAGAGCCCCTCATGGAGTAGGCTTGTGACTTCTGACCATCCCACCTGCTGTTACCGTCCTGTAACCTCAGGGGCAGAACTGAGATCAACACCCACCCTCTGTCCTGGTGGTTTATGTTCTGTGTTTGGGGAGACTGGCCATGATATTCCCTGGGCCAGATTTTGAGAACACCACCTGGCCTAGCACCTCTTTCATCTCTTCTTCTCTTGTTCTCACCTCCTCTGACTGTTGGTGACCAGCCCTCGATTTGAACTGCCAATGGGAACCACCGAGCAACCCCCGCTGCCACAGCAGACGCAGCCTCCGACAAAGGTACCGTGTCCTGGCCCCTCCTCGGCCCTATGGCACTGCCAGCCCTGGCAATGCCCTTGCAGCAGAGAACTCAATGCCACATCAGTGCATGGTCTGGCGTAGACCCAGCTGGAGACCTTGTGAGGGCTCAGGAGGAGGCAGGACAGGAAGGGAGTCACCCTGAGTTCCAGCAGAAAAATCAGAGAGCAGAGTGGTTTGTATCTGCCTCTAGAGGTGGAGGGCTGTCTGCTGGAGCCAAACACCGCTGGGTTTCTCTTCCCTTGGCGCCCCAGCAGTACTTCCCTGAGCCCGCCTCAGGAGCCATAGTGGAAGGCGGCATGAGCGCCACATGTCTGCCGCGCTTGCTTCTGGTTCAGACCCTTTCCTTTACAAATGGAGAAGCTGACACTTGTAGAGGAAGGGGCTTGACTGACGTGCCACAGCTGGGCAGGAGCAGATCTGGGAGCAGAACTAAGACTGTTCTCTGGCCAGTGCTGTGATCACGCTGTGTGGATATTCCCAACTGCAGGAATAGCTGGAAATAAAAGGTTGAGGGACCAGCTGCTCTGGTTTTCTAGACAAGGATCCTACAACCCAGCAGTCGGTTGATTCCCCTCAAGCAGGAGGAAAGGGGGAACTGCCATGGAAAAATGGGACTCCGCAGCATTCCCCTGCCCCGCAAAATCGAGGGCACCCTGGATTGGTTATTGGAGTATGGGTTTGGGAGCCCAGAGGCAGGGCTAGCTGGTATGCTGGGCAGGGTCTCACCAGGCGGAATAAACCTGCCTTACCTCTTCCCTGGCTGGACTCTGAACTTGTTGCCAAAGCCCCAGTAGGCCCTCCTCAGTGCTTGAGGCTGAACAGACAAGAAATGTCCGCTCTTACTATACTGACCTTCACCCTCAGGAGGTTCTGGAGCAGATCAGATAGAATTCCCTGTCAGCCAAGCTGGGAATTCCTGGGTATGGGTGTAGCCATGACAACCTGGGGATTCCTAGCTCGGGGTTCCTACATTTATGGAGGCCAGAGCCAGAAACCACTGGCTGGGTAGTGGCCTGGCTGTCCAGTCCCCACCCCAGAAGCCCCAGTCCCCCTTGCTCACACGACTCCCTAGTGGAGGGCCCTCTTAGCCCCTAGACCGCAGGTCAGCATGTCCGCCTCCAACTGTTTTTCTGTGACTGTTGCTCGCCGTGTAGGCTGCTAAACATCTGGCTGAACCAAGCGTTCATCCTGACCTGAAGCTAGAACCTCAGAAACAAAAGTAAGGCCTGCTCATGCCCTCGCCCCACTGCCCCAGAGACCTCCTTGTCTCTTTGTTTTGTTTTCTACTTTTATTTTTCGTTTCTGTGTGTCTGCATGGTATTTTTCGGGCAGCAGCTCCTGCCATTATCACCAGATGTTTCTTTTCTGCCTGCTCTCTTGATCAGGGCACCACAGAAGCCCTTCTTCCTGCTGGTCATGCGGGAGCAGTCCCGCCCTCTTTTTTCCTATCCCCATTGGTAGTCTGCGTGCACGTGTTTTCCGCAGTAAAACCGTGTTGTATAACTCTTTCCAGCAAAGTAACAATCCGCCATTACAAAGGTCGTCCTCCTTGATCCAGTTAACGAGTCAGAACTCTTCTCCCAATCAGCAGAGAGCCCCACAGGTCATCGGGGTCATGCAGAGTCAAAACAGCAGTGCAGGCAACCGGGGACCCAGGCCATTGGAGCAGGTCACCTGTTACAAGGTGAGTCATGAGAGGGGGGGGCGGTGAGGGATCTTCACAATCAGTGGCCGTTCCCTCATTCCCCAAACGGTTAATTTTGAAAAATGAAAGTCTTTCTTTTTTCTGGTTGTGAAAGTGGGCCATGTGGTGGGCTAGAGGCCATCCTATTTTCTTCCACAACACACCAAGGTCAGGTAAACAATCAAACACACACTTCACTGAATGGAGTGTACTTGCAGAAAAAGGAGGGAAATTTCTCAGTCTAGGAACAAAGTAGAGGCACAAATCCAGAGACAAGAATGAGCCCTGAAGCCTCTGTTTGTCCTCAGATTCCGTGGGGCACATTCACGGGAAAGGTTCAAAGCTTTAGGCCTGCACAGAGAAATCGGAATACCCTTCTCACCCCCCCCCCCCCCACACACACACACACATACACAAAATAGGACACTCAGGAAAGTAAACTATTTTTTTAAGTGAGAGGAGGGGAGATAGACTCCTGCATGCACCCCTACTGGGATCTACCCAGCAACCCCCATCTGGGGCTGATGCTCTAATCAACCACGTTATTTTTAGCATCTGAGGCTGACATGCTCAGACCAACCTAGCTATCTTCAGCAACCGGGGTCACTCACTTGCTGCGGGAGGGGAAGAGGAAAAGAAGGAGAAGAGGGAGGGGAAGAGAAGCAGATGGTTGTTTGGTTGTTTCTCTTGTATGCCCTGGGAATCAACAGGATGTCCATACGCCAGGCCAACACTCTGTCCACTGAGCCAATAGCCAGGGCCAGGAAAAACCCACTAGGAAACTTGTGTGTCATTCTTGGATCTGGATGAAAAGGGGTAGAGGTAGTCCCTTGAGAGTTTATAGTCATCAGCAGGTTCTTCCATGAGTTGGGTCCTGTATTCATGACCTTGGTGAGAGCCAAAAATATAGTGTTCTAATCTAAAACAGACTCAGATGGACTCCTGGCACCTGGCTGTTTGAGGGATTTATTCTCAACCCAGGTCACAGAATTCCCACAGCTAGAGGTCCAAAGAATGAGTTCACTATCAAAAATCACAAAACACAGAAACAAGCATCACCAAATGAGTCAGTAGAAACAACCAATAATAGAACTGGACTTCATAGACTTCAGGCTGGGGATTGACAGAAGAAATACGAAATTAGTACATACTTTTTTAAAAGAACTAAGTGCTTAGGATACAAAGTGAGTGTTGTCCTTTACTCCCTCTTTATGCAGTGTGTCCTTTTCTCATGTCTTTTGGTTTCAGTACCCCTTTACGCTGCAAAACCCCCTAAGGGGGAACCCCACCACTTGGAGAACTTCCCTTCTAAACTTTTATTCACGCAAGCACAAGGAGAGTATGTATTTTAATATAAACAGGCCCCTAATAGGTCTAATGTTCTATACTGTTTTTTTACAATATATTATAGATATTTATCAGTACATGTAAATCTCATCTTTTCCAGTGACTGTATAATATAACCATAATTTACTTTACCAGTTCTCTGTTGGTAGACAATTAAGTTATAATTTTTGCAGCTAAAAATAGTGCTGAATGTGATACTTAAGATATTTGTGAGCTGTTGTCTGATGATGTCAGTAGCATCCATGCCTGCAAGTATAAGGTCTAAGTCAAAAGGCATATATTTAAAATGTTTATAGCAAAGCCAGTCCACTGGGCACTTCCCATGGCCATCAGACACTCACTGAGCCCCTGTTCTGTGCCAGCTGTGCTGAGGAATCAGTGATGCTGTTCTCAGGGGAGAAGGCTGGTGCCCAAAGACACTAATGTTAAAAATGCACATGGATTCAGGGAAGGCCTCGGATTTCTGAGCCCGAGCCATAGCAGGTGAGGAAGAGTACAGAGGGGGATGTGTGCTGAAGTGAAGGGCATGCCTGCTCTGTGCAGAGCAGCTTCCGACCAGTCAGTTCTCAAGTACAGTGAGGAAGCAGGTGTCCTGAAGCAGCACAGCTGTCATCCTGCCTCCCTGCAGGACTCTTCAGCAGGGTTCCTATGAAGCAAGCTCTTCTAACTCCTGGAAACTTAGAAAGCTGGGGTGGGACCTGCCAACCTCTTCTTACCAGGGTGCTTCACGGGTAATTCCCACGAGGTTGCCTTGTGGACTTCACAGCTATCCTGGACTCCCCAGCTGTGAAGACCAATGGATATGCCAAGTACTATGAATGGGCCCACATAGTCCCTCCCTCTTACCACATCAGCCGAAGGACTAACTGGCAGATACACAGGCCACTGGTCCACACAAGTCACACATACAAATTAAGACAGACATGAAAACAGCAGTCTCAAGAATAGAGCAGGGAAGAGTTCTGGGTCATGCTGACCAAGTAGAGCCCGCACTTCAGGCTGCGGAAGTGTAGGGACTGGGTGGGCACTGAGTTAGTGCAGAGTGGGTACCCCTACCACCTCTGGACCCTGCTGTTCCTTGAGACTGCCATTCACTTCCTTTCTTAGAATTCAAGATTGAATGAAGGGAAGTTAAAGCAGGGACTAGAGCTGGGACAAATCAGGGTTAGTGCTAGATTTTTTAGGTGGCTTTACTGGGTCTGTTCTCCCAAGCCTAACCATTGTACCCTTCCTCTGCTCCTGTGACTGAAACCTGTCCCCAGAGGTAGCTTAGGCAGATGAGCAAGAACCAGGAATGAAAATCTGGGTGCAGCCCACACTTAGTGTCCACAGCAATGAATCCCTCCCTGCATTAGGGAGGATCCTGGTGGCTTCTCTCTCTCCTTGTTCCCACCCATCTCCAGGGAGTCCCAGAATGGTGCCTCAGAGGTAAGTGACTGGTTAGCCATACAGAGGAGATAGCTACCTGGACAGGTAGGGGAGCTCTGATGCCGGAGCTTCTCTTCACCCTGCCACCCACCATGAGAGCCCTTCTGGGGGCAGGCGCCATGTGTCCAGCTGGCTGAAGGAGTGCTCTCAGCATCTTCTGGCTGCAGGGGTCTCTTCCCATCTGATAAGTTGTTGGCTGCAGTTACTGTACTACTGTACATTCTGTAGCTTCTGTAGCTCCTTTTCCTTTGTGTTTGAATGAAAATATACACCATTGAGAATTTCAGCGTCCCCATTCCCAACGTGGTATTTGGTAGGTGCTGCCTTAGTTGAAAACTACATTTGAAAACTGTTTTTGTTTGTTTCTTCTCCTTCCTTTCCTGCTGTTCCCAGTGTGGTGAAAAAGGACACTACGCCAACAGATGCACCAAAGGGCACTTGGCCTTTCTCAGTGGACAGTGACAACAGCTGGAGACAGCTCAGAGCAGCCCAAGGAGACCCCTTTTGGGGACCACTCTGGGCCTTCTTTGGGAGTGTGCATTTAACTGTTCAATGCCAGTGTTGGTGCAACTCTGGCTGGAGCTGGCAGGCAAGCATACTGGGGTTTACCAGTCTGAGGGATTGTCTTTCAGTTTCCCTATCATTTTGCTGCAATTTCTTTAAAAAGGGGGGGACATGTACTCCAGTTCTGTCCCTCAAGTCAACATCATGTTTGTCTAGGCATCAACATCTGTCTGGACTTCCTGAATACTGACCTCAGAAGAGGGAAGTGGGGAAGCGCTTGTGCTAAGCAGTTCTGTATGAAAGACAGCCATTCCCCTCGGGCCTCATTAAGCACCAGTTCTTGGTGACCCCAGAGACTGGTGGATCATTAAAACTGCAGCTAGGTCATGCCTGTTTCCTCCATGTCCTGCTGAATTCAGAAGCTGTGCCTATCAATGTGATTTGAATGAGGCAGCCCTTCAGGGCGAACTCAAGTGGGCTTGTTGCCTCAGCCTGGTCCTGAACCAAGGTGGCAGCAATTGAGAGGAGGGGTGCTGGGCTCTCAAGTGTGAGGGTATTTTTCCTCTGGGCTTGTTTTCTTGGGGTACATGCTTGACAGTGTTTATACTTAAAGTTGGAGCTGCAGGCCGCCCTTTAAATAGATGAAGCAGTCCACTTGTGCACCTACCTCCTGCCCCTTCAAACGTCTGTACTGTCACTCAGACACCTTTGGCCTATGGAGACGACCCTGAGCCTGGAAATGTGAAACCATCACCTGGAACCTGCTGGGCAAGGGGCCTATCCAAGTTCAAGTATAAGAACAATTCTTTTTTTAAAAAGCTAGAGATTTATTGTTAATTTTGTGATTAATAAACTGTCAAATTGGTTATGACACTATCCCACACTGTATACCACCATTCGCCAGTACAAAAAAAAATTTAAAACCAGACTGAGGCATAAGGCAGAGAGAGCAAACACATGAATGTCATCCCTAACAATTTCCTGTAGCCATGCCTCCACCTTGACCTTCATACATGTTTTCCTCCTGGGGAAAGTGTCAGAATAGTGCATGGGCTGGTAGGCAACCTGACCTCTTGACCCTTTTTTTGTGTGTGTATTTTTCTGAAGCTGGAAACGGGGAGAGACAGACAAACTCCTGCATGCGCCCGACTGGGATCCACCCGGCACGCCCACCAGGGGGTGACGCTCTGCCCACCAGGGGGCAATGCTCTGCCCCTCCGGGGCGTCACTCTGCCTCGACCAGAGCCACTCTAGCGCCTGGGGCAGAGGCCAAGGAGCCATCCCCAGCGCCCGGGCCATCTTTGCTCCAATGGAGCCTTGGCTGCGGGAGGGGAAGAGAAAGAGAGAGAGGAAGGGGGGTGGAGAAGCAAATGGGCGCTTCTCCAATGTGCCCTGGCCAGGAATCGAACCCGGGTCCCCAGCACGCCAGGCCGACACTCTACCGCTGAACCAACCGGCCAGGGCCTTCTTGACCCTTTTTAATAGCAAGCAACTTACAAAAGTAATGGAATTCAAGTAGTATTTCCTGTGATTTTATTGGTCTGAACTCACTTTATGTAACTTTAACATTTTCCTGTACATGAGATACTACAATGACCTAAGAGTCAGCCAAATATATTATCCTAAAGTTATGTTTTAATTGGTCCTAAAGAAATGTACCACACCAACAATTTGAGAGGCAAACAACTTCTCTGGGCAGGAAAGAAAAAGGCTGTACAACAGCTAAGCGTAGGCAACATTGTTAAAACGGCTTTGTTTTTCACCCCTGAATGATAACTACACTGCAGTGTGTACAAAAAGTCATGGTGCACTTTTGACCAGTCACAGGAAAGCAACGAAAGATGATAGAAATGTGAAATCTGCACCAAATAAAAGGAAAACCTTCCCAGATTCTGTAGGATGATGTGGCAGTGTGTGTGCATGCGCAGATGATGTAACACCGTGTATACAGCAGAGCAGCCCACGGCCATGCCAGTCGAGATGTGGACGGTACAGAGAAGAGTTCAATGTGTTTTGTGGCTCGCTACATTCAAATCCATGACCAAAGTGCAACGTGAATATCGGGGCGTTTATAACGAAGTGCCACCACATAGGAATAACATTACTCGGTGGGATAAGCAGTTGAAGGAAACCGGCAGTTTGGTGGAGAAACCCCATTCTGGTAGGCCATCAGTCAGTGACGAGTCTGTAGAGCTATATGGGAGCCCTAAGGAGCCCTAAAAAATCTGTGTGTGAGCCCACATTGAACGGCACTGAACAGGTATGAAACTGGGAGAGTTTTCCTTTTATTTGCTGCAGATTTCACATTTCTATCGTCTTTTGTTGCTTTCCTATAACCGCTCAAAAGTGCACCATGACTTTACAGACACTGTATATGCACAGAGATTCTAATAGAATCTTGGTTGCCAGTATTATTTCGGCTGGCTCAGTCCAGGACAGATTCCCTACTCCCCAAGCTCCCCTTCTCTGAGGCTCTGAAAAGCGCAATATTTTAACTATTTCAGAAGTATCAGCTCATAGTTGATTCATTTTAGTTGTTCATGGGATTGCTTCTTGTATGTGCCTTGAGCAGAGAAGCCCAGGGTTTTGAACCTGGGGCCTCAGCACTCCACGTTGATGCTGTATGCACTGTGCCACCACAGGTCAGACTGTAAGAACAATTTATATTAAAGCTTGTTTTTTAAGCTGTCTCATTACATCAGAGACTCCATGCTAAGGAGAGGATCTTTGCTACTGGCTGTACTAGCTAGCTACCTGGCACAAAGATACTAGTGCCTGCTTGTCCCCCTTCAACAAACTTCTGGAAGGGCAGAGATGCTGCCAGAGAAAGGCCTTTTTACTGGCAAATAGAAAAGTGTAAGCTTGGACTTTATAACAGTCACCTAGTAGGTGTCCTTCCCTCATCTTTTTTTTTTTTTCCAGAGAGAGAGAGGGATAGATAGGGACAGACAGGCAGGAATGGAGAGAGATGAGAAGCATCAATCATTAGTTTTTCATTGCAACACCTTAGTTGTTCATTGATTGCTTTCTTACATATGCCTTGATTGTGAGGCTACAGCAGACAGAGTAACCCCTTGCTCAAGCCAGCAACCTTGGGTCCGAGCTGGTGAGCTTTGCTGAAACCCGATGAGCCTGCGCTCAAGCTGGTGACCTCGGGGTCTCGAACCTGGGTCCTCCGCATCCCAGTCTGACGCTCTATCCACTGTGCCACTACCTGGTCAGGCTCCTTCCCTCACCTTAAATGCTGAATGATATCTATTTAAATTAAGGTCTTCTAGGAGATAAACAGGACAGAGCCTCTCATTCCCCTTAGACTCCATGCAGTATTTAACAAGAAACCACTTCTGGTCTTTGTCAGTTTACTAGAGACCTCTGATGAAGAGTGCTTCCCCTCACCCCACATTTCACTGAGGTTCCTTAGGCATATACACAGAGTAATATCAAACAATAGTGGGAAAGACATTCTCAGAAACACGGCTTCTACTTTTCACTGTAAAAGCAACAAGGCCAAAATTGTTTAGGACACACAAGGCAAAGAGCAGGGAAACACTTGAAAGGGTAGTGTTAAATGACCTCACCCCGCAGTGAGCTGGGACAAGATCCCAAAGTGATGCAGGTGCCCACCAAGGCTTCATGGGTGAAGGCCCTGAGAGTGGGAAAGCAATCTCATTCCACCTTGTGCAAGGGGACTTCCTGGAGCACAGGGAAAGGGCCAAACCAGTGAAGCAACTCAGTACCAGCCATCATTTATTAGGTAATAATTACAATACGAAAGGATTCCGAGGTGCTGGGCAACAGTCATAGGAATGTGGAGTCCGCACTGGGCCCTCTTCAGTGGTACTTGCGTCGCCGCTCATGTTCTGAAGTTAGAAAGGCAAAATGGTAAGTTTCTTAAAAGGCACAGTAGAAGCACAAGATGGAGAACATCGGGCTAAAACCACGTAAAACCATCCTGTGAATTGCTTTTAGGAAATGACCTAGAACCTGCTAGCCAATGTCTCAGCAGAATCACTGACCCAGGGACACACAGGCACCTCAGGCCAGCCCCTTCCTTCCCAGGAGGACTACCCACTCTGGCAAACAGCCCCCAAGAACGTGCCTAGTCTTTGGAGTCAGTGTCACCTCAGATGCCACAAACTGGCAGGGGCCTGGATGCTATGAGAAACAGTCATGATACCTAGTCAGTGGCTACCAGTGACACTTTCTTGCATCTACCACTGGACAAGCTCCTTTGGATCTCAGAACCAGGACCAGCTATGCTTTTCCAGAGCACTGCACAACCCCACTGAAGGCAAGGTAACCCGAGGGACACTTACTGAGTTCTTTATAAGAACGGCAGTAGTTGAAAAGCACATAAGCTGCCAGCACCATAGAAATCCCAGCAACGCTCCCTTTTCTCACATCGACATACTTGTTGTAGTATCGGTAATAACCTGCAAACAGGAGAGGCAGTCACTGCCCTGCTTTGCTGTGAATACTCCATGCAGTGTAAAGTCAAATCTGGCTTAAATTCAGAGACCTAGCCCTGGTATGGCTCTTTAAGCCACTGACCCTACATTCATGGATTAATAAAGGGAAAAGCACAAATGCCCTACATTCTTGGGGTCTCCACGAGCACAGACGTTCCAGCTAGACCCACTTTGATTCTACCCCCACTCTTTGGCCTTGACCTTGTAGATGGCTCAGCCTGCTGCCCTTTGATCCTACCTCAGGCTCACCTCCAGCCCAGTACCTCTTACCCTAATTCTGACTGTGAATCCAACCCTCAATACGGGCTATTCAGGGAGCAGGAAGACTTCATTTGTTTTCTTTATTAGGTGCCCCCATCAGTGAGGAAATAACATCTGCCCTCTTGGGCCTCACAGCCTAGTAGACAGAAAAGAATGAAATGATCCTAGAAGGCGACTGTAGTGAGGGAAGCCATGAAGGAGCATTATTCATGCAGAGAGCTATAAGCATGAACAGGCCACATTCACCTCCACTGAGAAGTCAGGGACTGTTGATACCAAGTGTGGGGAAAAGGCAGAGTATTCTAATCTGAGGCAAAGCTGAGGAGAGGCCTCAGGGCAGGGGAAAGATGGCACACAACACACAGCCACAGGCAGGCCAAATTTAGAAGGAAAAATGGGGGGGGGGGGGGCGAGGCAGCGACGAGGCTGGAGACCACGCAGACTCCCATGGGATAATGCGGGTCGTTATTCTTGGAACGTGATGTGGGTTCCACAGGATTGTGGAAGTTGTACCTGGCAGGAAGATGAGCATTATACTTTAGACTGATGTCCACTGTGCTTCACTCATGTTCCTCTTAGAGAAGTCTTATGTGAAATACTCATGGACATTTCTCTAAGATAAGGACAATGGCACCAACTCCAAGCAACAGAAAACATGTTCTTACCTAAAATTAGCCTGTCTTTGAACAAGACCAAACAGAAGTTCAAGAGCTAACACTCTCCCTAGCCTCTATATAACTTACTGGTCTGAGACAAGGCCTTTTAATACCCAAATTAACTCAGAGGAAAAAGAACCCTGAAGAACCAGAGATTTGCTTTTGTTTACATATGTCCATAAGGCTCTGACCTCTCTGAAACGCTCCAGCAATGCCTTTAGGGGTGAAATCCCGCATCAGTATCCAGCTTGGCAGCTCCCCTAGTTTGACATCCATGAGTCTCTTCTCCTTCAATGGTACTGATTAGGAAAAGAAAAAAGAAAATACACACTGAAAAATCTCCCAACAACACAAACAGCACCTTTCTACATCATTTCAACCACTCAATAAAAGGGCACTCAATAATATTACTATGTAGAGGCTGGATATAAGTAATATGAATAAATATATCACATCAAATTACTACTTTAAGCCAGAGTCCATATAAAGGCAGAACTGCTGTACTGACAGATTTAGTAATAAACAGGATTTTAATAGCTTGCTGGGCATAGCTATGTAAAAAAAAAAAAAGACTTCCAGCCCTGGCCAGTTGGCTCAGTGGTAGAGCGTCGGCCTGGCGTGCAGGAGGAGTCCCAGGTTCGATTCCTGGCCAGGGCACACAGGAGAGGCGCCCATCTGCTTCTCCACCCCTCCCCCTTTCCTTCCTCTGTCTCTCTCTTCCCCTCCCGCAGCCGGGGCTCCATTGGAGCAAAGTTGATCCAGGTGCTAAGGATGGCTCTGTGGCCTCTGCCTCAGGCGCTAGAATGGCTCTGATTGCAGCAGAGCCACACCTTAAGATGGGCAGAGCATCGCCCCCTGGTGGGCATGCCGGGTGGATCCAGGTCGGGCACATGTGGGAGTCTGTCTGACTGCCTCCCCGTTTCCAACTTCAGAAAAATACAAAAAAAATAATAATAATAATAATTTAAAAATTAAAAAATTAAATTAAACATTCTCATGTATTACAATCCATTCATTTCCTACCGCTCATTTTCATGGCTGCGGGTGGCTGAAGCCAATCACAGCTGTCCTCCAGGACAACACCAAATTTTTATTGGATAATGCGTAAGGTACACGGGTCATTGTATGGCTCTCACGGAATTACATTTTAAAATATGTGGCATTCATGGCTCTCTCAGCCAAAAAGGTTCCCAACCCCTGCTTTATTTTATAAGGTGGTGGGGTAGGGGAGTGACTCAGAAAAGTTGGGTACCTTGGCTAAAGGTGCACAGCATGCAGGCAGTGGAGGCAGGACTCAACCTCAGGTCTGGCCCCCATATTCCTGAAGCCAATCTGATTTCTACCTCAAGCATCCTACCTAGGACCACAGTTGTCAGATGACAGTAAAAACCACTCCAAATGATCCAAAAAGTCCCAGACTACATTTCAATAAGAGTCTGAGGACTGGACAGGAAGAGCTCCTAGTTGAGGCCATTCTGTACCCATCTCTTGGCTTAAGACTAAATAAGAGGGGAACCAGGTAGGATCTGGGGGGGGACTGGAGCTATGAGTGTCCAGATGTTCATGAGGGAATGGTCTCCCTCCCACTGTTCTTCCCAACAGGTCAACTTTAAAAAGCTTCTTAGTAGGTTTCCTCTTCAGGGCAAGGGTACAAGGACTAGAGTACCTTCTTAAAGATGACCAGCCACATGTAGAGCCAGACCAAATCACTCCAAGGTTTCTTTGCCATTTTGGAGATCCAAGAAAATATATACTAATGATCCCTAAAGACTAGCCTCAAGAGTCTACTGAGGGGAATCCCTCAGGGTTCTTGACATCTTCCAAACCATAAACAAGGGCAAGGGCTGTCAAGCCATAAAAAGAAACAGAAGGCTTAACAGCAGCTTCTGGTGCAGTAGATAGAGCATAAACCTGGGACATTGAAGTCCCAGATTCGAAACCCCAAGGTCACCAGCTTCAGCGCAGGATTGCTAGCTTGAGCACAGTGTTGCTGGCTTGATCATCATCAACATGATCCCATGGTCACTAGGTCACTGATTTGAGCCCAAAGTTGCTGGCTTAAGCAAGGGGTCACTGGCTTGGCTTGAGCCCCCCACCCCCAGTCAGGGCACGTATGAGAAGCAGTCAATGAACAACTAAAGTGATGCAACTATGAGTTGATGCCTCTCATCTCTCTCCCTTCTTCTAATCTGCTGTAGAACCAGACCCTTGGCCTTGATGGACCAGACTGAGTACATGTCACAACAGACCAAAAGTGACAG
This sequence comes from Saccopteryx bilineata, assembly GCF_036850765.1. Taxonomy (NCBI): domain Eukaryota; kingdom Metazoa; phylum Chordata; class Mammalia; order Chiroptera; family Emballonuridae; genus Saccopteryx; species Saccopteryx bilineata. The sequence goes on from NC_089493.1 coordinate 261,619,586, forward strand.
GTGAAGGCATAAACCTATGACTTGCATACATCGAATAAGGGTTGCAGTTTTATGTTGCATGTCCCAAACAAACTGCGCCAACCTTCTACCTAGATTCATCTAACAAATATGGAGCACCCACTGCATGTCAGGTAGCACGCCAAGCACTGAGGACACAGCACTGACCACAGATGATAGCCTGATCTCAGGAGCTGTCTATTGAAGAAGACAACCATCTTATATCCACTTACCTTCCTGTGCTTACCACACTTGAGCCAAAACCCTTTCTGTTTCTCATACACAACAGAATTATTTCCACCTAAGTGCCTTTCATTTGCAGTGCCCCAGGTTCATCACAAGGCTATTGAACTTAAATGCCATCTCCTAAAAGGCCTCCTTCCCTGCCCGCCCTATCTCAAATGCCAGCACTTCCTTTCTATGTAATCTGTGAGCTCATTTCCCATCTGTAAAATGGTTTATTCCAAGGGTTGAATAAGAAAATATATGAAAGCATTTGGAACAGTGCTCAGAATAGTAAAGTTATTATCATCATTGAAACCTCATTAAGGTCTATGCAAAACATTTAAAGGGGGGGAAGTGGTGGAGGAAAAAAAGCAAATTAAACCAAACTTTAGAACCTTTTAACTATACAAGAAAGACTTCAGGGATTAATCTCATCCTTTAGCTCTTTTTCAAACAGAAAACTGTGATTAGTTTAGTTAACAATTAGTTTTAGTAATAGTTTTTGAAATGTCAGATAGTCTCAAATTAATTTTTAGATATGTCCCAAATCTCTGTTGGAGAGTTTAGTGTCAATGACATTAAGCGCGACATCAAACAATGTCCACCAAAAATGACCTATACCTTTCTCTCTCATCTTGTGTGTGCTAATTTTAGATCCGAGGTTTGTCTTCATTTGAATTAGTAAACTTTTAGTCCATGGATTACTATACCACATTCTTGAATAAGAACATAGTAATACCTTTCCTACACTCTCAAAGCCTTCTTTCAAGTGCAAACATGTTATTCTAAAACCATTTCTGGCTTTAAATATGGCTTTGTGGTAGGGAGTGGTGATGAAGGTATAGATGGAACTAGAATAGCACAATGTTGTTAACTGTTCATACTGGGTAATGAATACAAAGCACTTGTTACATAATTGTTTCCTTTTTATTTTAAATCTTCCATAATAAACATTTTAAAGTGCTTTTAGAAATACAATTATGGGCCCTGGCCGGTTGGCTCAGTGGTAGAGTGTTGGCCTGGCGTGCAGGAGACCCGGATTCGATTTCCGGCCAGGGCACACAGGAGAAGTGCCCATCTGCTTCTCCACTCCTCCCCCTCTCCTTCCTCTCTGTCTCTCTCTTCCCTTCCTGCAGCCAAGGCTCCATTGGAGCAAAGTTGGCCTGGGCACTGAGGATGGCTCTATGGCCTTTGCCTCAGCGCTAAATGGCTCTGGTTACAACAGAGCGATGCCCCAGATGGGCAGAGCATCGCCCCCTGGTGGGCATGCCGGGTGGATCCCAGTCCGGCGCATGCAGGAGTCTGTCTGA